>NC_135500.1:20622097-20927481 GCF_052857255.1 Amblyomma americanum
CAAGACCCTTAATTACTTCCGCTCTGTTGTTCACTTAGCGTGTATCACGATTAAGTTGGAATTTAAACGCATAGAACGCAACCTGAGGTGTTACTAGATATATTGCCCAGGTTACGACGTAGGCACTTGCCTGTCTACAATGCGGTTTACTCTGGAACAAATGTTCCGAATCACAAATACTCTTCATGCTCAAGCGTGGCTTCTTTTTCATGGACGTCAAAGACGAACGATAACGTAATAGACACGACCACTTTTCAAGCTTTCGGGTCTCGTGTTCAGCTGTAATACGCGCAGTCATTTATCTAGCCTTTGTGCAGTCTGAGAATGCACCAGCGCCTTCCAATTACATTTCACATGGAGTCCCACGGGGTCCAGTGATCAGCCCAGCCCTCTTCAACCTTGGTTTTGTAGGCCTCATCGTCACATCGCCACAGTCGTAGCGCTCTCCATTTACGCGGAGGATATATATATTTAGGGCGACACTGTTTGCGCTGGATCTGGCCTTCACAGCCATCGCCGAATAAAACAGGCGCACGTCAACGGGCCACGGCGAAGGGAGCTATGAAGCTATCGGTAAGCTACCTCGCAGCTGCCGCCTTCGTCTCCACGAATATTACAATTCTTCCCGGCTGACTGGTGAGGTCCTCAAGGAGTGGGAGCTGACGAAAATTGTGCACCGTTATGATATTGCTACGCTACTAACTACTCTAGTGGCGCCATAGAGCGGCTAAACTGCATTTCCTGGCAGTTGGCAAGCCTTGAGCCATCTCGGGGCTAGATGCTTCGTCTTCTTCATCTCTCGTGCTGCCTGCTGCCTTGCGCGTTACAACGTCTTGCGCGTCTAATTAAAGCAAGTAAACCAGCCTTGCTTACGCCAATCGTTTCTCAGTGACATATTTGGTGGAGGTGCGGGGTACCGGCCCATGTACGCTGACCTCAAACATACCTTTGACGTCAGCTCTCAACGCGTGGCTACAACACCAGTCCACAAGGCGAGCCGCCGCCTGCGAGGCCTACAACCCGAGTTCGGCCAACTGACAGCGCCGGTAAGGGCCATGACATCCACCGCGGCTAGCCAGACAAGTCAGCACTCCGGGAGTACCCCGCCATTTGTCCTTCACGCACCTCGATCGCCGCCACCGTTCCACGGGGACAGGTTCGAGGACGTCGAAGACTGGTTGGCCAGCTTTGACCGAGTGGCGAGTTTCAATGAGTGTTACGGCGAGCGCAAGCTGCGCAACGTCTACTTTGCGCTGCAGGACTCGGCCAAAACGTGGTTTGAGAACCACGAAGCTTCTTTTACGACCTGGGAGGCTTTTCGTCGAGAGCTGCTAGTGACATTTACCAGCAGCGAAAGAAAAGAGAAAGCTGAAATCGCCCTGCGCTCGAGATCACAGCAGCCGAACGCGGCCGTCGCGATGTTCATCGAGGACTTGACCCGACTGTTCAATCGGGCCGACCCTGCTTTTCCCGAAGCCCAGAAGGTACGCCACTTAATGCGTGGCGTAAAAGAACAGCTGTTTGCTGGACTGGTCCGTGACCCGCCACGAACAGTGTCCGACTTCACCAAGGAGGCAATGAGTATCGAGCGCTCTTTACAGGAACGGGGCGCCCACTACGGACGTCAGGCTGCTGTAGCAGCCGCGTCCCAGTCCCAGTACACGCCTACGTCGCTGCACGCCGAGGACCTTCGGGAGCTTGTAAGAAGCCTGGTGCGCGAGGAACTGGCGAAACTTAGCTTTGAAGCTCCACAGGTCAGCGTCGCTGCCGTTACGGACGTGGTCCGCGAAGAAATCCGACGAGTTGTGCAGCCACCCCCCGCTCCACACCCGGCGCCCTCTGTTATGACGTACAGCGAGGCGCTACGAAGTCCCGGGCCAGCGATGCGAGCCTTTTCCCCCATCGCTCCTGTGCAATACCTGCAGGAGCCAATCGCAACAGCACGCTCCGTGCCGCAGGAGTTCAGGCCCCCCGTGAGCAAAGCGCACGTTTTGCGTACGCCAAACAATCGGCCGCTCTGTTACCACTGCGGAGAGCCTGGCCACATCCTCCGCCACTGCCCTTACCGCAGGATGGGTTTAAGGGGGTTTTCACCTGACGCACCTCGACCACGCTACGGTGAAAGACCACGGGATATTGAACAGTACTTGGCTGAAAACGTGCAATCTTCGACCTCGCAGCGACGCCAGTCCCGATCGCCATCCCCAAGGCGGTTCTCTTCGCGCGGCCGCACGCCATCCTCTGGCCAGTTCAGAGGTACGTCCACACGTCGGGAAAACTGAAGACGGCGTCCTCCGTGGGTAGGGCTGCCGCTACTGGACCAAGTCAAGAGCCTCCACCCGACGATTCGCCGCGACGCTCCGACCGACGACGACCTGACCCGACGACCTCGACGACGCGCTGCGACGGACTGGCCTCCGCCGAAATTCCGGTATCCGCCGACAACCGCGACGTTACCGCACTCGTGGATACCGGCGCCGATTTTTCGGTAATGAGCAGACGGTTAGCCACGGTCTTGAGGAAGGTTCTGACCCCTTGGTCTGGGCCGCAGATCCGGACAGCTGGTGGCCACGTGGTAACACTCCGATCGGTGGCTGCACTTCGCGAATCCAGATCCGAGGTGTTACTTTCCCTGGCTGCTTTGCTGTGTTACCCGAGTGCTCCAAAGACCTCATACTCGGTTTGGATTTCCTTCAAGAGTACGGTGCCGTTATCAACCTCCAGGAGCTAATCGTGTCGTTTTCCACCCAAGGTCCTGTCGACGACGATACCGAGCCACGCAGGGGTAAGTTATGCGTCTGTGACGACCACGTTTTGATCCCACAAAGATCCAGCATGTTTGTTACTGTAGAGTGCGATAACAGCACCAAAATTCGTGGTATTGCTGAAACCAACATGTCGCTGCTCCTTGGTCGGCAAGTCTGTGTTGCTCGAGGAATTGTTGAACTGGACAAGGGCCGAACCGGACTCTTGGTGACCAATTTTGGTTGTGAACTTCAGTTTTTGCCTGGCAGAACAGCTATTGCGTACTTCGAGGAACTCAGCGAATTCGCGGGACAGCACGCTTTGTCCGGAGCACCGGCATCAGTGGAGGAACCTACCACTCCCATAAACACTGACGTGAACCCAAACCTCCAAACTAACCAGAAACGCTACTTGGAAAGCGTTATCCAGTCTTTCTGCGACTGCTTTGCCTCGACCTACAAGGTTAGGCAGACACCGCTCACAAAGCACCGAATTATAGTTGACGCCAACCAACGGCCGTTATGTCAGCCGCACTACCGCATCTCTTTGAAGGAGCGCGATGCCATTCGCCGCCAAGTTCATGAAATGCTCAAGGACGACGTGATACACCCCGCAGGGGGCCGCCTGCAGCCTGCAGGCGTCGCGACGGTGTGTGGCGACACCGCGGGTTCCCGAGCATCCGCAGGGACATCTCCGCAAGGGGATGATGGTGAACAGTGCATCACCACGGACCCGAGCACCCACGTTTCGCCGTGCGTGGCATCGCCGTGTCCGGGGAAAAGGGGATCCTGGTGGTTGAGCCGATGCCGAGTGTTTGGACCCTTAAGGCCCCTCGGCGGAGGCAACACACCACTTTGGCCCCAGCTTCCTGTAGACGGCACCTTCGGCATGACCCGACCGGGGGAAATCGGCAGTCGCCTTTTCCTATTCTCCACTTCATCTTTCACTTTCCTACCCCTTTCTCACAACTCTCCTGTCTCCCACTCACTTCTTGGTTTTTTCATTTTTCCTGGCGGCGAGGGTTAACCTTGTGTGGCTGACAAACCTTTGTTACGCCATATTTGGTTATAGTGATGGTGTACAGCTGGCGCAGACAGGGCTTTTTAAAGGCACCTGTCCCGTCCCCATGTAGGGCTCCATGGTGGGTGGCTGCCACCATTGCCGAACAAAGAACACATTCCATGGCTTCTCATTTCTTACAACCAGATCTCCCTCGAAAAAGAGGGCGCACCGAGAGAGATAAATTCTTCAAAAAAACGCTACAAGCTTCCCTCGATTCCACGTTGTTCACAGCGTACACGAGGAACAAACTGCTAGACAAGTGTCACCATTCATTGTTACCAGGACTTTAACAAGTGCCATAGGAGAAGGGTACAAGATCAAAAAACTAGCAAACGGAGACCTTCTTTTAGAAGTTTTATACAACCACCAACAAGAGAAATTGTCAGAAGTGAAGTCATTCGGAGATATACCGGTCACAATCAGCACACACCGATCTTTGAATACTGTTAGGGGAGTTATCTCAGATGATGACCTCAAATATGTAACTGATGAAGAACTTCTGGAAGGTTTGAAGGAGCAAAACGTGACCAACGTGTACAGGATAAAAATGAGACGAGATAATAAAGAAATCCCCACAAATCACATTGTCCTGACATTTGCATCTAGTATCCTCCCCGACTCCGTAGAAATAGGCTACATAAAGCTCCAACTAAGACAGTACATACCAAACCCACGACGCTGCTTCAAAGGCCAACGTTACGGCCACAGCTCTCAGAGTTGCCGGGGCCAACTCACATGTGCTAAATGCTCTTCCCATGAACACGATTCCGAAAACTGTGCAGTTGAACCACACCTATGTGTAAATTGTGAGGGCAGCCATCCTGCATACTCGCGCGCATGTCCAGTTTGGAAACAAGAAAAGGAGATTGTCACAATCAAAGTCAAAGAAAACATAACATTTAGGGAAGCGCGAAAGAGGGTAGCTTCAATACACAAACCTACTTTCTCCGATGTGGTGCAAAGGGGCACAGCACCACAGCCGCTTTTGGCTCCCACTCAGGCCACACGCAGTGAGCCTGTAGTGGGGCCACCCGTGCCCAAGGTGGCAGCAGCTAGCGCTGCGCCACCACCCACAAAACAGGACGCGCGGACCTCCAGGTCCGCGGGCCCCAAGGTCCCTCCCTACACGGAGAGGCCGAACATCAAAACAAACGTGCGGCTAGCACGTTCGTCCAGCGTGTCGGAGGATGCGATGGACACGATGTACACAAGTCAAAGTAGTCCTAAGGCGTCGACGTCGAAAGGGCGGCGGGGCTCCATAGACCGAAAAAAAAAGAAAAGCCCCGAATAAGGGCGCCTGAAAACCCAACCTAGTTCCTTTCAGTACCCACATAATACAAGATGGCTTTTATACACTGGAACTGTAGGGGACTCTTACATAACCTAAGCGACATAAAAGACATATTAGCCACATACTCACCTGTCGCCTTGTGTTTACAGGAGACAAATTTAGGCTTTAAACACGAAAACATTCTAAAACACTATAAGGTCTTCCGCCGTGACCGAGAGCAGGTGAGCCGGCTTTCGGGTGGCGTAGCCATCATTGTTAACAGTGGAATCGCAGCCCGAGAACACAAGCTTAAAACCAAATTAGAAGCTGTGGCGGCCATCCTGCACACATTTAAAACACTCACAGTGTGCTGCGTTTATATTGATCCACATCTTAAAATAACACTCCAAGACTTACAAGACCTTTTAGTGCAACTACTAGAACCGTTTTTGATGGTCGGAGATTTTAACGCCCACTCCAGTTTTTGGGGCAGTAACAAAACCGACACTAGAGGCCAACTGATCGAGGATTTTATACTCTCCAATAACCTTTGCCTCCTGAACACTGGCAAACAAACCTATTGTTCCCCTAGCTCAGGAAAATTCAGTTGCATAGATTTGTCTTTTAGTTCGTCCTCGATTTTTACAGATTTTAATTGGGATGTCTTAGATAACCCATATGGAAGTGATCATCTACCCATACTAATTAGCTTAGCACATTCACCCGAAGTAATCCCACCTAAACCACAACGATGGAAACTGCACTTAGCCGACTGGGCACTGTTCCGTGAAAAAGCCAGCCTAGATAGAATAGTTTCTGACGACGTGAGTGTAGACGAACTAAACGAATGTCTCACAAACTGTATTATTGCCGCTGCACGCCAAGCTATTCCTCAATCCTCTGGAATAGTAAAACAAAATCACAAATACTGGTACACAAAAGAATGTAAAGAAGCAAAAAAGAAACAAACCAAAGCCTGGGGCATTTTTCGCAGATACCCCACACAGGAGAATTTTATAAAATTTAAAAAGGCGAGAGCAAAAGCTCGTTATATCCGTCGTAGTGCAGAAAAATCTTCTTGGAAAAATTACGTGTCGTCGATAAACAACTCAACCACATCAAAACAAATGTGGGAGAAGGTCAGAAAGCTAAAAGGCAACTACTCTCCGTTCACAGTCCCCCTTCTTACCGCTCCCGGTGTACAGACTAGTCTACAACAACAGGCAGATATTTTAGGCGAATATTTTTCCGAAGTTTCCAGCTCATCCCACTACAGCGATTCATTTTTAAAATACAAAAATACAGCAGAGAAACAAAGACTGCCGACACACTGCGGTACAAACGAACCGTACAATAGTTTAATTACAATACAAGTAATCCAAACAGTACTTGAGCTCCTATCGAGAACAAGTGAGCTGACCCCGACGACGATTCTGTTTTTCTTGGTGCCATCTCCACGTCCATCCTCATTCAACACCAAAGGGACGACAGCGAACTACGGCCCCTCATTGAGTATCTAGAATTAAGCGCTCTGTCTCTCCCGCGAATCTTTTCGCGCGGGCTGTCGTCGTTCTGTTTACGTGACGGCGTCCTGTATAAGAAAAACTACAGTCCAACAGAAGCTGTCTATCTACTCGTCGTGCCTACGGCCCTTCGCGACGAAGTCCTGTAGGCGAGCCATGATGGCCCATCTTCTGGTCACCTGTGTTTTTGTCTAACTTTGGCTCGAATACGGCAAAAAATACTACTGGCCAAGGGTTGCTGCCGTTGTGAAACGTTACGTAAGGACTTGCCGCGAGTGCCAGCGTCGCAAGACGCCGCCGACTAAGCCAGTCGGCCTACTCCAGCCTATTGATCCGCCTCAGGTTTCCTTCCACCAAGTTGGCATGGACATACTCGGCCCATTTCCGGAGTCCTCGCTGGGCAACCGCTACATTGTGGTCGCCACCGACTACCTCAGCCGATACTGTGAGACTAAAGCTCTTCACCGTGGTACTGCTGACGAAATTGCGAACTTTATCATTCAAAACATTGTGTTTCGTCACGGTGCACCCACCGTCGTTATAACTGACAGGGAAACAGCGTTCACCTCGGCCCTTACGCAGGAGGTTATGCGCCTAAGCGGCACCAGTCACCGCAAAACAACCGCTTACCACCCTCAAACGAACGGCCTCACCGAACGGCTCAACAAGACGATCGCCGACATGATTTCTATGTATGTCGACGCGGACCACCGGAACTGGGACGCCATACTCCCTTACGTCACCTTTGCTTATAATACTGCGGTCCAGGAAACGACCCGCTTCACTCCATTTCGTTTAGTACATGGTCGCGAAGCCACAACCATGCTGGATGCAGTGCTGCTTCCAGCTAGCGCTACCCCCTCTGTTATGGGTGCTGCCCAATTTGTTCGTTACGCTGAGGCCGCCCGCCAACTCGATCGACAGCGCATCCGACACCAGCAAGTTCACGACGCTCAGCGCTGCAACCTCCGCCACCGAAATGTGCGTTACCTGCCCGGCAAACAAGTCTGGGTGTGGAGCCCAATCCGCATGAGGGGACGCCCTGAGAAGCTTCTACGCAGATACTTTGGCCCCTACGAGGTGCTCCGCCAGCTCAGTCAAGTTACCTACGAAGTTCTCCCCCAAGGAACAGTTCGCTCTTCTAGACGGCCGACCTCTGAAGTTGTCCACGTCGCTCGGATGAAGCCGTACCACGTCCGCTAGCCCCTCGCGCGTGTCTACACCACACGCCAGACACGTGCGACTACCCTTGTGGTCCTGCCTGCAATTGCTACCACACCGAGTCGGTGTCTTCAAGAGAGGGGGAGCAATGCTACGCTACTAACTACTCTTGTGGTGCCATAGAGCGGCTAAACTGCATTTCCTGGCAGTTGGCAAGCCTTGAGCCATCTCGGGGCTAGATCCTTCGTCTTCTTCATCTCTCGTGCTGCCTGCTGCCTTGCGCTTTCCAACGTCTTGCGCGTCTAATTAAAGCAAGTAAACCAGCCCTGCTTACGCCAACCGTTTCTCAGTGACAATATCTGTTAAGCAGCGAAGAAGCTACGCATCTTTCCGGCCTATTGCTCTACTGAGTTGCGTAGGTGAGCTAATACGGTTCCTCGAGCGCTAAAATGAGTATGCTGAAGAGATGCACGGGTTTCGCCAAAACAGGTCTGCGATTGATATCATCGCACTAACTTCGCCACTTGAAGGGTAACTTCATTCTGAACGCCTCCTGACAGCCGGTGCTCGTGACGTCAAGCGCCTTTCGACTCTCTTTTTCGCCATGCGCGTCCTTGGGCAGTCTTGGCCACGAAGCGAAGCTACGCAAGCGGATAGAAAGCTATTTAAAAGAGGGGCAAGTTTCACAAACACCGCAGATGGGCCGACGCTGTTTCACGCAGTGGAGAAGGGCGCACCTTTGCACTTCTGCATGCTACCCACAGCCAACGATTTCGTGTCTACACAGACGGCCCTGTTTCTTCCACCAGCTGTGCAGGGCTGTGGTCTTTCATTCAACTCCTTATTGATCGAAGTGGGCCCACGTGCCACACTTCGTCGAGAGAGGCGAAACTCGCTGCCCTTCGGGCTGCCATTCAGTTGATTAGACCAGAAAACTAACAAAAGTGGTATTTTTGGTTGTTATTTTAAACAAGCCTGCAAGGCCTGCAAGCTGCTCTACGCTTCGCTCTGCATAATTAACGTCTAATAAGGTGCGTACAGTCTTTGCCAAAGGTAACCAGGCTGCATGGTTTGCTTCTCCCTCATATAGAGGAGCCCCTGCGGCTTTCGCTAAAAACAAAAAAAGGTATTGGAAGGTGAGGAAAAGTGTTCTTCTTACCTCCCAGTGATTTGTAGCTTGATGGGTGCGATAACGCCTCATGTAAAACCCCTGTCCGAGGGGCATTTGAGGACTAAATAAATGAATAAATAAATAAATAAAATAAATAAATAAATAAATAAATAAGTGTTCCGCTATACAACTCAGAAGCAAACCGGGCAGCCTGGTTACAGTTGGCAAATACGGTACTTGTAAGAAGAAGACAGGACACAACGAAGTAACACAAACAACGTGTACAGAGCGCAGCTCAGAAGCAAAAATGTGGTCAGTCAACAGGGTAAAAAAGTGGTGAAGCAAGGCAAGGTTATACCCGAAGTGAGATCCAAGCGCAAGTACCTACCTTATTAGGAATGAACCAATTCGCCCAAAACAAAGCATTGAATGAAGAACTAGCGACGCAAATGTGAGAACTTTACCCCTGTCCAATCATTAAAAGCTGCTTCCGGGTCGACAGCAGCTTGACAGGGCGCGCCACACTAAAAACGACGCCCGATCGCTGACGACAGAGCTGTCGCGATTACCATTGCTACAAGTGACGGTTCACGCAACGTCACTCTTGGCATGTTTGCACGGGATCTCGCGCCTGCCGCACAAAGCCGGCGCCAACTGCAAATAATGAGCCTCCGCTCATTCAACCTTTCAGTTTCAACCTTTCACATTCAACCTTTTGGGTCCGCTTTGTTTCCCACGACGTGAAACGAGTTGCCTTTGTCGTCGGAGGCTCGGGACTGCTTTCAAGAACCGGTACTCATTCCCTATCGGCGGCATGGTTCTTTTGGATGTGATGAGTCAGTGGCACATCTGTTTTCCGAAGGCCCTCTGATGAGCGCTGAAAGACAAACATTGGGCTGTGCCGAGACTGACGGTGTCAGCGACCGCTGAGGGAAAACAAAATCCATGAAAGATGACCATGTGGATAGCCAGCCATGCAGGCTTGCCAAAACATGCGTCGGCTCTTGTGGGCGGCCTGCTTGCCCGACATGATGTCGCACTGCAGCGCGCATCTCCTTGCGTTTAAATTTCGGCTCCGTCTCTCTATTTCCCTTTTCATCGCTGTTTGGTTCTCCCATTGCAGGGCAGCCGATCTTCTAAGCTTCCCTCTCTCGCATACTGCATCTAACTATGATCAGCAGAAGGACTGTATCTTTGCAGCAGCTGAGAATTCTTTGGCAGTTAAGCATTATTGCCTCAGCGCAATATAAATAAATAAATGCGATAAATAAAAATCCTGCCGGGTGTTACGGTCGCTTGGGCGGACCTGCTTGAAGATTGGACATTGATTTAGAAAGACAAACAGGACACACCACCGACTATGCTTGGCTTTCTACGTTCGTGTCCAAACATTCAAGCTGGTCCATCCAAGCGGAATCGCACCGTCTGGCCTGGACACTTTCCAATCCACTCACGTTCGTGCCTACTCGTCTTTTCTGCCTTCTAGGCAGCTGCGGCGGCGGCTCCTGAGACACACAAGAAGACGTCATCCGCACCTTGGGATACCTCGAAGCTTCCGTACAAACTCACATTTCTTCAGAGGTACGTGCGTTTCAATCCCAGTTAAAAAGAGTTAGGACAGTGAGTGGCTTTCACAAGTGTATGGAAAAAGCACTGTAGCTTAAACATAGCCTCGGGTTAGTCCAGCGTTTTGGTTCTTCGGCTACAGAGCCCCAATGCTGAGTTGCCACGTCCGTAGCTGTGTTAGCGGTCGATGCAGTGACACTCCAGGAACTGCCTTATGTAAAGATATCATCACGCATCGTAAAAGGACGACGCATGGGAGAAGAAATAAGTGACCCCACGGCGACATCCCTAATGCTGATTTTATTGCTTAATTGTTGGCCCCGTTCGAGGAGCCAGATCGAACGGCTGGTGAGAGGACTAACAACATCGACTTCTGTCGGCTAATCACGACATGTATAAAGGCAGCAAATAACGCTAAGAAACGCGGCAAAACACAAGATGACGGACGTCTGCGATAGCGGCCAAAATGATTACGCATGCAGAGAAAAAAGAGTACGCGCGAAAAGAAACAAAACAAAATGTGTGATAAATCATCAATGTTTTCACTAGTCGCTGATGAAAGCCCGTTCATCGGGGAGTAGAGCCACAGGCGTATGAGAGACTCGTGTCATCATAATTGCCAGTTTTGTAGGCCTTTGAAATGAGTTAGCAATCATATCTTTAAATTTAGCGATTATGGGGGGTATCTCAGAAACGCCTCACGACCTTCGCGCTCAGCACAAGAGACAGCTAAGTGGTTTCGGTGTGAATGGTTCTTTATGTTTTAGAGTTATACAGTGTATGTGATCGCTTATTCCCCGGGGTTCCAAAAGAGTCTTCTACCCTTTCAGCCAGTTCACTATAATTTAGCCAAGCGTGGAGCTGCAAAAGCATGCGTAAAATAAGTCATGCGTGCAGAAGGTATGTTTGCACAGGCAAAAAGAGGCAAGGTTTAGCGGGCTTGCGTCTTGTGTACAGGCAGGCCGGAATGAAACTCGAACAGCACATTAGAACAAACAATATTTCACCTGTATACTTTAAGCAGAAGTATGCAAATGGCCTGGTCTATGTTTCTGAGTAAAGGGTCCACCGAAGTACTTACTCATAAGGAGGCTTTGAACGAACACATCGCTGCAGAGTATAGAAGTACGGCACGTGCGCTTTGGTGTTTCATTCCGACATCACGCATTTCCGGCGCCAGGTGAAGGGGCCCGTTACCGCAGGATTCTCGAAAGAACAAAATCAATACCCAAACAAGACTCAGACATTCGGCCACAGCTGTCATGTTTTAGCAGTGCTGTAGCCTTGTTTAAGCCCTATTTGTTCTTGTCTTTTCATTTATATCTCCATTTTCTCGCTCTACGGTTCTTCTCTCTCTGTTGGCTCGGCTCTTGGTGTCACTTAAGCCACACCTAGGGTGCAACTGCAACCACAACAGGCCTCAGTTGCACGGCAGCTCGGGCGGGGCTCTCATTAACCACTCTCGCCGTAAAATGTTTTCGAGCGTGGCAGAATCACTGCTTGCATAGTGAAAGGCGCGCAAGCAAGGAAAACACTGAACGTATTCTAAATTATATTACTCTGTTCTTTGTGTTTTAATTTTTTTTCTTGCTACGAAAACGGGTAGCTGAGGCAAAAGGTAGTCTTCCTAGACTAAAGGAAGGCCTCAGTATCTATGTACAGTCCGCAAGACACTGGCGAAAAAAATCGCACTTGTGCATATCAGCCGAGTCGAAATCCAAGCTAGGGAGAAATAGGAGATATATCTAGATTATAACGCAATGATGAAATAAAGGCTTCTTCCTGTTCAAATAAGGTGATGCAGCTAAACATTTTTCAGCAGTCACTTTTCTACATGAAGTTCAAGGATGAGCCTAAAGAAGTTATCACACTGCAGGACAGCAAAGCACTAAAATTCGTATAACCGCTCAAAAACTGTGACGAAATTGCTGCTGAAATATTGTGGTAACTTACTATTACTAGTTATCAAGTATTCTTTATGCTCTCACAGCACCCCTTTTTAAAGAATTCAAATGACATTATTAAACTAAACTATTATTTAGTTAAGGAAAGGTAAACAATTAAGAGCGCTAGTACTTCGTCTCTTAGCGTCTGTTTACCTTGATTAGACCGGATTTGAGCAATAAATTTTATTTCCATTCCACAGTGGTACGTTATAGAACAGTAACAAGGTAACCATGTGGGCTAGTTGGTGTGTATCAGACATAACTTCACCAGCGATAGAACGGGACACCAGGAGAAGAAGACGACAGGACAACGCTGGACTAACAACTGATGGCCAGTGAGGGGAGGAAGCCCAAGAGCTGCACTGTGAAGCATGCCAACAAGTTCGTTGCTTGTTCGACTCGTGTCGTTTACAAGTTACCCCTATCATGTGGTAGAGTGTACACGGGCCAAACTGGCAGATGCGTTAATGACCGGGCACGAGAACATAACAATTCCCTGAGAAATTTATCTGATCAGAATAATCTCCCACGTCACTGCAGGAGTTGCAAAGACTGCGTTCCAGCTTTTAACAACATGTCAGTCATCGGAAAAGGAAAAAACAGGGAGGAGAGGGAAATCCTGGGGGCCTACCATATTAGGTTGCAAGGCAGTGACACATGCGTCAGTGCACCGTCTTTAAATCTCACTGACAAGGAATTTAGATTCCTGAGCAAAAGTGTACGAGTGCAAGGTTGACAGGCAAATTATGTGTTTTTGTGCTTTTGTGTTTTTTGTTTGTTTTTTGTTTGCCAATTATGTTGCGTGCATCCTCTCCTAGGTGATTCGCCACATAGGTTTTGTCTTTTAGGGGTTTTTTGTGAGCCTGATACGCATGCGTCGTTTGGTGACCCAGGACGTTTCTCGATTAAACTTCAGTTGTTAGTCCAGCGTTGTCCTGTCGTCTTCTTCTCCTGGTGTCCCGTTCTATCGCTGGTGAAGTTATGTCTGATACGTTATAGAAGAAGTGTTAGCAATTTAGGTATATAATCTGTTTTTGTGAATATGTTGAAATAGTCGAAACATATATCATCTGCTTTCTGAATACCTTGTTTATTGAACAGAGGCATTGTGGGTAGTTTCTGTGGTGTTTGATGATATCCTTCAGTTTCTCTGAGTCTTCTCTTTTGTATCATAATGATGTTTTGCTAATTACCGGAAGTCATAGTTCCTCAGATGATAGTACAGCAACTGATTATAAAATAAGAAGTGCATATTGCATTGATTTTCTTAGCAATGTAGGCATATTGTTATCGAATTTTTAAAGGCAACTGACCATCTGGTTGAAGCTATAAAGAAGGTTAAAAATTGTATATTTAAAGACATTGTCTCACTCAACCAAACACCGAATAACTGATGGCTGGCGACTCTTTCGATTGCAGTATTAACATAACGAATATTAATGAGCACCGGGCCTATGGCGCTCTTAGGCCTCGAAATGATGTAATGACTTTGAATAAATTTAATAATAGTTTGAGAGCAAGCGACCAGGAGTAGGGTTTATTTAGGTGCGCGATTGCCTTGGCTCGTACGCCATCGAGAAGGCGGGAGGGGAGTGAGTCATGAGGGTTGGCGTTGCTCCGCTCCTACGGAACAGACCAGAATCTCTCCGCTCCTTGCCACTTCCTTTAAATGAGATCGTTGGAACGGGAAAGGCGAAGCCAAACTCAAGTCCGAAAAGCAAGGTTTAATTCACAGCCTTCAGCTTGCGGATGCCTCTATCAAAGAACTCGAAGAAAAGCTGGACGCTGAAATTGCAAAACATAAGTACCTTGCTTCTGAAAATGGGACGTTTCGCGCAATGCATAAACGTCTGGAAGGTAAGGTGCTGATTTGGACAAGCAACTTTTTCTCTCTGAACAGTACTCAAGAATGTACAACCTTGAAATTCAAGGCGTCATGAAAAACGACAGCGAGTGTGATTGAAATTGTTTCAAGTAATGGAGATGCAGTTAGTGAGCCAATTCAAGAATCTGACATAGAAGTGTGCCATCGAGAACCGACATGGAAGGCTGATAAGTCTAACATCGTGCAAGAAAAATAAAAACAGCGCTAATTTTTACACAAACCACACAGAAATACCAGACAGGACGGGCGCTGACTCCAACTATGTTTATTGAAAGCCACATGTTGCATATATATGGCCCGAAGAAGGTGAATGCATGCGCATTTCTTACATGGTAAAAAAAGAAAAAAAGAAAAAAAGAAACGCAACACCAAGAAACACACACTCAAACCAAACATACTCATATCGCGTATTCTTCAGCAATCTATACTCATTTTCTCGTAGGGAGATAGAAGTGGTGCTGACTCACATGCCACCTCTCTCTTTAGATAAAAAAGGCTTCTGCCAGTTCCCGAGCTAACCTATCTTTGCTTCTAGCCATAATTTTAATCTCGCCAAGTCGTGGTTCACAGTTTTTTTCCGTTTTTACAATGCACGAGCGGCAATGGGCAGGTAGGTTCTCGGGCGAATTTGATGCGTTCCTTAACGACCTTTTATGTTCCCCTGCACGCTCGTTTACGCAGCGTCCAGTCTGGCCGACGTACACCATGCCACATGCAAGGGGAATCTCGTAGACCACTCCCGTGGCACACCTTACGTAAGGCTTCGAGTGCTTCTTTCCACACCCAGATTTAGCCTTGGCACCGCTGCTAACCTTGGGGCATATCTTCGCCAAACTGCAGCGGGCGGAGAAGTCCATGGGGACTCCGTACTTGTTGCCAACTGCCAACTCGGGGACCCTAGGCACCCGAAAAACGCCAAAAGGGATAGTCATCTCTCCGTTCTTTTTCAACACTAGAATTAGAGGCCTCCTTCTACACCTAGAAGACATACCTCAAATTAAACACTCAATATATGCCGATAACGTTACCTTCTGGTCAACTCTGGCTCAGACGGGGAAATCCAAAGCTTCCTTCAAAGAGCAATTGACAAAGTCCACGCCTTTGTTCAAGCAAACAGGCTCACATGCTCTCCCACGAAGTCCGAATTGCTATTCATCAGGGACAGATAACTTCACTTCCCGTCCCCGACCCGCAAGAGTCTAGTGCACTCCAAGTCGACACACATCCCCGTACATCCGGTCCAGAACACCTGCATTCTGGGCATGCTAATATTGAACAACACGCAAAACTAGGAGGCCATTCAGCGCCTCCCATTCAGATCAACGGCCTCATCCGCCGAATGTGTACCAGAGGTGTGAAGGTGGACGACCTCTGTCGGCTCCCGCAGGCTTTCCTCATCAGCAGGATAGCCTACTCCCACCACTACTATCACCTTCACCGAAAGGACGAGGAAGCTGTGAACAGAATTATAGGTTCAGCGTACAAAGCGGTACTGTGGCTGCTCCAGCACACAGCATCTCCAACTCGACATCTACAACACGATCACAGAACTCATAGAGGCGCACAAGACCGCCAAAATCCACCGTCTCACCCGCACCAAACACGGCCAGCTCATACTGGACATTCTTAATATCAACCCCACGGCCCCCCTTCCGATACTGGTCTATGGCCGCCTTGTTGTCAAACCAATCCCCAAAAACATCCTACCTGGCCGCCATGAAACGCGCCGCCAGCTCAAAGCCCAAGCACTGGCTGCCACATACCTTGCCCACGAGCACGCAATACACGTGTACGCTGCGCGGCAAAACGCAACCACATATGTGGCTTGTGCAACCACGCCACAATCCGCTCTCGTCCCCACCACCACAATACGAGCCCACTCTCTCACCGCGGTGGAAGAAACCGCCATCGCGCTGGTCATCGGACTCACGTACGCGTCCAGTCCTAAGCGACTCCAAAAGAGCGATACAGAATTACTCGGCAGGTTTTATCTGCCACCCCGCTGCAGGCATCCTTCGCGGCTGCACTGCCGGCCATAAGATCGACCTAGTCTTAGTACCTGCCCACTCGAGAAACTCTGGAAACGAACGGGCAGACCGGCTAGCCCGAGGACAAACCTACCCGGTGGCCGGCCCCACGGATCCAGACGCTCTTGCTGAGGCTCGCCAGACCTTTGCCGAAATCACCAACCTCCACAGAGAGACCAGACGCCGATTCCCGCCTCCTCACCCTGACTTAAATCGAGCGCAAGCCGCCATGCTCCGCAGGTTACAGACACACTCGATCCTTGGCCATTCTAGATTATCACT
Organism: Amblyomma americanum; assembly: GCF_052857255.1. Taxonomy (NCBI): domain Eukaryota; kingdom Metazoa; phylum Arthropoda; class Arachnida; order Ixodida; family Ixodidae; genus Amblyomma; species Amblyomma americanum. Next base: position 20,638,676 of record NC_135500.1, read on the forward strand.
CATCACAGACGGAGAATACGAGCCGGCCTGCCAAAATTGTAGCCAGGAAGCAATCGCCACCCAGGAACATATCGTCTGGGGTTCCGCGGGAAACCCGCCCCCACGAACCTTACTGCCAGCGCCCTCCGAGGAGAGATGGAACAAACTCCTCAGAAGGTCAGGCAAGACCATCCAACTGGCACTTGTTTTGTGGGCACAGGAAGTGGCCCCCACCTGGGGGCCACACCAAACCCGGGTGCCCTAAATGCCGACATTCTATGGCAATAAAGTTGTTTCTCTCTCTCTCTCCCGGAGTGCCGACATGGTGGGCGAGTCACTCAGGACCAGGAGAATAGCTGCTGGCAACACTGTCCGGCTTGGATGCTACTTTTAAAGACTGGATTAGGCCCCGCAGGCGACATAGACAAGGCGCGTTGTGGCGCTATGTATGCGAGGCGGCCATAACTGGCCACTATTAATCTGCAACGCGTCAACCTCTGCATCGGCAAAGAAAGGAAATGCGAAAGACAAAACGCAGATAGGTAATCCTCCGCAATTCCCCGGGTGTACTCGCTCACCTCGGGCTCTGCGGACTTTTGCAAATGCCATTCTTGCTTGAATCAAGGCTACAGAACTTCCCTTCGTAGCTTCCATCGTGCTTTCCTCTGCCTGGGCATGCTAGGGGAGCCGAGTATGCCGGCGCTGTGAGTTTTCCTCCGCTCCCTGCTTCCACCTCCGCCTGCTGGAAACGGCATTTCTGGTAGGTGTCCCATACACGTTTCTCGCTGCAAAAGTTTCTGGAGTTCCCTTCTTTTATAAATGCCACGTTGCCGTTCCTTTCTTTTGAGAGCAACATGCATGACCATGATGTCATTGCGTCCTTCATGATATGCCGGAGCTGCATTATGTAAAGATGAATTCCTTCTGTGTAGATTCATGTACTCGCGGCGTCAGTCCTAAAACAAGAGGTGCGAAAGGAAACGACCAATCCCACGCACGGCCGGTCCGGCTGCCGCATCTATTCTGGCCGAGTCACAGGAACCTTGCCACGCGAATGCGGCGCTCACCCACCGCAAAGTTGTTTTTCCAACACGGGATTAGCCTCGAAAAATTTCGCTAGGCGTGACAAACGCGTCACCGGGCTCGTAATTCTACGTCTTCGCGTTGGTCCAGTAGTGCGGCGAGGGCATGTGGCGTGATTTTGCAAGGAAGTAGTGTCGTGGACGTTTTTCTGCCTCAACAAGCGTAACGTCATCCGCACGGGCTATCTCACCTAGAGCAGTGACCAATGGCAGAAAGTCAAATTAAACGAAAATGAAAAAAAGTGCTGCATAATGTAGCCTTTGGATTTTCATATAAGGGTAAATCAGGCGGCCGAAATATATGTTCACCTCAAACGGGCAGGATTTTTGAAGAATAACTTGTTTTTTGTCTGGGCGCAAAAGGGAAGTGAACAGAGGGGCTTGTTATGGCGTATATACGGAAGCCAACAGTCACCGATAGCAAGGAACAGAGGTGATTTTTAATTGCTTTAAATTTATGGTCTTCATCAGTGGGAGGTTAATAGGATATTTATTTTAATATTAGCACGGCTTGCTTGACATAGCGGCCGGCGGCGAGCACAGGCGGTGATAGCAGGAGCACAAGAACACAGGAACCGGCAGGTCCGCCAGCAGCAGCGTCGTCGTCGGCACGCGGCAATCGCGCTTCAACTTTCTCTTCGCTACACTACCTCCCCCTATAAAGAAGCATCGTCCCGATGCTAACTCGAGAGCAAAAAACACTTGGCGGAAAACCACACAGGGCCCCAGAAATCTTGCTGGCCGATGTAGAAGGCGGTAGGAAATGCAGGCGATTATCGCGCGTAATATGGCTTAAGCCGGACAACGTGCACAATTTCAGGGCGGAGGGAACGACGAGATGACGGTCGCATTCCTTCGGGCAGCACCTCATAGTTCAGTTCACCGATGCGGCGAAGAACCGTATACGGGCCAAAGTAGCGCTTTATGAGTTTCACGGAGACACCTCGACGGCGTACAGGCGTCGATACCCCGTTGGCTGACGACACGGCCTAGGAACTTAAGCTCACTGCATGCGAAGCGGCACTTTGAAGGCTTGAGCGTGAGTCCGGCGGTCAAAAGAGCTTGAAGAAGCGCTTCAAGGCACACAAGGTGGTCAGCGAAAGGGCTGGAGAAGATGACAACGTCATCTGGATACACGAGACACGTCTGCCACTTCAGTCCGGCGAGCATAGTATCCATGACTCGTTGAAATGTCGCGGGCGCTGTACACAGACCAAACGACATGACCTAAAACTCGTTGAGTTCATCCGGTGTTATTATTGCGGTCTTCTCGCGGTCGCGCTCATTCACTTCAGTCTGCCAGTATCCACTCTTCAAGTCGATGGACGAAAAATAGCTGGCATGACGGAGACGGTCGAGAGTGTCGTCGATGCGAGGTAGTGGATACACGTCCTTCTTGGTCCCCTCATTGAGTCACCTGTAGTCGACACCAAATCGAAGGGTCCCATCTTTTTTCTTGACCAGTACTACAGGGGCGGTCCACGGACTGTTGGATGGCTGGATGACGTCGTCGTTAATCATTTCGCGCACTTGCTTTTGTATGGTTTCCCTCTCTGTCAAGGAAACGCGGTACGGCGGTTGGCGAATCGGGGCATCGCGGTATCGACAATAATTCAGTGCTTGGCGACGGGCGTCAGGTTAAATCGGGATGTCGTCGCGAAACAGTTGGGGTACCGATGCAAAAGATAGAGCAGTTCGCGTGTATGGGCAGACTCAAGCTTGGGATCGATGTCCAGGGGCAACGTTGTAGGGTCACATGACCCGGGTGGGGCCCCCTCCTCAGGCAGCGGAACAGCTTTGCGAACGTCGCTAAGCTAATCCAGTTGGGCTATAACTAGCCCTTTTGTCAGGTGCTGCGGCTCGTTCCTGAAGTTGGTCACTAAAATGTTGGGACGCCCACGTTGAACATTGGCGATCCTCCGCGCTACAGCAATGCCCCGCGTAAGTAACATCTGGACACTTCGTTCGAGAACGCCTTCGCCACATGCGGTTGTATCGGCTCGGACCGGGAGAAAAACTGTCGACAACGGCGGCGAGTGAACATGGTCGGAAACAACTTTCATCGCAGTGCGAGGCGCCCGAAGAGGTATTGGCGATGAAGAACGTGCGCGCAGGGTCAACTTGTTACTACCTATGACGATTACAGCGCCATACTCAGGAAGAAAATCTATGCCAAGAATAACTTCTTTGCAGCAATTCTCCAAGATCACGAGTGTGGCTGGGCACGTCTCACCGTGAATCTCAATGCGGGCAGTGCACTTGCCAACAGGGATTACGAGGTAACCTCCCGCGGTATGTGCGGGCCATCCCACTGAGTGGTAACCTTGCGAAGACGCCGAGAGAAGTTGCCGCTGAAAACCGAGTAATCGGCACCGGTGTCGACAAGCGCCGTTACGTCACGACCGTCGATTAAAACGTGTACATTGCTCTGAGGCCAGAGAACAGTCTTCGCTTCCAAGGGTGTCATCAGTCGAGCGGGGACATTCCAAATAAGGCGGAGGTTCTTTACTGCGTGCAACACCGGCAACGCCAACTCCAGGCGTCGCCGTACTTAGTTTTCCCGAAACGCGAAATCCGCGGGAAGGGGGGGGGGGGATGATCGGCGAGGGGGAGGCGACCGAGAGGTGCAAGATGGAGCTGACACTGGCAATGGAGAGCGTCGAAGGTAGTCCTGTACATCGCGGGGCTGTTCACAGTGGCGGGGGAGCGGATCAGCCCGGTTGAAACCTCGAAGGCTGAGTTCGCGGTACGGACAGTAGCGGTACATGTGATCAGGCTCTCCGCAGTGAAAACACAGCGGCCTCCGGTCTGCAGTCCTACAGATGCAGGTTTTTCTGCGGGCCAGCGGTTTCAGGCGTGTATCAGACGGGGGTACGATCTCGTGGCGTCGAGAGCCGGAATCGGCAGCTGTCTGGTAGTGACGATGTACGGGAGGCGGACGACAGACGGTGGCGGCGTAGCTCAGAGATGGTTGGTCGGCTGCAGCCACAACTGGTACGTCTTCTGGCGCCAGCGCGTGTCGCAGTTCGTCCTGAACAGCCGTCACGATGGAGACAGATGCAGACTGTTCAGGAGCTAGGAACAGCCTTTTCAGTTCCTCTCGGACGACGTCGCAGATAATTTCGCGAACATCCGTGAGGCCAACATCGCTCAGGCCAGACGAAGCAAGACTTGAGACGACAGAAAGGGCGCTCAGTCGCTGAAAGTGACTGGTTCTTTTCGCCAATGCGTGCTGGATGCTGGTAGCTTCAGCGACGAATTCGGCCACTGTGGTAGGAGGATTGCGGATGAGGCCACCAAAGATGCAATTCCGGACACCCCTCATCAAGGCCCGCACCTTCTCTTCACTAGCCTGAGGGTCAGCGCGGGCGCTCAGACGCAGTACGGGGCGACAGATCTTGGGGTGACATGCACAAGACGATCCTCGTCGCAATCGCGGGGTCGGTTTGTTGTGTCTGGGATGGCATGGTGGCGTTGGTCCTAGATGTCCTCGATCCCAGGTGCAAGAGTCCGAATTCCGGCGCTTGGCCTTGCTGACGTCGGCTAGCGCTGTTTCTCCCGAGGGCTCCAGGAAAACCGAACAGCCAGGACTTAGTACCGCGCTCGAATTGCGAGGCGGGGTGCGTTGCATGAGATGCGGTACCCTGTACCTCCACCAAATGTCACGGCTTGCTTGACCTATAGGCCGGCGGCGAGCGCAGGTGGTGATAGCAGGAGCACAAACACAGGAACAGGCAGGTCCGCCAGCAGCAGCGTCGTTGTCGGCACGCGGCAGTCCTTTTCAACTTTCTCTTGGCTACAATATAATTAATTATAAAGCCAAAGAAAAAACATTGACATGCCGCTGGTCACATCCAAACCCACAACCTCCGAATTTCACGTCCAGTGACTACTGCTTTATAATCAATAATCTTAAAGTAAATGCCCTATTAAACTTGCATTGATGAACAGCACAAATTAAATGCAAAAAAACATCTCCTATGTTCCTTGGTTTCGGTGACTGTTGGTTTCCGTCATGTGTGTTTTGTGTCTTTGCGGTTATTACGGGTGAATTTGATTTGAACATTAGCTTAGAATGAATTACAGTGTCAAAAGCTTTTAAAAAATCATGAAAACCACACAAATTCGACGAACACAGTCCAAGCTATGTGCAATGTTATGCACGAATTCCGATAATTGGGTACATGTGCTAAAACCTCGCCTGAAACAACGCTGAACATTAGATAAGAGGCGCCGCGGTGGCTTAGTGGTTATAGCGCTCGGCTGCTGACCCGAAAGACGCAGGTTCGATCTCGGCCGCGGCGGTCGAATTTCGATCGAGGCGAAATACTACAGGCCCGTGTACTGTGCTAAGTCAGTGCACGTTAAAGAACCCCAGGCGATCTACATTTCCGAAGCCCTTCACTACGGCGTCCCTCGTAGCCTGTGTCGCTTTGGGACGTTAAACTCTCATAAACCAAATCTAACATTAGATAAAATTCTATTCGATTAAAGAAATTCTACGATGTGTGTGTGGATGACATGCTCAAGCATTTTACATCATGACGATGTAAGCGAGATAGGCCAGTAGTTGTCAAGATGTTGCTTCTGCCTGACTTAAATAACGGCAGAACTTTTGCCAATTTCCAGTACTTAGGTACAGTACCAGAAATAAGAGATTTAAAGAGCAGACTGAGTAGGTAACGAGATGGCCGTAATGAATATCTAATGAGGAATGCAATGGGCGTTTCATCAGGCTCGCTTAATTTCTTGACATCCAAATTCAGTATCACATTCCGAACACCCGCCAAGGATACTGTCACATCATCATCCCTGCCTTTCCGTTCTTCTGTTTCTCTCTCTCTCTATAACATCAACATCATCATAATCATTCATTAATGGATGCAAGCGTTCTATCTGCCTGTAAATTCAGTACATTGTGATCTCGATTGGCGTCAGGGTATATGGGCCTATGCGCTGTCAGAGGCATTCCATGTGTCAGATTCATTTCAAGATTGTGCGTGTAGTTGAAAAAAGCTCCGAAATCAAAAGCAAAAATCAGAAGCGAAAATGTAAGCGTAGGGGGAGAGGAACACATCACGGCAGGAGTTCGCACAGGGCTCAGAATGAGGTAAAACCAGCCCTGGCGTCAGCACCCTGTTTTCTTATGAATGGATGCCTCTGGCTAGCCGACGCGGTCTGCTCGCTTCATGTTATCTGCGCGTGCTTGGCGGTATGCATGTCCGCGGGGTGCCCGGAGCGGGGGAGCCCGGTACTCCGGCCAGGGCGTTTTACAACCGGCCGCCCGTGAAAGCTGGCGTCACGTGAACCTCCACCTCACCGAGATAACGCAGAGGGTAGGTTGCTGGCGCTCGTGACTATATACTCTGCGCAGCTGTGCGTAGGTCCGTCGATACCTTACACCCTCTAGTTGAAATAAAAAAGGTAGGGAAAATGAACTATTGGCTGAGCACAAATTGGAGGTCGTTGTGGTCAGCACACGAGAAAGCCCCTCGTGTGCCCTAGAAGATGCCGGCGCGTAGACGGCGCTGCGCAGTGAGCGGACTAATCACCGTCAGCCGGTCAACAAATCCCAAGTAGGAATGTAACCCGTGCATTCAGACGGGCTGCTCGGAGATTGAAACGGATGAGTGAGCATCCAGGTATACAGCGGTCCAAAGCAGGGCAAGTGGTAGAGTTGCTATCAAGCAAGACCGGCAGATGCTGGCGAATCTCGATTAGAGGTCGACTAATGGGCCCAGACTTTGTCATCAGGAGGGAAGTCAGCCTTCGCTGCCCCGTTCTCGTCTGCGGACCCTCGTCACCGCTTTCTTGCCTCTGGGCATCTAGGGGAGGGTGGCCGATTTGGCTCTCTCATGTATCGGGGAGGAACGGAAGGGAAGATGACAGATTGGAGGCGCGCTACAAAAGGACTCGGGGAGCTCGTTCGCGCCGGCCAAGCAGGTCGATAACGCTTGAGGTCGGCGTAGGCCAGGAGTCGTCGGTTTTGGAGAGAGGTTTAACTTTTCTCTTGGGAGTTATCGAAGTAGCAGGCATGCAAAATTGAGGCTGCAAATGTTGCAGCAAACTTCAAGGGACGGTATTAATAAAAATCAGGTTTCTACACGACTTAACCAGGAACTTTTCGGAGAATACGCTTTTGGGCGCATCACTTGCAGTTGCAAAGCCCGCGTCCACGATTCGATCCTCGTGAGATCCACACTCGACACCCTCGTATGTATATCTAATGAAATCTTTTAGGAAGAGGAAGTGGCATCATCACGATCAAATATCTTAATTTTTTTTAATGCGTCTTTATTTCTGCATAAAATAGGCCTAGCCTTGCGGCATAAATGAGGGGCTTCATGGGGGTGGAGGTGGGGGAGGGGGAGGAAGGCCGGTCTCCACTTCTTCTTCGAAGTGGGGTGGTCCTGTGGTCGGCTCTGCGAAGAAACGCCCAGGCCCTTCTTCTTCCTTGAAGTATAGGAGAAAAGCCCGCCAGAGCCGGAGTGCGTCCGATGATCCGATGTGTAATGGTGGATCGACCCATTCCTGCAAGGTGCCAGGTCGGTGCCCGCCCAGGGACTGAAGTGCTCGCTCCAGCACCACGCCAAAAGCAGGGCAGCGCCACAAAAGGTGTTCGGCCGTGCCTCTGGCCGGGCATGCCGGGCATTGAGGGGTCGGGTATGAGTGCGGGTTGATGAGGTTGAGCTTTGCTGGCGACAGAAGCTGGCCAGTCTGGGCGCGGCGGAGGACTACCGCCTCTACCCTTCGGAAAGTTCTAGGCGGGCGGCGGTATAATTGCTCAGGGTTCGCCACGTGCTGGAGGATGCGGTGGCGATAGCATTGTGCGCGATGCCATGTCTCGGCCCTATCCATAGGAGGTGACGACGGATGTGCAACGTCATCACGGGCCCAAGAAGCGGAAACGAGAGTGCATCCAGGCAAAGGTGCGGAAAGAGAAAGGATTCCTGCACACGAAGGAATCACTGGAAAAATATCTTAATTTGTGCAGCCAACATTATCGAGACGTGCAGAACCACTGCTCAGTGATGAATGAGAAGACAAGCTGACTGAGGGCTGCACACAGTTCTCACCCTAGTGGCAAAAAGAAGAGAATTGAGCTCCAGGAAGAAGATGATGGATTCGGAAAATCGGAAGACACGGATAACGACTTAAGGAGAAAAGATCTCCCGAACAGTGTCGAGATTTGTAGACGGAGCAGCAAGGCGTGATGGAGTTACCAGATGAAAGCGACAGTGATCGCCTGGGAAAAACTTTGCTTCGGAAGAGAAGAAGCAGCGAGTAAAGCCTAGTGTTTGTGGAACTGAAGTAAAGGGTACCATGGGGGCAGACGTATCGCAGCGGACTGGAGCATCTAGCAAACTTCTGTTGTGGATCTGGTCGGATGTTTAAATGGACTTCAATCTGTCCCGAGACAATTAGGAAACACCAAATTGCCTAACCATGTGTGGCGGATCAACTTGGGCTTTGACGTAAGCAGCGAACAGTGTCGCTCGCTGGTTTCATTGTTTCCTGCGTACGAGGGCACAGGGAAAACTACTCGATCCAAAATACGACACATCCTATTGGAAAAACAAGCGATGCTAATGGAAATTGAAAACGTAAGATTGGAGAGGCAGAAACTGAATTTGAGACACAAGTTGCGAGCACAGGGCTCAACTATTCTTTTCAGAAAGCGCCCCCCAGCCCCCCTTCCCGCCTCTCTCTCCGCCAGATGCAAGACGCTAGGCACCCTTCTTAAATAAATCCTGGCTATTTGCCTGACATAAATGTTAAATAGGGAAGGACCAGGGTAGAATCCCTAAGTCATCCCACTACAGAAAATTAGCAGTTCGCTAAAGTACAGTCCCCCGTAGTCTGAAGAAGAATACCAGTAAATTGACAGGAACCCGCGTTTTACCACCCGGTACAAATTGGAGGATTGTGAAAGACGGTGAAGCAAAAAAAAAGAAAAAGGGTGGTCGTGAGCGCCACATATTTGTGGATGCATGCAGCGGAAAGGTTCGCGGGAGAGCGCTGCCGTGTGGCATTAGAGAGACAATTGGATGCTGCGCCAATGATCGTGTACGTCAGGGGTACCGCAAGGTAGTGTTTTGGGTCCCCTACGCTTCCTACTGTACAATAACGACATCCTTAATGTCATATCTCGCGGTGTGAAAATTAAGCTTTTTGCCGATGATTGTGTCCTGTATAACGAAATAACCTGTCCACATGACCAGACTGTCCTTGAAGCAGACTTAAACAGGATATTGAATTGGTGCAATGAATGGGGGATGCTTCTCAACGCTGAAAAATTAGTTTGCCTTCGTGTCACTCGTAAAAAAAAAACCCACTTATTTTTTCTTATACATTAGGTTCTTCTCCACTACGCGAAGCTATCAACTACAAATATTTGGGTGTTACGTTGACACGAACATTGTCATGGAACACACATATTAGTAATATTTGTTCCTCTGCTTTCCGCAAACTGTGCTTTTTTGAGGCACAAACTAAAAAACGCTTCTACAAATTTGAAATTACTCTGTTACTTTTCATTTGTTCGACCAAAGCTCGAGTATGCGTGTATTTCATAGGATCCTCACACTAAGTCAAATATCAGTCACCTTGAATGAATACAAAGAAAGGCAGTTAGGTTTATATTTAACAAATTTGCACGGTTTCACTCTCCGTCTAAAATTATGGCAGACAATTGTATACGCACTCTTGAATCACGTCGAAAGCAGTTAAGACTTGAATTCCTTTCCCTCCTTCTTAACATCAAACTTCAAATGAGTAAATCACCGTATATAACGCCTGAATTAACGCGCCTCACAAGACATCATCATCCTGACTCACTCACACCCTATTATGCTCGAACTGATACGTTTAAATTTTCCTTTTTTCCTCAGACAGTATCGGACTGGAACCATGGTTTGATGACTGCAGTGTGACTAAATATTGTATAAACGTGTACTTGTTTGTTCCTGTTTTTTTTCCTTATTGTCTGGATATATACTAATGCCCCTTTGCCTGGACCCAAGGGCCTGCAGTATGTAATAAATAAAGGAATAAATAAATAAATAAATACGCGAGCGTGCAGTCGAAACTAAGAATCAATCAGACCAAAGCTGTTCATTGCGCTGAGCACGATGACTATGAGGCGTTTTCCGCAAACGCCACTATCTTCAGTAAATTTAACTACAAGCTTGATCGTAGGCGTATACAGCATTGGCAATACGCTGGCATGCGTGTCAGTGATCCGTATAGGCGGTATAGTACCCTCCCAGGAACGGTGTTTCTTTATAGATGACGAGAGAAAAATTGGCACTCTATTACATGCTTGAATTCTGGTTGTTTGTTTGCAGTCTCGCTATTTTTATATGTATATCTGCCAAGCCCACAGCGATAAACAGTTAGTTTCTTAGAGCACTCGTCTGCTCTCTTGTCCCGTTTCATAGCTTTGTTCTCTCCCTTTGTAGTGAAGATTAGGCAAACAGCTTGTGTCAGGCGTCCTCATCGCAAAAAAAAGCTCGTGATTAACAGATTATTCTCATAGCTTGAATGGGCACAGGCAGGATATCACTGAGGCTGATCTGAGGAACTTGCGCTTTGCGCTTCTCACTGATGTGCCATAATTATTTTGATGAACGCCACAAGTAAATTCTTGTAAATTGAAATTTTAACGCGTTCGTCTTTGGTAGTCAGGTATTGAAACTGAAAATGACCGGAAAAGCCGTTTCACTTGTGGAGGGTTAACATGAAAATATATTTCAGGCTTATATTGAAGTTTGTCATTCCCAAGGCACGGAGTGCGGTAGCTGCACGGGAGACAGCCAAGGTGAGTCTGTGCACACCGGCAGATCCTGACGTGAAGGAAGAATCATTAGTATGCTTGCGCCGGAATAAATTGTCCTCAGGGATCGGATACGCCTCTGAATCCGAAGGCCGGCAAGCATGTTTGTAAGGCATGCAAGCGTGCAGTTGGATTTAGCTCCGCGTGCCACTGCTAGTTCAATCCCGAAATGCCAACAAGATATTTTGTATAAATTCATCTTTCTTCTGGGTGCAACGAGTGTGGGAGATTCTCCGTGGTCAGATCTGTGGGGCACGAGTGGCATATTGGCCACTGTGATTAATTTCATTGCGACACCAAGCGACCTTCTCTCTGAAAAGATCCAGCTTTTTCAAACGACATGTGCGACGAAATGCAGCTGTCGCCGCAGATCTTTAACCCAATCGCTCTAGAGGGAGGTAGAGAACGGGAGAAAATGGGCCTCATTAACGTATCTCTTCTTGCAAAAACTATTAAAGACAATGATGGCCGAGTTTGGGCGAGTTGGTTTACCATGCTGAACGTAAAAGCGCAAAAAACAAGGACGTAGAATAAGACGCACAACTCGAGCGCTCACTTCCAACTGATCTTTATTACATGCAAGAAACAGATTTTTATACTCTCGATAATGCCTGCAAGGCATTACTACAAAGTAGTGAAAGATAGATGAGTCATCGAGCGACACACTAGAATGATAAAAGATAGGACATCTCTTTTTGTGAGAGCAGAATTGACGGAGCACTTACACAGTCATCCCCAGCTCGCGCTATCTCCAACGCTTCAACAATTTCGCGCGTAATTTGACATTTGTTCCCGTAAAGGATTTTACACTTGTGAAAACATAAGCTTTCGCACAGTCTTAAAAAGAATTGGCAACAGGGTAAACATTGGCGTGTTGTTCTCTGCCCCAAATAAGCTGAGTTCACTATGTAAGCTTAGCACATCAGAAAGCCCAAGAAAAACTGGTTGCACGATCAGGCATCAAAAGCCGTTCGCGAGATGCGCGAAAGGTGTTGTCTACAAAGTGCCATTATACTGTGGTGAATATTATATAGGACAAACGGGAAGATGCATAAATCATCGAGTTGGTGAGTATGACTATGTTGTGAACAATAAAAAAGGGGGGCACATGAGCATTCATTGCCTAAAATGCAAAAGCAAAGGAAAAGAGGGTTGTCGTCCTCTTTTTCACAAGTGCAAAATCCTTTACGGGAACAAATGTCAAATTACGCTCGAAATTGTTGAGGCGTTGGAGATAGCGCGAGCTGGGGATGACTGTGTAAGTGCTCCGTCAATTCTGCTCTCACAAAAAGAGATGTCCTATCTTTTATCATTCAAGTGTGACGATCGATGACTCATCTATCTTTCACTAGTCTGTATTAATGCCTTGCAGGCATTATAGAGAGTATAAAAATCTGTTTCTTGCATGTAATAAAGATCAGTTGGAAGTGAGCGCTCGTGTTGTGTGTCTTATTCTACGTCCTTGTTTTTTGCGCTTTTGCTTTCAGCTTAGAGACAATGCTTTGGTCAGTATATTTTTAGAAAGGCTGTACCTGCATAACGCAATGCATGAGCCAAGTCCACGTTTCTAACGGCAGTCAGTTCATTCACTGCTGCGGGTCAGGTCTAAGAATAAATCGGCCTTCAAGCCCCCTTAAATATAAAGTATCATGGGTGCCTCTGCTGTCCTCTTAGCTTGACTTTCGTGGGCCAATGTAGAAGCGCGCACTCGTTGCAACGCGTCTTCCTGCCAGCCCTGTGTAGGTGCTCGGGTATGTGTGTTGATTATCTGTGCAGTCGGCAGTGGTGCGCACCATTCACCAGCTGCGGCTCGTGTGCCAGTGCATGGCGCAGCGCATGGTGCGCGAAGGTCGACTGCCCGACGCCGACCTCCTCTTCTTCCTCACCTTCGAGGAGATCGGCCTGCTGCTGCGCACCAGGGCGCCCGAGCTCGTTCTCAGGTGAGTGTCTGCCGCTGCCGAGGGCCCTGCATGTCGTTCACACGCCTCGGCCGTGTGGGCCATTTCATGCGCAAGACATTCTTTTCTCTGCGGGATTCTAACAGCACTTCTTCGAAATGAATTTGAAAAAAAAAAAACACGGCGCGGGGCTAATTGGTGATGCACTGTTTCTGAGAAGCAATTTAGCGCTACTTTTTTTCGAACCAGATCAGAGACAGACATGACAGGACTGGGGCTTACTGCAAGTAAGTTTATCGAAACGCACACTTGTAGCATTGGTTTAGAGGGAAGATAATCAGTGCATGCGCATTAAGGCGGTAGCAACAAAACATTACATATTATGGAGAGGAGACACCATTTACCGCCTATTTTCCTCCGAGCTTACGTCAGAAGCTCACAGGGAGACTGAATTTGCATGGCCGTTTCATTTCCCCATAAGTTACCGTCGTCTTCCTGTATAAGGCGGCGCGTCTCCTTTGAAGTGCCTTCCGGTAGTTCCAGAACATTCTAGGTGCTGGCTTCCCCTGTCCGAATATTGGTTGTAGCCTTAATCTTTTCCTGAATCGTATTTTGGGCATCGTTCTTTTGCTTTTCGTACTCGTCCCATTTTTCTTGAATTTCAGGCAAGGGTCTAGTTTCTTGTTTTTCTTTCCGGTGTGCCCCGGAAGCGGCTTGACGGGTTCATATACAGGACATTTAATATCCACGTCCCACCAACATTTGGGTCTTTATGCCCTGCATCAGTTGTTCTTAACTAGCAAATTTCTATCTCTATCTCTCTCTCTGAATTACCTTTAGAACTTCATCATACGTTCGTGATCTATTGGAGACAGTTCTAGTATAGGTTTCTACTGCTGGTGATATGGTCATAAAATGACGGTCGTAGTATACCGAATTTCTTCTTGCATATTATTATTTCTAGGACCACCTTCATCCTTTCCTCTATCCCATTCATTACAATTAACCTCTTATGGCCGCTCCCAGTACCAGGTATTCTTTTCTTGTCTATTTTCAATACATTCACAATTTCATATAAATCTCCCGTCATTATGCAGTTGTCGGTGCTGGAGTGGGAGGCACCAAATTCCCAAGTGATTACGCCGTCATATTTCCTTGCCCTACTTGCCATAATCAGGTCATTCTGCTCACACTTCGCCAACATCCTTTCTTCGGTAAGGTCTAGGTCCAGTCGAGGGTTCGACGGCATACCATCTGCTCAGGAATCATGGCTTGATGAGGTTCACTGGTCACTGGCCAAGGTCAACAAAATAATGACGTTTCGGGAGCGCTACGGCTCCCTTGTTCACAATTATACAGCTCCCTTGTTCACAATTGTGATTGTGAACAAGGGAGCCGCAGCGCTCCCGAAACTTCATTATTTTGTTGACCTTGCTCAGTGACCAGTGAACCTCATCAAGGTCTAGGTGCCCATCAAGTTCAAGTTCAAGTTCGTCTTTATTTACATTAGGAAGACGTAGGCAGGCCCGGGCAGAAAAGTGAAAAAAATTCACTTGAAGGAGCCCGGGCCCCCTTCTACAAGGCAAAATACAACGAAGACAGCAGAGCGTGGTTAACAATGACAAGGTAGAAACACAAAAAATTAAGAGGCACTGCGAGCATATATTGTTAAAAGACAAAGAAAAGAGCATATACGCCCAAAACATGAACACTAAAGCTTTTGTACACTTTTTATAATATGACAAACTGATTGATAGAATAAAGTACACATAATTGGAAAAAAATGCTTGCGTATGTTAGCACATTTATCAACAGGACTGAAAGTCACCGCTCCAAAGCGACAAGAATGTCACGTGGGCTACTTTTTTCCACAGATGTGCCTCTACTCAGCAGCTTATTTAAAGCATCTGGAACTGGAAAGCGTAACATAGAACGTCCGTATTCTGTACGACAGAAGGGAACGCACCAGAATGACTGTTTTCGAAATGCATATGTTGGAATAGTGGCTTTCAGGCAAGATAGTTCTAGGAACGTATTCTGGTGGTAGCGTATACACTTTTTATATCTCAATGCTAAATGATATTCATATAGGTCATGAGCTGGTGTAATGTGAACGCGCGGTTGAAAAATTCTTCTGTGTGAGCACGGTAATCCATGTTTGCTATGTGCCGGACTGCTTTAGTTAAGACTGGTGTAGATAAGGAATTCCTTATCTACACCGCATTTCACATAATGCGGTCTAGATAAGGAATTCATTATCTACACCGCATTTCACATAATCTGAAAAGGGTGGGAGCGCGTGCAGATGTAAACGTTGTTTTTTCCGCGCCCGATAAGCTCTCCAAACTCTGCCATATTGTAAACAGCAGCAATGAAAGGATGGTTGGCTGCGATAAGAAACACCAAAAAGGTTTTGTACCATGTAGCAGCAATGTTGTGTACAAGTTTCCGCTTACATGTGGCAAGCACTACACGGGGCAAACTGGTCGTTGCCTCAACGACCGGCTGCGGGAACAAAACAACAACGTGAGCGGCACCGCTTCCCGTCACCTTGGCATTCATTGCAGAGACTGCACAGAGGAAAAAAAAGAACAAAAAACCGCCGTGTTATCCTGTTTTCACTCAGTGTCGAGTGCTGTCAGATAATAGAACAAAAATCACTCGTGGAATCATTGAAGCTCAAGGAATCCATAAATTCAAAGATGAATGCGTAAGCGTTGCCTCAATAGCTCTGTCTGATAAAGAACTACATTTCCTTGATGCGAATAGAAAAACTTGCGCAGCTGGTCTTGTGCCACTGTAGACCTGTGCTCAGGAATTGTCATTTTCGTCAATCTGTTTTGTGTATTTGTCTTTTCATTTGAGATTGGTTGCCAATGTATTTAAGTACTGAAAATCACCTCAATAATCCAGTTGTTAGTTCAGCGCCGTGTCTGTGCACTTGTCACGTCCTTTGTCCCCTGCACTGCTGAAAAAACCGTGTCACACCAACTTGCCCAAGCTTCTACAGTATCAGAACAACACAAGATGCAGCAGACACCCTACATAGCTGCATTAAGGATAGTTGCGGAACCAGTTGGAACATCATCTCACCGAAAAACAGTGCGCTTACACGGGACGGATGTTAATAAATGCAAATTTATGCGGGTGTCAAGGAACGCTAACGAATTTCCTGTGTATTCTCTTGATAACGCACCGTTAGATCCGGTAACTACTTACTAGTGTTTTCGGCCTTCACATCACCTCTGATCTAACTTGGAACGTTCACATCGCGCATATAACATCCAGCGCTCACCGAATGCCTGGCTACTTACGACGCAACTTTTCCAAAGCACCTTCCTCTCTAAAATTACTCCTTTATAAAACTCTAATACGGTCCAAGCTCGAGTATGCCGCGTCAATTTGGGATCCAGGTCAAACAAACCTAACACAGGCATTGGAAATGGATCAAAATAATTCTACTTGCTTCATTCTTTCTATCTATACCAGGAAAGCAAGTATCAGTGCCATGAAATTTAGCCTTAACTTAGCATCCCTGTAATCCCGCCGCAAAATTTTTCGTCTGTGCCTTTTTCACAAATTATTCTATCACCCGCAGTTTCGTACCGTACTTACCTCACCACCTGAGTATGTATCGCCGAGGCTTGACCACATTCATAACGTTGGCATCCCTTTCTGCAGAACAAAATCTTTTTTTCAGCAATTCGTACCACACAGATCAAATGAGTGGAATCACCTTTCTCCTTCGACGGCCACCATCACCGATCATCAATTATTCAAGAACGTTCTCGCTAACATTGTATAAATAGGATACATTTTATATCGTGTTATCTTTATTTTCTCCTCAACGCCTTAGCTAACGATGTATATGTAGAAGTCATGTTTGCATCTTGTCTGCTTCATAAACTCCAGTTTGTTAAATTTATCTCACTTTTTTGTACCCACTCCCCTCTAATGCCGTAGTGGCCCTCAGGGTATAATGAATAAATAAATAAATAAATAAAGACACGCACAGTGGTCGCTAGCTTGGGACAGCGCTGTGTTTGTGCGTGTCTTCTTTGTCCCGTGTAAGCGCACTGTTTTTCGGTGAGACCTCTTCGGTTCACAAGCAATGCAAGCTATTGAAACACGAATCAGCAAGGAGGAGGAATGGCTGCTAAACATGAAGTCGTCAGCCGCACAGCTCGCAGTTGATAGGCGGGCTGCCCTGCCTGGAGGTGCCTCACACAGATGCTTTCAGCGCCCATAAGAATTAAGGTATACATCAGTACAGGCAAATCGTCAATGCGCCTTGTAGAGGGACAGCTATCTACCTCCATGACTAGCTACAAACGAAGCGCTCAAGCTAGATGCATTTTAAGAAACTGGTTTATTTTGTTTTCTTTTCTTCTCGCTTCGGTATATTAACGCGACATAATCAAGGCTCCAGTTGTTGTTGCCTCTGCAGCAATGGCAGATACCCACGGTGGGGGACTGACCAGAGTTTCGTGCAGATCCAAACAAGAGAAAAATTAATACAGACTTACCTCAGGCACTTCATAAATAAAAATTCAGGAATCTGTTAAAGCGGATAACGAATTTTAGAGATTTAGGGGTAGTTGAATGAAAATCGAGGAAAAGAAGGTGTGAGAGTTAAAATAAAGAATTTAAAAAAATAACAAATCAATAAATTTTGAGATACAAGTAAAGAAAAATGTCTGTTAGCACAAATATCTGCCGATTTCGATGACATACGTGTGAAGAAGCTGACTCACCAGCTCAAGGGCATGCTCTTGGACGGTAGAACCGAGGACGGGAATAGTAAACAGCAGCCCTAATCGCAAGAGGAGAATTTGCACACGCCTAATTATCTGCCGTGCAAACCGCCGGCAGGAGAGGATGCAATGATCTGAGAATTCAACGTCCCCGCATGGCGCACAAAGGATCGGTGGCGTGAGCCCAGAGCGTCATAAATAAAAGACTGAGCCGAGGAGTCCTGCAGCGCTACCGTTCGGCAAAATATCCGGCGTCGGTGTTGTGAGCGAAAACACCCGGGGAAGCAACCTAGGTGGGCCACCTAAGTCACACGGCCTTGTGACGTCATCACAACGTGCCACCCGACTGCCCACCGTGGCAGGTGGTAGTTGAATTAATGATTGGTCGCGAGAGGTTGCTCTGGAAGAGCAACGTGAGCCCCACTAGCCCATCGCAAAGCAGTCTGTGGCGCATCGCTTCTCGCTGCAGTACTGGGCCAGCAGTGCTATGAGGACTCCCTAGGGATCCATTAATGTAATGTAAAGAATGACCAATTCCACATATATAGGCAATAACCCATTAACGCTATCGTGAAATACCTTTAAGGCGGGGCTGAAGTGTTCCCTCGAATTACTTATTTGGCAACTTACACAGTACTCTCAATGACAGTGAAGAAACGGCTGAGGAACGGTCCCCAGTGTATGTTCTTTCCCTTCAGGAATTTTCGTCGTCAGCGAACAGTTGTTTACCCGTTCCCGTTCTTGCACCCCCGCCGTGGGGCCCACATTGCTGCCGTGAGTGTTGTCTGCCTAGCCTCTTCTCACTGACTGCATAAAAAGAGCTTGGAAATGCTTGTCGCGCGTGCTCCTTTCCAGGGCTCAGCGACGCCAGCGCATTTACGCGGAAGTAGACAAGGCCACGTACCCCAGCATCTCTGTCGGCATCCCGAAACCGGTGAGACTTGAATGTTTTCAAGCGCGACAAACTGGGAACACAGGGCATACGACGACGCATGTTTTGCCTTTTCGACTCAAAGGGATGCGAAAGAAAAATCTCGCTTAGTTGTAATCAGCAGAGTTACTGAAGAAATGCGTTTTTGAGGTAAAGGTGACGGCGCTAGCTTGGATTGGCACGAATTAGAGGGTATGTCAGAATGAACTGAAATTTCGCGTAACTCCATTCACAGCTTCACGAAATGCGAGCGTTATATGCATTTCACATTCGCCCTGATCTACCCAGCAAGTGAATTCGCTGCAGAAGAGCTCGTAATGGGTACTGATCATATAGTAACTAACGGCTAGCACAGAAGCGCTGTCAAATTTTCAGTATTGAAGCACACGCTCGTCGCTAGCTCACATCGTGAACGACCATCCGGGAGACGTCTTTAAACTAACGCAGTGTAAATTACTTGTCAGAGTAATGTAGCGGCTGTCGTGGATCTTGTATTTCCTCTGCTGTGGTCGTGACCGCTGTGGTAAAAACAACCTTACCAAAAAAAAAAACAACCCTGCCGGGCATACACAAAGGTACAAATTCCAAGAAAAGCACATAGCAGGTGTTTCAGAGAAGGTTTTTCGTGAACACTGTGGTGTTTGAGGTCAAGAGCAACCCCGGGGCTTCGTTTCGCAAAGGACGCCTGTAAAGTAATCAGAATTTAGCGCAATCCCGTAGCTCCGCAAGCGAAACACCGCAAGCGATTTGCGGAGGTGGCTGATACTTTCGTCGGTGTCATGTTTTTACGTTTTGGCACCATGGTCTTACACTTGTTAGTTTGTTCGGACAAGTGTAGCGGCCTAATAGTCGATAGACATGTGAAATATAAACTCATTCTTGGCAATATATATATATATATATATATATATATATATATATATATATATATATATATATATATATATATATATATATATATATATATATGTGTGTGTGTGTGTGTGTGTGTGTGTGTGTGTGTGTGTGTGTGTGTGTGTGTGTGTGTGTGTGTGTGTGTGTGTGTGTGTGTGTGTGTGTATTGCCAAGAATGAGTTTTATTCATGTCCTATATGCGCTTGTGCCTCAGGGTGTCCTTGCATGTTTCTGCGGTTTGGTGCGCCTTGCGTCACATGCGCTGTTATACGTGCACCAGCAACACACGATGGCAATCAGCAGGTGCCGATCACCTCTCTCAAGCTGTAATGTTGAAAATGTTCCCTGTGTAATACTTCTGGATGCACTGTGCTACGGGAACTGCGGGTACACAAATGCTCTTTGGCACGGAAAGCGCCCTCTTCATGAGGATAGCCTTATGGGCGGCTCTGAGTAGTTACTGGTGATACCGCTTATTTTCTACCTCCTTCCACTGCAGATCGAAAGAGTGAGGAAGCACATCGAAGGGGACTTCGAGATTAAAGGCAAGTGTGCAACCCCTGGCGGTTTTATTGAGCTGCCTTGACAGTCTGCTGTCTTAAGAAAAAGGTCGTGGAATTCACTAGGTGACTACTAACCAGATACTTGTCACACAGAACACTTCCATCTCAGTAACTGGAGGTAGTAAAAGTGCAAGTAGTTATAGTTAATATATTAGCAAGCTATTGTGAACAGCATTACAATCAGGAACGGATTCTAGTAGTATTTAGTAAGAAAATGGGTAGAAGTGGCTTTGCCTTATGGGGGCTGCTAGGTTTTAGAACGCTTGGCTCGCTAAATTTTTGTACACACTGGAAAAACAAAGAAGCTAAGTGTTTAATGCGACCAGTGCCCAACACTTGTGTGAACTAGCAGGGTGCGCTAATGGTAAATCACGCACTTTGGCTTAGACATTCATGGTGTTACGTGTACAGCCATGGACAAAAGTTTGCTGGATGCGGATTCACGCAAAAAAAGTATTGTTTCTGCGCTCTCTTGCTAGCCAGTCAAATGGTATTCTTCTAGGAGATGGAGACCGCCTGCCTCGTCACTCCTCTATGCACTTTATTCACCTGCTGTCCCTAACAGTACTGAAATAGATTTTTGTTCTGCGAATACTCATCCCGAAAACTTTTGCCCATGACTGCACAAATCATGCCAGGCAACGACAGCAAACAACCCTACCGGGCATACACGAAGGTTCAAATTGCAAGAAAGGCACATAGCAGGTGTTTCAGGGAAGACTTGAAGTAATTCTCAAAAATAGGTATTCTGGTTAAAAATATGGCTTTTTCAGCATAGTATTACCAGTGTTGGCGGACACCACAAAACAGTTGAATCGCTTTAAGCAGTAAGGTGGTTAACTAATTTTTAATAGTGCAATCAAAGATTTGTTGCCTGTCGGTAGTAATAGTCATATCAGTTTTTAGAATTTACAAAACGCGATTACCCTTGGCGCTGTGGCTCGACAAAATTTGGCTTTTTCGAACCCTACCGCGGCGGCTGCGTTTTTATAGAGTAATAATAATAATAACTCGTTTTTTGGGGAAAGAAAATGGCGCAGTATCTGTCTCATATATTGTTGGGCACCTGAACCAAGCCGTAAGGGAAGGGATAAAGGAGGGAGTGAAATAAGAAAGGAAGAAAGAGGTGCTGTAGTGGAGCGCTCCGAAATAATTTCGACCACCTGGTGATCTTTAACGTGCACTGACATCGCACAGCACACGGGCACCTTTAGCGTTTTGTCTCCATAAAAACGCAGCCGCCGCGGTCGGGTTCAAACCCGACTCACCACACGCAAAATGTGGTGAGTCATGGTAACAAAAAAGCGCTGGGTCATTAGTCCCAATTGGAGTCACAAAATGTGCTGAGTCATAGAACAGGTCACAAGAAAGTACTGAGTCATCTAGTGTATATACTCCATCCCAGTAGTTCGCCGCAGCACTACCAAAGCTGCGAGGAGTGCACAGGCAACGTTCTGACGCTGCCTAATGTAGTGCCAGTATAAAATAGGGATACGGGACTATGTATGGCACAGCATGCTTTAAAGTGTTATTGCGATTTTCAGCACGTTCACTGGCCATAAATGGGACACCGGGCATTCGCTTCATCTCATCTCGCCTACAAAAAAAAATGTATTAGCGATAAATTTGCTTAATTTTTATTTAGAATGACGATTCTGACGCTTCTAACCCTAAATAATAATTGGTTTTTGGTGGAAAGGAAATGGCGCAGTATCTGTCTCATATATCGCTGGACACCTGAACCGCGCCGTAAGGGAAGGGATAAAGGAGGGAGTGAAAGAAGAGAGGAACAAATAGGTCCGTAGTGGAGGGCTCCGGAATAATTTCGACCACCTGGGGATCTTTAACGTGCACTGACATCGCACAGCACATGGGCGCCTTAGCGTTTTTCCTCCATAAAAACGCAGCCGCCGCGGTCGGGTTCGAATCCGGGAACTCCGGATCAGTAGTCGAGCGCCCTAACCACTGAGCCACCGCGGCGGGGTCTAACCTTAAAGACGAGCGCCTGTTTGGTGACAAAAATGCTTCCAGTTCAAACGACCAGATGACGCCACTAGGCGGAACATATCGTTGCATCTCAGTTTGCGTACGCTTAACTAAATGTGCGAATGTGAGAAAAGGTGTAACGCCCCACAAAACGCAAAAGCTTGCGTTTAGCAAACGTAAGCGTGCGTACACTTATGGTACGCAGATAGCGCCGATTTACACTCTTTTCTAACCATATCTTTGTACGCCGCGCGCCGACGACACGCAGACGACACGCAGACGACCTGGGGCGGACGAACACGTTTAGCGCGCTCTTCTGATGTCCCTGCCTTCGTTAGTATGGCAAGTTAGTTATGAGATGCAGTTTAGTAGTTATGATTGAATGTGTGTGACAATTGGTACATAAATAGAGTTGTGTGACGTGATGAAGAATGATATCTTCACACCGTTAATTAGCAAAACCAAATGATACATTAATTATTCATAAAAAACAATTAATAAAGTTTAAAATAACAAAATGAAAAACGATGACGTCATCGCAATTAATGACGGAAAGACACGCTTGGCGCAAAACCGCGTCTGCCGAAGCGACGAGGCTGGTTTGAGCAACAGATATCGCAGGTACAGGCGAAATCCCCGCGATGTCATCACTGGCTGACCTCAGTGTGGTGGCAGTACTTCCGGATAAATTCAGCAAAATTTTGAGCAACCGTTCATAGTGTCATAGCGTAGTGTCATAGCATTTACCTTTGCATAGAGCTTACATGTTTTAGTCAAGTTGGAGGATAGCTTGTGACATGGGTTCGGACAAGTCACATATGCATCTTCAATTGCATGCTTTCTGAGACTTGCGACAAGGGTTCGGCCAAATGGCATGCGCCTTCAGATGCCTGCTTTAAGGCGCGGTTGAGGTGTCCACCGAGATATCGAGATCTGAGAGCTACTACGTCCTTTCCTTTCCTCATAAACATGCTATCGCAAGCAGACTTAAGTGCCCTCAAAATTTTTAATTCATCTGGACTTCGTATGTGATTTCGAAAGGACTGAAACATTGCAAACAGATCCAGCAACGTTCTCCTTTACATTCGGCGGCATACTATTAACCATTGAAAAAAAAAATAAACTGTCATCACCAAACGAGGAAAACTTTCAGATCTTTCAGAAAACTTTCAGTCTTTTAGGGAACTGTTAAGGCATTAAATCAGCGAGAACAAAGGCTGTTAATAGGCGCATTGCAGTGCCGAATGCAGACACTGCTTTTGCAAGTTAGGCGACCCGTCAAGCATAAGCGCACTGTAAATGAGGTAAAAAGTTGCAACAGCTCACTAATTGGAACAGCACTCGAATTTTCGAAATCAAAGCATGCGTATTTGTCAGAGAACTTGCCGACATAATGAAGCAGGAAGCCATAACGTGAGGAATAAGGAAGGTCTCTGTGTCAAGCGAGAAGGCCTTGGGCCTCTTTCTAAAAAATCCTGAAATGTGGTTAAAGTTGTTCCCGATGAAAAAGATAAAATCGTAAGGATGACATTGCAAAAAACAGTACATTGTACTGATGTGCGACTTCAATGCCAAGGTAGGCAAGAAGAAGGTTGGAAACCGGGCAGAGAACAAGTACGAATAGCTGGGAGATTTATTAGCAAATGTCGCAGATATCATTTACGGAACATGCATACCTACATCCGGAAAGGATAGAACAGGAAGTGGACGCGTAGAGCCCCAATGGCGACACTAAAAATGAAATAGACGTCATATGTGCGACAGGCCTTGCATCGTCCAGGATGTGATGGTCCTCGAAAAGAGGCACTGTAGCGGCCACAGAATGGTAAGGCCTCGAATTAGCCTAGACGTGAAGAGGAAACGGAAGAAACTAGAGAGGCAGAAGCCCATAAACCAGATAGCGATAAGAGGAATAGCAGAGGAATTCAGTATTTTACTGTGTGATGTCAGTGCACGTTAAAGAACCCCAGGTGGTCAAAATTCCCGGAGCCCTTCACTATGGCGTCTCTCGTAGCCTGAGTCGCTTTGGGACGTTAAACCCCCTAAAAAAGTATTTTACTGCAGAGAAGATGTTCGGCTGTACTTGAGGACCACAGTCTTTCAGTTTGAATCATGAACGATAATTTCTCACAGTTATCATTACGGAGTGCGCAGTAGAAGTAAGGGGTGGGATAGTTATATAGGATACCGGCAACCTTCCTCAGGAGACAAAAGACCTGATCAGGAAAAGCCAAACATAAAAGTTTCTAACCCCACAGACAGAATAGAGCTGGTATAGCAATCAAAGCTAATCAATTAGCTTAAAGAAGTCGTCATAAGGAAGCACAATGTGAAGAGAAACGAGCATGCTCTAAAGACGGTGGTAGCCTAAGAGCTGTGAACAGGGAACTAGACAGAGGGAAAAATCGCATGTTTGCCTTCAGAGACAAAGAGGGCAATATTAGCATTATGGATAATATAGTTAAAGTAGCCAAATAGTTCTACACAAACTTATACAGTAGTCAACGGGATTTTAATGAAAGAAGCAGTGGAGCACAGCATTGGGACATCACAAAAGCAACGAAAAAGGAAGTAAAGAAAGTCATATGAGTAATTCAAATGGCGAAAGCGACTGCTGAGGATAGGGACGGTGGGGAGATTGTGCTATAAATACTATCCACCCTGTTTAAACAGTGCCTTAAGACCTCAAGCGTACCTATGGTTGAAAGAACTCACATTTTATTTATCCATAAGAAAGATGTTTATAGACCGATCAGTTTATTGTCCGTTGCCTACGCTGTATTTACAAAGGTTGTCAGGAAAAGAATCAGGAAAACCTTTGATTTCAGTCAACCAAAAGATCAGGCAGAGTTTTTAATGGTGGCTCAAGAATAGTTAATGTCCACACTATCGATGAGGTGATAGAGAAATGCACAGAAGATTCCCAGCCCCTACAGACATCGCTCGCAAATTACGCGAAAGCATTTGACACAGTCGGAACCACAGCAGACATGCAGGCATTATGGAATCAAGGCGCAGATGAGCCTTATGCACTACAAGATATCATAGCGGCTGCGCTGCCGCCGTAGTCCCCTATAAAGTCAGAAATAACGTTCTAATAAGAAAGGGCGCCAGGTAGGAAGACATCGTCTCGCCAATGCTACTCACCGCCTGTCTACAAGAGGTATTCGGATACTTGGATAAGGAACACTTGAAGGTAAGAGTTAATGATGAATACAAGAGTAATCTGCGATTCTCTGGTGACATTGTCTCGCAAAGTCCCTGAGGGGATGAATAGCAAAGCATGATCAGTGGCTTAGACAGGCAGAGCAGAATTATGGGACTAAAATTAATATGCTGGAAACCAAAATACCGTTCAGCAGCATCGCAAGTGGCAAAAAAATGCGTCCACTTACAGCAGGTAGTGGCAGCAGATTCTGACCGGGAGAATGTAATGACTAGAAGGACAAGAATGTGTTATAGCACATTTGACAGTTTCTCTCTGATCATGAACAGCAGTGGGCTAGTATTTCTGAAGAGAGAAGTGTTTAAGAGCTGTATACCTCCCCTATGAGGCAGAAACGTGAAGGCTAACGAAAAGGGCTCAGCTACAGTCAACGACAGCGCAGCGAGCTATGGAAAGAAAAGTGGTTGGTGTAACGGTAAGAGACGGGAGGAAGGTACAGTAGGTCAGGGAACAAACGTGGGATAATAGCATTCGAGTTTAAATTAAGGAGACATTTGCCTGGCTAAAGCATGTAATGTGCAGGTTTTTAAATTAACTGATAGTCGTTAAGGTCAACGGACCGAACTTTAAGACAAGGTAAATGTAGCACGGGGTTATGGAAAGTTAGGTGGGCGGATAGGATTAAGAAGTCTGCGGGGATAGGGTGACCGGAGTTGGCGCAGGACAGGGTAAAATGAAGGGATATGGGACAGGCCTTTGTCCTGCAGTCGGTATAGTTAGGCTGCTGCTGATGATGATGGTGCAAGAAATGTAGGAAAGGAATGTTGCCTTTCGCTAGATTCATAGGCAGTAGTTCTAAGTGGTATCTTGCTTTGTGGCATTTGTCGACTGCCTTCATAACTTCATAAGTGATTACCCAAAGACCACTGTGCCGAAGACACCACCTCTTTGCGTGTGCCTTCTAAGGGACATGTTTGAATAGGTCGCGAAAACAGAGGAAATGAAATCCAGTGGTTTTGGATTAAAAGCATTGCTATGTAAAATGCAGAACCCTCCCTCGTTGTCAGCCGAGACAAGGCGTAACGACAGTGTGGAAAGGCAGCGCATGTCTGGCGGGTGGGATGGAGATAGAGGTCTCACAAAGCGTCAGGACATCCACCCCTTTCGAGGGTCAGTGCTTAGACGCCTCTACTGAGGGATGGCAAGAAACCAGACGAACTAAAAAAATTTATAGACGACTGCGATAGCAGGTAATGCGCAAGTTGAGAGCACATCTTCATCGTGGCAGCCATGACAGCTACTACCCGTTACAGCTGGCTGGTGGCGTGTTACCTGCTAGCCACACTCCGGGATCTTCTCGTGGCAGCCGCCTTCCGGTTGTCCATTCCTCCGCTCTCGCCGTGGCAGATGGCGTTTCGCTCTGCTACTACTTGCGAACACGCCACCTGTCCCACGCAGTAGCACGCCACCTGTCAGGTGGCGCGTTAGGCTGATGACGCCGACCACTACGACGCGGAACGCAGGAACGGGCGCATGAGAGCTACGCTTGAGCGCTTAAACCGCATGAGAGCTTAAACAACTAAGCCTCGGGCGGTTGTACAGCTGTAAGGTTTACAAGTGGGCAAGATGGTGCGGTAGCGAATGTCCTTTTCTGCGAGACGCACAAGGAGCAGTGTCCTTTCAGCTTTATAGATACGGAAGACGAAAGTTCAGAAGCGCTATTTAGCAGGTTCGTAAAGCGTCATCTTTGGAGTCTCACCCCACAAGCGTTCTGAGTGAACGCATTTGTTGTTAGCGCTCGTCGTGTGTTCCTTCAGGTGTCTCGTCGTTTTCTGCGCTGTCAATCAAGATGTCACCCCACAAGACACCTACAAAGTCGTCCACTCGGCGACTGTCGATCGTGGCTGTCCTGGAAGAAGGAATTTCAGTGGCAAGCAACTTGATATAACTGGACGTTGAGGTGATTCCTCTACCCGGAGCCATACGGAACAAGCTCACGACAGAGAGGAAAAAGACGAAGTGTCCCTGCTAAGCGATGTCCCTGCACATCGCTCCTGTGAAAAGTCCCGCCATCCGCATAAATACGCTCTGAAAGGGGATTTGTACACAAATAAGTCAGGGGAAAGAGTTCACGGCGGGCGACGCAAGACGACGAGCAGGACAGCGAGCAGCGCCGACGGCCAGTCCAAAAAAACCAAGCGATCTCGTGCAGCGCGGCGAACCTTCGTCTTTCACCGGCGCCTCGTCTTCATCGGCGCTTGGTCAGTGATCTGCCTATGCGGCATCAGGCGCGGCCGTCATGGTTCGCTACAACTGCCCCGGGAACGAAGAGGAGCCACCCTGGCGATCTATGGCGAGGACAAGATGAGCGGGTAGTAGTAGGTCTTCAGGCGGCTGACGTGGACGGTTCCTCGGCCGCGATGGCGCAGTCCGAAGATGGGTTGAGCGGCTCCACGATGTAATTCACAGGCGACGTTTGCTGGACGACGCGATAAGGGCCGTGGTATTCTGTACGGAATTTCGAGGACAATCCTAGTGGTGTGCCAGGAACCCAGAGCCAATCTAGGGATCCTACCGGAAAAACTTGTTGCCTGCTATCGTGATCGTGACGATGCTTTTGGCGGCCTTGCGATGCCGAGGTAAAAGAGCGCGCCAACTGGCGGCATTCCTCCGCATGCTTTGCGACTTCGGAGAGGGACGCCCACTCGGAGGCGTCAGGAGTATATGGCAAGATGGTATCCATCGTGGACGACGGCTCACGCCCATACAGCAGGAAGAAATGGGTAAAACCGGTGGTTGACTGCGTGGCGGTGTTGTACGCGTACGTCACGAAAGGGAGGACAGCGTCCCAGTTGGTCTGATCCGCTGCGACGTACATCGTGAGCATGTCATCGAGAGTAGGATTGAAGCGCTCGGTTAGCCCGTTAGTTTGGGGATGGTAGGCAGTGGTGGTCCGATGTACGATGCGACATTCGGTAAGCAGAGCTTTAATGACGTGGGAAAGAAAGGCGCGGCCTCTGTCACTTAGAATCTCGCGCGGTGTGCCATGGCGAAGAACAAAATGATCCTGCAGGAACATCGCAACTTCGCGGGCAGTAGCAGCAGGAAGGGCAGCTGTCTCGGCATACCGGGTGAGATGGTCGACGCCGACGATAATCCAGCGGTTCCCAGACACCGTGCATGGAAGGGGGTCGTAAAAGTCAACACCAACACGATCGAAGGGACGTGCCGGGCAAGGGACTGGTTGCAATGGGCCGGTCACACGAGGAGCCGAGGTCTTCCGCCGCTGACAGGCGATGACACGATCGGACGTATTTCCGAACATAGGCGTACATGCCGCGCCAATAGTAGCGATGAGAAAGTCTTTTGAATGTTTTCAGAACACCAGTGTGCGCACAATGAGGGTCGGTGTGGTAAGAGGCGAAATATGAGACCGTAATTGGCGGGGAATCGCGAGAAGCCACCGCCGACCATCAGGCATGCAGTTGCGGCGGTATAGAAGGCCGTCCCGGAGGGCAAAGTGCGGAGCTTGACGCCGTAATGTTCTTGAAGGCGCAACGTTTTGTGAAGAAGACACGGCGTCTATTAGGCAAGCAAGCCACGGGTTTTTTCGCTGCTCCACAGGCATATCAGCAATGGTAAGAGGCGAAAGCACTGAATCTGTCGCCGAGGAGTAGGCAGCGTCGCTGGGAATGGAAGACCGAGACAAAGCATCGGCGTCCATGTGCTTACGGCCGGAACGGCAGATGACGCGAATGTCAAACTCTTGAAGGCGAAGAGCCCATCGAGTGAGGCGACCGGATGGATCTTAAATAGACGATAACCAGCCCAGCGCATGGTGGTACGTGACGACGTCAAACCGGGGACCGTACAGATAGGGCCGGAATTTCGCTAGTGTCCATAAAAAAGCTAAAAATTCCTTCTCCGTGACGGAATAGTTGGATTCAGTTTTGGTGAGCACGCGAGTCGCTTGCGCAACTACGTATTCTTCAAACCCATCTTTTCGCTGAGCCAAGACAGCTCCGAGGCCAACGCCACTCGCATCCATATGGACCTCGGTAGGTGCTGTTGGGAGTGGAAATACAGCGGGACCAAGGGGGGACAGCCTTCCGCCCCTACCCGCACTCCCACTCCGCGGATGCAGCGTTCCCGCTCGCTAACCGCGGATGGGGTTCGTGCTCGAGGGACAAAGGGAAGGGACGACACAGCGTGAACACTCATATGCTATTTATTACACTTGCAATTAATACATAGAGCGGGCCAGCTAGCTACAAAACATCAACGAGGCATTCCTCGGATATAGAAGGCTACGTAAGAAGGGCTTCCGACTTACCGGCTGGCGCAGGGGTGCGACTTCGGAGGTATCGGCGGCGAACGTTTGTATGCGCCGATAATGGCGGCCGGGTTTTCCCGTGCGCGCCGCATTCTTGGGGCAAAGCCATTCCCTAGCATTTGCTGGGGAAGACGACCATAGCGCGCGTTTCCTGCGCTCGCTTCGCTGCCTGGAACCAGAAATCCGGCGGCAAGGCACAACGAATCCCCGTGCGGAAGGTGCCGCGGAAGGTGACGAGAGCGTGCGGCTGCCACCGCTCACGACGCTGGCCGGATCCCGAAGAGCCTCTCTCCGGTTCCGCAGAATTCTGCGTAACCTACGAGGTGGCGCTCCCGTCGCCGTTCCCTTTCCCTATGAGGGAGACTTCCCTCCTCTCCCAGCCGGGGCTGTCCGTCCCGACGGCCGACGATGAAGATGGGCCGCATCGAAATGGAGGGGGGAAACATGTTCTCCACATGGGTCATAGTGTCGGAGTATTGGAGGCGAAGTCAGAAGATGGCGCAGGGTAGTGAACGCTTCATCGCACTCGGCCGACCAGCCCGACATGTCATTGTTTCCGCCATGTAACTTCGTCAGTGGCGCAATGATCGACGCGAAATTGCGTACGAAGCGCCGGAAATAGGAGCACAAACCTATGAAGCTTCGAAGTTGCTTGAGCGACAGAGGTTTAGGAAATTGCGCCACAGCACAGAGCTTGGCCGGACCAGGAAGAATGCCTTCTTTGGAGACGATGTGCCCCAAGATGATCAACTTCTGAGCACTTCTTGAGGTTCAGCTGCAGGCCGGCCTCAGTTAGGCAAGCCAAACCTGTCGTAAGCGTGCGAGGTGCGTCGTGAAATCGGCGGAAAAGACAACAATGTCGTCCAAGTAGCAGAGGCATATCTGCCACTTGAACTTCCGCAAGATGTTATCCATTATTCTTTCGAATGTGGCGGGTGCGTTGCACAGGCCGAATGGCATCACATTGAACTCGTAGAGGCCGTCGGGTGTAACAAATGCTGTCTTTTCTCTGTCAGGTGCAGCCTCGACGAAGAAGACGAAGACATAGTGGGTGGCTACGTGTCTGTTTCTTGGTCTGTGTTTTCGCTTTTCGCTGTCTTCTCGCGTGTGGCGTGGGTCGGACAGTGCCCTCCGTGAAACCGAATGCTGACGACGCCCCTGCGGAGAAATTCCCGGCACGGCGGGCGCATTCTCAAGTAAGAAAACCCAACCGGAACCCTCAGGGGCAAGCTAGGCTTAGCTCGGCGCTGCCGAGCGAGGCCGCGCTACGCGTCTGCATGGATACTGCTTTGTCGACGACGGCTACGCGGATGACCGCTGTGTTGCCACCGGACGCAGCCTCCCCGTCCACGCAATCGTCTGCGCCTCTGGGCCTCCAGCCTGCGCCGTCTTCCGATGCTACGACTTTGGCCTGTGACATGGACTGCCCTACCGCCTCCGTGCCCGTGGCACTCCCTCAAGAAACTGTGCCCGTCGCGCCAGTTCAGTATTCCCACCAAGGGCCGTCACCAGCGTCTGAGCCTCCTCCACAGATGCCTCCCGTGAGTCAAGGCTCTCTTCCGCCTGCTGCGAACTCGTTCCGCGTTACCATCAAGCCTACATTGCGCTTTGATATGACTGTCATCCCTGCCCGGAATGTTGCAAGCCACAATTGACCATGCCCTTGGCTCATCGAACTACTGCTGGTTTGTCGTCCATCGCCCATCGAACACCATCACGGTAAACTTGTCATCCTTGATGGACGCCCAGAAACTTTGCGCAGTTACGCGGATCCCCCTGGATGACAGCAAGCATGTCCCGGTGTAAATATATTTTGCATCTGGTCCTGACACACTCCGCTGCTTGGTTTATCAATCTGAACGTAAAAGCGCAAAAACACAAGGACACAGACTAAGGCAGACAACAGGAGCGCTTACTTCCAACTGATTTTATTTCATGCAAGAAGCGAAATTTATACTCTTGATAAGTGTCTGCACATGCTTACAGGGCAATTACCGCAGAGTTATGACTGATACCAGTTATCATGTAACACATATGAAAGATGTCAGATATGCCATCTCTTTTTGTGACAGCAGAATTGATGGAGCACTTATGCAATCATCCCCAGCTCGCGCAATCTCCAAAGCTTCAACAATTTCTCGGGTAATTTGGCATTTGTGCACGTAAAGGACTTTGCACTTGTGAAAGAGAGGACGACAACCCTCTTACTTTTTCTTTGCACTTTAAAAAATGAATGCTCATGTGCCCCCCTTTTTTGTTGTTCACAACGTAGTCATGCTCGCTCAACAGCTCGTTCAGGCATCGTCCCGTTTGGCCTATATAGTATTTTCCACATGATAAGGGCACTTTATAAACAACACCTTCTTTGCACCTCACAAACGGCTTTTGATGCCTGATTATGCAACCAGTTTTTCTTTGGTTTCCTGATGTACTTTGCTTACATAATGACATCAGCTTATTTGGGGCAGAGAACACCACGTCAACGTTTGCCCTGTTACCAATTTTTTTAGATAAATTGGTAACAGGGCAAACGTTGACGTGGTGTTCTCTGCCCCAAATAAGCTGATGTCATTATGTAAGCAAAGTACATCAGGAAACCAAAGAAAAACTGGTTGCATAATCAGGCATCAAAAGCCGTTTGTGAGGTGCAAAGAAGGTGTTGTTTATAAAGTGCCCTTATCATGTGGAAAATACTATATAGGCCAAACGGGACGATGCCTGAACGAGCGGTTGAGCGAGCATGACTACGTTGTGAACAACAAAAAAGGGGGGCACATGAGCATTCATTGTTTAAAGTGCAAAAGAAAAAGTAAAGAGGGTTGTCGTCCTCTCTTTCACAAGTGCAAAAGTCCTTTACGTGCACAAATGCCAAATTACCCGAGAAATCGTTGAAGCTTTGGAGATAGCGCGAGCTGGGGATGATTGCATAAGTGCTCCATCAATTCTGCTGTCACAAAAAGAGATGGCATATCTGACATCTTTCATATGTGTTACATGATAACTGGTATCAGTCATAACTCTGCGGTAATTGCCCTGTAAGCATGTGCAGACACTTATCAAGAGTATAAATTTCGCTTCTTGCATGAAATAAAATCAGTTGGAAGTAAGCGCTCGTGTTGTCTGCCTTAGTCTGTGTCCTTGTGTTTTTGCGCTTTTACGTTCAGAATGGAAAACCAACTCGCCCAAATGCAGCCATTATTGGTTTATCATGTCGACAGCACGAGTCCTCCCGAGGAGGTGCGCGCAAATATTCGCTGTTCAACTCATGTTGTACTGCAAGCACGGCCTATGGGTCGCCGGGGCTCATACCTGCTCATCCTGCAAGGCCCGTTGACTCTCCCGAAGTACCTTACCTACTACGGTGCGATCGTCAAACCACAGCCCTTCCGACCTCGTCGTATTTTTTGCTATCACTGCCACAAAGAAGGACATATCCAAAATACCTGCCCTAATCCAGCAGCTGTGGCCGACATGAATGAACCAACAGCTCATTGTGCCCTGTGCAAATCGCCGGACCATGACATTCACTCCCCCGCTTGTCCAAAGAAGAAGCAAGCGAAGAAGTTTCACAAGTCACCTGCAAAAATGGATGTTCCTACAAGTAATCGCTTTGCAGCTCTCGCGTGTGATGACAACGACTTCCCTGAACTTCCTTTATCTGAGCCTGCTGCTCACCATACGTCTCCTCGCCAGCGCACATATGCACAAGCGGCTCACCTTCCCGGATCAATTGGTACGCCAAGACGTCCAGTGCATTCATCACATGTGGATACCACAGATGAAGACACAGCTTTAGACAATTCAATCGCGGAGGCTCGCCGCCGACTAGACGAACTCACCCAGCGCCGGGAACAGCGTCGTTCTCAATCCTATCGAAGAATTCTCATAACTCGGGAGCATTCATCAGAGGAATCACCTAGGGTAAGCACTGGGCCACAATCAGGTGCCGACCACCTGTTAGCCGTGACTACCCCGACAGTGGATAAGATATTAGCGCTGATAAAGCAGGTGACATCCCTCATCGTGGAAGCTCTTCGGCCTCGTCATGGATAGCGCATCATCATCGGTGGTGGTGCAGTGTAACTGTCGATGATTCGCTAATAAGGCCTCTGAAGTGAACATCCGCCTTCGCGACGGAAAGCTGAGGGCATGGGCGTTCCTACTGCTAGAGCATAATGCACTCTCACGCCTTTCAGGTTTCTGCGCATACCATTCACCATCTATCCCTGATCGCCGTTGCACCGCCTCCTCCGTCAGCCCAGGTAAATCTGCAATTTATATTCACAGTTCAGTTCCGCACACACCGCTCGACCTTTCACGGTGGTGCAACACACGTCAAGAGGTTGTCGCCCT
Organism: Amblyomma americanum; assembly: GCF_052857255.1. NCBI lineage: Eukaryota > Metazoa > Arthropoda > Arachnida > Ixodida > Ixodidae > Amblyomma > Amblyomma americanum. The sequence continues at coordinate 20,672,450 of NC_135500.1, forward strand.
TCTCGTAAAACCTGCACGCACACCCCTTATTCTAGTTAATTTTTATAATCGTCGTGGCTCCGCATCTCCCAATCTGGGATGGGTTCGTTTTCTACGTTCTACCAACTCGGGTATCCCTATTCTAGTTGGTGGTGACTTCAACGGCGCACACACTGCGTGGGGTTGCCCATCGGATTCACACATCCAAGGGAGCTTTTCGGATCATTCCTTTCAACTTTTAAACCACCCGAATACTTCTACCCGCCCACGAGGTGGCCCGTATTCACCTGATTTGACTTGGTGGTTAAGCCCCGGTAACCCTCGTTGGGCTGTTGATTCTGATACTTGGGGTAGCGATCACAGCCCTATTTTTATCTCCCTCACGCCTACGCGTCTACGGAAAATACGCCGCACTGTACGAATAACATCATGGGACACTGTACGCGCAGACAATCATTTATATACATTCAACCCCTCTTCAGCATTGTCTACTCTATCTGCCGTTCTCGCTACTCACACTATTACCACTACTCTAAATGAAGACGACCCAAACCCGGACATACATCTCTTGAATCTGTGGGCTCTTCGTCGCCAGGCGGATCTTTACGCTACTCGTCACCTCGATGACCCTTCGGCTCTTCCTACTCTTCACCGCGCTACCGCACGGGCGCGGCGCTATGCAAAGCGGCTAGGCAGGCAACGCTGGGCTGCATGGTGTGCCCGCCTGTCCTCTACGCAGGGCAATCGACATCTTTGGAGAGTGTTTCACGCCATGGAGCGCCCTTCTCAGGTTGCAGATTACACAGAGAGCATTCGCTTCGCGCTAAATGTGGATGAGGACACATTTGCACAACAAGCGGCCCGTCAATTTTTTCCAATCCATGACTGCACCGCTACGTCTCCACCTTACTTATCGGTAACAGAGCCCCCGATGGGATTACTTCTGACCTCACCATGGCAGAGCTGCTGGCCTCCATTTGACCGTTTAAAAACTACTACTACTCCGGGGCACGACGGCATGCCTAACTCCTTATTCCGTAACATGGAAGGGAGGGCTTTGGAAACCCTACTTGATACTTTTAACGAAGTGTGGCTTTCTGGCGTCATGCCGGGAGACTGGAAGCATTCTATTGTGGTTCCAATACCCAAGTCAGGTCAGCCTCCAGTATCTCTCTCGGCCCTTCGTCCAATTTCTCGTACCCCTATCATCTGCAAGCTTTATGAAAACATTCTAGCCGCATGCTTATCATGGTGGCTGGAATCCCATGATTGTTACCCAGATTCCCAAATTGGTTTCCGCCCACAAATTGGAACGCAGGACGGCCTTGCTACTTTGGCTGCGGACGTGCTTGACCACTCTCCACAGAGTCACCTTGTACGAACCGTAATCGCTACAGACATAACAAAGGCATATGATAACATCCTTCACTCTGCCATTCTTGCCTCCCTTCAAACTCTTGGTCTCCCTCACCGGTTCCTCCTCTCCATTCACGCCTTTTTAGCAAATCGAACCTTCAGCGTGCGTGTCCACGGAAAGCCCTTTGGTAATTTCACTTCCAATAGAGGAGTGCCGCAGGGCTCCGTTCTCGCCCCCACATTATTTAATGTGGCTTTAATTCCTCTTGTTCGAGCCCTAGAGACCATCCCTTCTATCCGCGTGCTTGCATATGCCGATGATATCACCTTGTGGTGCTGTCATCCAGATGCGTCTATTCATCAGTCGGTCCTTCAACACGCTGCCCCGCCGCGGTGGCTCAGTGGTTAGGGCGCTCGACTACTGATCCGGAGTTCCCGGGTTCGAACCCGACCGCGGCGCCTGCGTTTTTATGGCGGAAAAACGCTAAGGCGCCCGTGTGCTGTGCGATGTCAGTGCACGTTAAAGATCCCCAGGTGGTCGAAATTATTCCGGAGCCCTCCACTACGGCACTTATTCTTCCTTTCTTCTTTCACTCCATCCTTTATCCCTTCTCTTACGGCACGGTTCAGGTGTCCAAAGATATATGAGACAGATCCTGCGCCATTTCCTTTCCCCAAAAACCAATTATTATTATTATTCAACACGCGCTGGATGTATTGACATCTCGCCTCCCACCTCTGGGTCTAACACTCTCTCCTACTAAATCATGTTTCATTCGAATTGGAAATAAAGCCGCCTTACGGAAAGCTCCCCCTTTAAATTTTACGGTACATAATTCTCTGATTCCTCAGGTAGAAACTGTTCGTATACTTGGTCTTCTGCCCCATACATCTGGGGCTGGCACCCCGTGGCTGACAGCCACCCGTAAATCGGCTCACGCTACTCTAGGTCTGATTCGTCGCATAGCTATGCGCTCTGGTGGCGCACGTGCTCATACGGCCCGCCAGCTTGTGCGCTCTATCCTTCAGCCACGGATAGTATATCAGGCCCAATTTCAACGTCTCACCCGCAGACAATGGGACTCCCTTGAAGCTATCAATCGTGAGGCTATGCGCGTCATAACATATCTGCCTCGTTTAACACCCATACCTGTGCTACAGGAGTTCGCCCAACTTAATACACTCAGTGAAATCATCGACCAACGGGTGGCAAATAGAGCTCGAGAACAGTCTCTCAAACTTCATCGTTTTTTTTTTATTCGAAAATGAAACTGAGCACAATTCAATATGTACAATAATAACTGGACCCATAGCCAGGGGCTAGTTTCGGGTCCAACACAATACAATACAACATATTTGCAGCACGCGGAAACAAACATTTCTATTCCTAAAATGAAAATTAGAACGTTATTAGATTTGCGGAGAAAAAATACAGGAATACAAACAAAACGCTCACAAAAAACATATTTCTCTTCGAAACAAAAAGTAAAAAATTCATACCATATACTTCACATATTCATCAGGAACATTTTGAGCGATCGTACAAAATTTGTTTCTGTTTTAACCTCATTAGGAATGCCATTCCAGATTAAAACTCCATTGAATTCTAATAATCTTTGCCCGTAAGTATTGTGACAGGCGGGCAAATTGAAATGTTTTGCACTAGCAGCCCTAGTCTCCCTTATAGGAGTTATAAAGATACTGTGGGGAAGCGGTTCATTGAGCTGTAGTATTTTATGAATTGTCTGGGCTATCTTTAATTTATACATGGAATGGAAAGGTAGAATGCCGGTGGACTTGAAAAGTGGTTCAGTAGAGTCAGTATATTTTGAGTAAGTAATTATTCTTATCGCTCTCTTCTGCAATCGGATTACAGGTTCGAGACACTTCCACCGTGGTCCTATTGCCAGCTCACTGACAATCGCCCCACTGTTTCCCCGTCGGTATCAGCAGCGTATCTGCCTGAAGGGTGCATATTATACACGGATGCATCTCATTCTGCAGAGAGGGGAGTTACTGCTGTGTATAGTCCATCTCATCCGCATCTCAACTCTCGCGCGACGTATACTGCGGATACGTGCACTCCCCTGGCATTGGAACTTCAAGCCATTTACAATGCCATTGCCTCCCTTCCGCTCGTTCCAACATTCAATACGGTTCACATTTACACCGACTCCCGCGCCGCCCTTAAACAGCTTAAGGCTGTTCGACGAACGTTCCAGATTTCACAATCTATTCATGTGCTCTGCGCAAAGTATCCATGTCCTGTGCGCATACACTGGATTCGCGGCCATGCCCAGGATCCACATAACATTCAAGCGGATGCTATGACTCATCTTCATACATTAGACGATCCGCCACCTTCCCCTCTTCCCCCAGATCCGTTCCTGTCCCACGTTTCCGATTCCGAAGTTCTGCGCCAGCGAAAACGCGCTCTAATTCCTCCGTGTTCGCACCCTCTCCCCCGTAGTCTTACTCGGCAGGAGGAGGTATCCGTGCGCCGCATTCAGGCAGGGGCGGCTCTGACACCATCTGTCCGTCATCGGTGGCGTGCCAAAGATCTGCCACTACCTGACAGGTGCCCTCACTGTAGTGCTGCACCGGACATATGTGATGTGCGGCACTTGTGGACGTGCCCAGCGACGGTTGCTATCAGAAAACGGCTCCTCAGGGAGGTGGGCCTGCGGTGGAACCGCGAAAGTGACTTCGTGAAGTGGACAATGGACAACCGCTTCATTAACAACCTCTGCGACTACCTCAGCGCAACGGTTCTTCACTCCTTCTTTTACCTTCAATCCCGTGCATTCCTTCCCCCTTTCCTTTTTTCAACTTATGCCTCATGGCACACTTCTCGAATAAAAAAAAAAGGTGCAGCTATCGGTACATGCCAGTAGCCGGAACGTAGGTCAAGGGAAGAAAAGTATTCAGCGCCTTGGAGGCAATCAAGAGCGTCGTCCATGCGGGGAAGAGGGTAATTGTCCTTGTGGGTAATTTTGTTGAGGCGGCGGTAGTCGACACAAAATTGGATTGAGCCATCTTTCTTCTTTACAAGTACCACCGGCGAAGACCAAGGGCTGTGAGACCGACGGATGACACCACGGTGTAGCATGTCCTCAACTTGTTCACTAATCACGCGGCGCTCTGCTGCCGACACACGATATGGCCGCTGTAGAAAAGGCGGGTGAGAACCAGTCTCTATGCGATGAGCGACGGTGGAAGTCCGGCCTAGAGGAGTGTGGGCGACGTCGAAAGTGGAGCGAAACGTGTGCAGAAAGGCTGAGAGCTGCGTCCGGTGGGCGGAAGGAAGAGCGTCGTCGATGGCGGCTTGGAAAGCGGCGTCGGGCAGTGGATCAGGTGCCGAATCAGAATGAAGAGCGTTGATGGAGGAGCGGCGGGAGGTAACGGGGGCATCCAGGTCAGAGGGAATGTGGACAGGTTGAATTGAACCACGAGATTCGCCACGTAGCAGTGTAAGCGGGCAAGAAGATGGATTGTTGATAAACATCTTCGTGAGACCTCCGTGAACATCGAGAACAGTAGACGGCAGCGGCAGGTTTTTGCGGTGGACAAATGAAGTAGAAGGCGTAAATAAAACGGTGACGGCCGGCGTGGCGGGCACGATAGGGGTACAAGCGCTGAAGCCTCCGGAGCGATATGGACGTCTTCAGTGACGGTGAGCTTCTGCGGACGCACGAAATGGAAGTCGTCGGCTAGTTCGTCGCACAATGCAGCAAATTCTACCTCAGCGCGGGCGCAATCGGTCACGGCGTTATTTTTTGACAGGAAGTCCCACCCGAGAATCACGTCGTGCGAACAAGACGGCAAGACCAAGAATTCGACAGTGTACGAAATGTCAGCGATGACAACCCGCGCTGTGCATGTGGCCAAAGGTGCGATCCGCACTTCGGTTGCAGTGCAAAGCGACAAACTAGAAAATGGCGTTGTCACTTTCCGTAGGCGACGGCACAGTCTCTCATCAATCACTGACACAGCAGCACCCATGTCGACAAGCGCGGACACAGACAGACCGTCCACAGACACCACTAGAATGTTCGTGAGAGATGACGTTGTTCAGTTTGGGGGCATCGTCCCATTTGTTATCGGTGCTTACCCGCTCGTACGAGGTTAAGCAGTCCTCGACGTCATGGTCCCCGGTTCCACTGAATACAGCAGGACCGCGCCGGCGCAAAGCTCCAGCGCAAACGACGGCCGGCGGCAGGGCTGCAGAAGGGGGGGTGGAATCTTTGGGCATGGTGATGACCGGAAGCGTACGACTTCGAAGCTGCACGGTGTCAGCAAATCCGCAGCTCCACCAAGTGAAAGGGAGTTTGTACACAAATAAGTCAGGGGAAAGAGTTCTCGGCGGGCGACGCAAAACAACGAGCAGGGTAGCGAGCAGCGCCGACGGCCAGTCCAAAAAAACCAAGCGATCTCGTGCAGCGCGGCGAAATTTCGTCTTTCACAGGCGCCTCGTCTTCATCGGTGCTTGGTCAATGATCTGCCTATGCGTCATCATGATCTGCCTATGCGTCATCAGGCGCGGCCGCCATGGTTCGCTACAGTTCCTTATATGAAAAAAACTGACTTCGCAGCATCTCAAGAAGCTCCCGAGGCTCATGCGCCGTCTGACTGGGTGGCAGTAAGCAAATGTCCTTCAGTCCTCCCGGCAGCTGGACAGGGCTCCGAGGCTAGGCCTACAGCCCCCGGTGATGCGCTGGCAGAGGTGGCTTCACCGGCATCGGTCCCTGCTTCCGCTCCATCAGCGGCAACGCACATCCCGCCTTCTTCAAATGCACCTCAGCCCGTGAGCGATCTGCCCTCTGTGCGGAACTCGGCAATGGCTGCCCAGCCTCTACTGTTGGATGGGGCTACATCCGTGCAGCGTGAGGAGGAGAGCTCTCCAATGGACCTGTCTTCAGCACCTCCATCCGTGCCACCGGCTTCCCGCAGTTCTCAAAAGCGCCCATCCGAGGATACTGCGCAGAATTCTTCTGCCAAATCCAGCTCACAAGGCAAGCGTTCCTGCCCAGCGTATGCCAACCACGTGGCTATGCCGACATCGGGATCGGTATCGTATAAAATGGCCATTAAAGCTCTGGCAGCCAAAAGCCTGATAGACATTCCAAACAGGATTCTTAAAGCGATCCTGGACGAGTGCCTTGGGACCAAAGGTTTTCGTGGCTTCACGTCTAGAACTAAATCGAATACCATCGCTGTGTGGCTCCCGACTTTGGCTTCTGTCGAGCGTCTGCAAACGCTCAAGTGCATAACGATTACAAGCGAGGTCCCGGTTCCGGTCCAGGTGTACCTAGTAGAAGGTTCGGACCTACAACACTGTGTTGTTTATAACGCCGACGTTGCCGAAGACCAGACGACCCTCCAGCGTGAGCTGTACTGCCAACCCACCGTGTCATCCAAGCGCGGTATATGGGAAAGGGGCGCTCGTGCATCGTCACACTACACGGCCCACCAACTCTCCCAGAACGACTTTACTACTGTGGCTGCATTCTGCGGTCTCGCCCTTACAAACCGAGTGCTGTCTATTGCTACAGCTGTTTCAGACCTGGTCACATGCGCCGATCATGCCTTTTTGCAACGCAAGATGAGGCTCGGCCACAAGGCTCACCGTCTTACAGGTGCGGACTTTGCAAGACTGGCGACCCCGAGATCACCTCTCCAACTTGCCCAACAAAACAGAAACCAACTGAGAAGGTTCGGTGTAGGATCCGTAAGCAAGTGCCTCATGATGAAAACAGAGCCTCGATACAGACATCCAACAGGTTTGCGGCTCTTTAGTGGGATGAAGACGACTGGTCGGAGCTTTCTGAACCCAATCCACCTGCAGCCCCTGTCCAACTGTCGTACAGCGATAAAGTGCGCAAGGATCGCCGTCGGCTTCAAGCTACAGAAAAGTACAGCATACTGGAACCTCTGCGTGAGGACATGGCAGCAGTTGACGACCAAATTGCACGCCTTTTAGCCGAGGTCTCTAAGCTACGGCAACACCGTGAATTGCTTGCTCGCCGTAGACAACCAGCGGAATCCTACTCCACGCCAATGAATGCTGCAGCGCCTTCGACTACGTCCAGCCCTCATGCGTTTTTCGCAGACTCTACCAGGTCTTCTGCAACACTGTAGGGTAACTCAACAACATCCCTCCTCCGATTTATGGCAAACCAGTTATCTAACCTGACATCAGTTCTATTACAACGCTTGGAAGCCTAATCGAACATGACGAGTACACGTAGTTCTGGTGTGCTCCAATGGAACTGCAGAGGCCTCTCCACAAAGCTGGGAGAGCTCAAATCTCGACTTCGCATGAACAAGCACCAGGTGTGGGCCCTGCTACTGCAGGAGACGAATGCCATGCCATCCATTCCGGGCATTAATGGATACATGTCTCCTTCAATGAACGACCGCCGTGTGCACACTGTTGCCCCTCCGGGAAAGGCGGGGGTGTACGTTGATGCGCGTTTTCCTCAAGTTTCTTCTCTGTCTAGAAAACTGGTGCACCTCATATCAAGAGGTAGTCGCAGTGGCTGTGAAGCTTCCCACGGCAACTGTTGTGGTCGTGTCATAATATGTAGGACCCGCCGGTGGAGCTCCCTCCCGCATTAATCTGGGGTGGTTATTAACTCTACGACGACAGCACCCAGGGTGGCCTGTTTTAGTCTGTGGTAACTTTAACGCCCCTCATCCGGACTGGGGCTACCCCACTTCAAGCCCCCGTGGTAGGCGTGTGCGGGACGCATTCCCGGATGCACTGTTTGTTTTACTCAACCATCCAGATTCAGCAACGCGGATTGTGCGCCATGCTTGTACTCCAAGATATGCTCCGGACATTACGTGGAGGTCAGGACCCTGGACTCCATCGTGGCACCTGGAGCCAGACTGCTGGGGTAGTGACCCCATCGTATCATCATCGGTCTCCATCCATCAAGGGCCCGCCGATTACGCCGTAGGTGTTCTGTGGTCAATTGATACAAGTTTCGCACCACCGTCGAAGACCTCTCTCTGAAATCATCTACACTATTTGTGGACTGCTTACATTCTGCGCTGAATAAGGCTGCTGCTGTCACCTGGACAGACGTGAATCGCCCGGCGCCGTATGATGGTCTGCTTAACCTGTGGGCTGCTCGCCGACAAGCGGAGATGGCAGCTTCCCGAGACCCGACTTCTGCGCAAGCACGGACAAGGCTGAATTACCTTACTGGCAAGGCTTGCAGATATGAACGCAATCTCTCGCGACGGCAGTGGCATGCGTGGCGTGAGCAGTTCTCGACAAATTCATCGAATGCTGCTCTCTGGCGAAGGTTTCGTGCAATGGAACATGGTTCCCGTCGTCCTGACGCAGCGGCCACAGCATGCTTGGCAGCTAACTTAGCTCCGGATGATTTCGCCAGAGAGGCAGCGCGGAAGTTTTTCCCCAAGTACGATGTGTTGCCTCCAAGGGTCATAGGAGCCCCCTTGGCTGCCATTCCAGCATGTGTCGATAAGCTCCCATCTACAGCCGACGCCGAGGAAATTGCAAGCCCATTTTCAATGCCTTAGTTGCTTGCAGCAATAGACGAGGCCCGTCGGAAGCTGCGCCCGCTCCTGACACCATTCCGTACGAGGTTTATAAGAACTTAAGCTCCACTGTACTGCCTCAACTCCTCGCCACCATTAACAAGGTATGGATAAAAGGCGTCGTACCAGAAACTTGGAAATCGGCTATTGTGATCCGCAGACCAAAGCCGGGGAATCCGCCGACAGACCTCGGAAATTTCCGGCCTATATAGCTTACGCCAACATTATGCAAGCTTACCGAAAAAAATGCTTGCCACAGGACTGTCGTGGTGGCTTGAGCACCATGGTTTCTACCATCCCGCCCAAATTGGTTTTCGTAAGTCCATAGGTACAGAAGATGGACCGGCTGTCTTGGCGTCAGCAGTTCTGGCCTCAACTCGCAGTCACAATGCACGTACTGTACTGGCCATGGACGTTGAAAAGGCGTACGATAATATCAGTTTTGCTGCCATCCTGAAATTGCTTGATATGCTGCATTTCCCCGTTAGAGTGCGCAATTTTGTTAAATCCTTCCTTGAAGGCCGACACTTTGCCATACGCCTTAGTGGTGAGGCCGTCGGATCATTTGGGTCTCTTCGCGGCGTTCCTCAGGGATCGGTGTTATCGCCAACATTATTTAATATTGCTTTTATCCCCCTTGCTTGGCGCTTGCATGATGTCTCCAAGATTAAGTTCTTATTGTATGCTGATGACATAACGGTGTGGGGCAATCACAACGACCTGACGACTCAAGCAGCAGGCCTACAGTCAGCCATAGATATTACGTCGACTTTTGCTTCTTCAATTGGTTTGCAGCTTTCAGTGAGCAAAACCACGTTCGCGTCAGTCGCCAAACCCTGGGGGCGCCGTAAACTGTCTGCAACGCCAATTCGTCTCCATCTATCCGGAACTCCACTTCAAGAAAGTTCGACCGTCAAAATATTGGGCTTGACAATACACGAGTCAGGAACAGGTACTGCTTGGCTTTCTCTGGCTAAAAAGCAAGCAATTTAGGCGTTCGGTCTGATTAGACGCATTGCTCCTAAAACAGAAGGACCCTGCTCTCATGTTGCACGACAGTTGGTGCGGGCGGTTGTGCAACCGCGCCTCGTTTACCAAGCCCAATTCCAGCATTTGACGAGGGCTCAATGGGATCGTATAGAAGATGTTAATCGAGAGGGCACGAGGGTCATCACTTGCATTCCCCGCATTACCCCGATCGTGGCGCTCCAAGAACGTGCGCAGCTGAATACACTAGATGAGTTGGTGCAGCAACGACGCGATGCTCGCCGCCTAAAGTCAAGCCTTACACACACCACGTGTGCCCTCAGGGCATATGCTTCATCGCACTCCATTCTACAGCCGCCACCGCCAGTTCATCCTCCCTGGTGTTTTGTGCAGCTAAGCGACAACAAGCCAACTGATCTACGTCGACCATCATCTACCCGCGTGGCATCGTCGTTTCGCGACCGAATTATAGAGCAAGAGGCCAATCTGCCGCATGGCTCCATCGTTATGTACGTTGACGCAAGCATTCAGGCCTGCGAAACAACAACAGCAGTTTACTGTCCTTGCAAGCCTGCTCTGAGCAAAACGTCAAGGTTTCGCCTCTCAGAACCTCCTTCCTCCTGTGCGGAGATGCTTGCGGTTCAAGAGGAACTTTACTCTGTGGCCGCCGTTCGCATGCTACCCACGGCCCGCATTGTCATTCGCACCGACGCCCTTCAATTCACACGCCTACTACGACGAGTCAGTCGCACCCCAGAAATCTGCCAAAACATCCATCAGAAGTACTTGTATTTGGGCGTGTTGGTTCATATCTTTTCAGGAGGACACAGGGGCGCAACAAAAACACACGGACATAGAAGTAGACAGGGACGAGCGCTTACTATCAACAGGCTTTATTTGACGTAGACCGTTAATATACTTTCGCCTACCCAAGCGCCACTGTGCGAATCACCAGCACGTGGGTAACAGAAAACACCAAAAAAAATCGAAAGGTAGGCGATTACAGAAATCTATCTAAGAAAACCGTTTCAGATCTGCGAAGCATTACAGACGAATCACTGATGCAGTTATCTCCTTTTTTTCTGATGTAATAGGCTTCCACCAGTTCCCGTTCAATCTGATCGCGGCTTCTCAACAATACTCTACAGTCCGATAATCGGGGAAAACAGGCGACCTTAGTCTTCTTAGTGCATTCTTGGCAATGGACTGGAGATGGGAGCCTGTCTACTTTAAGGAATTTTTGTGCTCCAGAAGGCGCTGGTTGAGGCAGCGTCCAGTTTGCCCAACGTAAACCTTCCCGCAAGTGAGCGGGAACTCATACACAACTCCTTTTTTGCAGGTTACGTGGGGCTTACGGTGTTTTACGCCACACGCTTGCCGTTTTTCTTTTCTTCTTATGCGTGCGCACAGACCGGACAACTTTCGCGGAGCAGAAAAAACAACTTCTACTCCGTACTTCTTGGCCACCTTCTTGATGTTGTGGGAAGTTCTGTGTACGTATGGTACCACCTCCGGCCTTGAACACTTCGTTGGGTCTTTCGCGTTGCTCTGCTTGCTGCCCTTCAATTTTTTGACCAAGGACTGCGTCACAGAAGGAATGAGGGAATCAGGGAAGCCTGCCTTTTCCAGCCTTGAGACCTGTGACAAGAAGCCAGCGTACACAGTGTGGCGACAGGACTTCGTTAGTGCCGATGAAAGACATTGTAAAGCGATAGCCCTTTTGACCGTCTTAGAATGATTAGAATGAAACGGTAGCAAATCTTTCTTTGCGCGCGGACAATACCGCCAGCAAACATGTGAAGGGTTAAATGTTAAGGTGATATCTAAAAACTGCAGTTGGTTATCACTGCTTGGCTTTTCATAGGTAAAGGTGAGATCCTACCAAACGTATCTAAAACATCAGCTACGGCCTCGTCAAAACTAAAATCACTTTCCTTCAACAGAACCAGGTAGTCATCTACATATCTGAAGACATGAGCTACACGGTCTGAGTCAAAAGTTTCACTCAAAGAGCGGTCAACTTGCGATAAAAAAATAGTAGAAAGAACCGGGGCTACGCAAGAGCCAATGCAAATACCTTGCTTTTGAATATAGATAGGTACGATCATTAAATTCAATAAAAGTGGCATTCAGGTAAAGCTCTAGTAATGACATGAAGTTGTCCACGTTCAAACCAGTGGCATTTTGAAACGCGGTGATACCATTTCTATCTATACAATCACGCACCGCGGTGAACAGGGGCTGGTGTGGAATAGAATAGAAAAGATCCTTAACATCGATTGAGAAACCGGTCTTAATATTCCTCGCAGACTGAACAAAGGCTATCACTTCATCAGAGTTCTTAGTGGCATAAGGGTCCGCATCTTGCAGTGTCCTGAGGTGCTTGAGCAGGAACAGGCTGACTTCCTTTTGTCATGTGCCCTTTTCGCTAACTATGGTCCGAAAAGGAATGCCGCTCTTGTGGGTTTTTGCGGTGAAAAAAACCGATAAACAATTCCCTTCAGCCTTCCCAATGGCGCCGGCTAGTCTGTGCAGTTGAAGTTCCTCGCAGAGTGACATGGCACTTTTCTTCACTGAAGATCTTTTCACTTCCACTGTCTTAAAAGACTTGGTGACGGCTTCAACGGCCTTTTCGTTGAAAAGGCCTGACGGAATAATGACGAAACCGCTTTCTTTGTCTGCCTCCATAAGCTCGAGCGAATTGGCTTTGAAAAAAGCAACAACCCTTGCGGTGGGATCGGATCGGTGGTTTGGAGTACTCCTATTACTGACTGACCTCGTGAAGGTGTCGATGCCGTCCAGGAGGCACCTTTCCTGGTTTTCTTGCTCCGTTCTGTTGGCAAGTCGTCGGTTCAGGGACAGCCATTCGTGAGGCTTGAGAATGGCTGGGACGCTGAATTTCGGCCCCTCCTTTAGGACGGACGCAAACTCTTCCGGTACTTCGGCTCCTCCCAAGACTAGCACATCTTGGCGTTCGGGTGCCTTCATCTTGACTTTCCTCAATTCTTCCAGGCGTCTTATCGCCTGGTTGATGGAGCACTTCCACCAAACTTCTGTTGTCTGGACTGCGAGCTTCATGAACTGGCGGTGTCTGATGCCCGCGAGCCACTCCTGGTTTTGGGCATAGCATGCCGCACGTAGAAGGTCTTGAAGTAACCTCACTTGATTCCATAGTTCGGACCGGAGGATCTTGCATACTCTTTTGGCATGACCGAAGGACGGTTTGAAAAGACCGAACAGGCCAGCGACCTCACTTGGAATGAGGCCTTTTCGCTGGTAGAACCCAAGAAGCCTGGCTCGGCAGGTCGTGGTCACAATGCTTGCGATGAGCAGGGGAGCATGGGTAGGTGAAGGCTGAACACAAAGCAAAGAGCCCGATGCAGAAGAAATATAACTCAGAAGTACTTGTATTTGGGCGTGTTGGTTCATATCTTTTCAGGAGGACACAGGGGCGCAACAAAAACACACGGACATAGAAGTAGACAGGGACGAGCGCTTACTATCAACAGGCTTTATTTGACGTAGACCGTTAATATACTTTCGCCTACCCAAGCGCCACTGTGCGAATCACCAGCACGTGGGTAACAGAAAACACCAAAAAAAATCGAAAGGTAGGCGATTACAGAAATCTATCTAAGAAAACCGTTTCAGATCTGCGAAGCATTACAGACGAATCACTGATGCAGTTATCTCCTTTTTTTCTGATGTAATAGGCTTCCACCAGTTCCCGTTCAATCTGATCGCGGCTTCTCAACAATACTCTACAGTCCGATAATCGGGGAAAACAGGCGACCTTAGTCTTCTTAGTGCATTCTTGGCAATGGACTGGAGATGGGAGCCTGTCTACTTTAAGGAATTTTTGTGCTCCAGAAGGCGCTGGTTGAGGCAGCGTCCAGTTTGCCCAACGTAAACCTTCCCGCAAGTGAGCGGGAACTCATACACAACTCCTTTTTTGCAGGTTACGTGGGGCTTACGGTGTTTTACGCCACACGCTTGCCGTTTTTCTTTTCTTCTTATGCGTGCGCACAGACCGGACAACTTTCGCGGAGCAGAAAAAACAACTTCTACTCCGTACTTCTTGGCCACCTTCTTGATGTTGTGGGAAGTTCTGTGTACGTATGGTACCACCTCCGGCCTTGAACACTTCGTTGGGTCTTTCGCGTTGCTCTGCTTGCTGCCCTTCAATTTTTTGACCAAGGACTGCGTCACAGAAGGAATGAGGGAATCAGGGAAGCCTGCCTTTTCCAGCCTTGAGACCTGTGACAAGAAGCCAGCGTACACAGTGTGGCGACAGGACTTCGTTAGTGCCGATGAAAGACATTGTAAAGCGATAGCCCTTTTGACCGTCTTAGAATGATTAGAATGAAACGGTAGCAAATCTTTCTTTGCGCGCGGACAATACCGCCAGCAAACATGTGAAGGGTTAAATGTTAAGGTGATATCTAAAAACTGCAGTTGGTTATCACTGCTTGGCTTTTCATAGGTAAAGGTGAGATCCTACCAAACGTATCTAAAACATCAGCTACGGCCTCGTCAAAACTAAAATCACTTTCCTTCAACAGAACCAGGTAGTCATCTACATATCTGAAGACATGAGCTACACGGTCTGAGTCAAAAGTTTCACTCAAAGAGCGGTCAACTTGCGATAAAAAAATAGTAGAAAGAACCGGGGCTACGCAAGAGCCTATGCAAATACCTTGCTTTTGAATATAGATAGGTACGATCATTAAATTCAATAAAAGTGGCATTCAGGTAAAGCTCTAGTAATGACATGAAGTTGTCCACGTTCAAACCAGTGGCATTTTGAAACGCGGTGATACCATTTCTATCTATACAATCACGCACCGCGGTGAACAGGGGCTGGTGTGGAATAGAATAGAAAAGATCCTTAACATCGATTGAGAAACCGGTCTTAATATTCCTCGCAGACTGAACAAAGGCTATCACTTCATCAGAGTTCTTAGTGGCATAAGGGTCCGCATCTTGCAGTGTCCTGAGGTGCTTGAGCAGGAACAGGCTGACTTCCTTTTGTCATGTGCCCTTTTCGCTAACTATGGTCCGAAAAGGAATGCCGCTCTTGTGGGTTTTTGCGGTAAAAAAAACCGATAAACAATTCCCTTCAGCCTTCCCAATGGCGCCGGCTAGTCTGTGCAGTTGAAGTTCCTCGCAGAGTGACATGGCACTTTTCTTCACTGAAGATCTTTTCACTTCCACTGTCTTAAAAGACTTGGTGACGGCTTCAACGGCCTTTTCGTTGAAAAGGCCTGACGGAATAATGACGAAACCGCTTTCTTTGTCTGCCTCCATAAGCTCGAGCGAATTGGCTTTGAAAAAAGCAACAACACTTGCGGTGGGATCGGATCGGTGGTTTGGAGTACTCCTATTACTGACTGACCTCGTGAAGGTGTCGATGCCGTCCAGGAGGCACCTTTCCTGGTTTTCTTGCTCCGTTCTGTTGGCAAGTCGTCGGTTCAGGGACAGCCATTCGTGAGGCTTGAGAATGGCTGGGACGCTGAATTTCGGCCCCTCCTTTAGGACGGACGCAAACTCTTCCGGTACTTCGGCTCCTCCCAAGACTAGCACATCTTGGCGTTCGGGTGCCTTCATCTTGACTTTCCTCAATTCTTCCAGGCGTCTTATCGCCTGGTTGATGGAGCACTTCCACCAAACTTCCGTTGTCTGGACTGCGAGCTTCATGAACTGGCGGTGTCTGATGCCCGCGAGCCACTCCTGGTTTTGGGCATAGCATGCCGCACGTAGAAGGTCTTGAAGTAACCTCACTTGATTCCATAGTTCGGACCGGAGGATCTTGCATACTCTTTTGGCATGACCGAAGGACGGTTTGAAAAGACCGAACAGGCCAGCGACCTCACTTGGAATGAGGCCTTTTCGCTGGTAGAACCCAAGAAGCCTGGCTCGGCAGGTCGTGGTCACAATGCTTGCGATGAGCAGGGGAGCATGGGTAGGTGAAGGCTGAACACAAAGCAAAGAGCCCGATGCAGAAGAAATATAACTCAGAAGTACTTGTATTTGGGCGTGTTGGTTCATATCTTTTCAGGAGGACACAGGGGCGCAACAAAAACACACGGACATAGAAGTAGACAGGGACGAGCGCTTACTATCAACAGGTTTATTTGACGTAGACCGTTAATATACTTTGCTTTGTGTTCAGCCTTCACCTACCCATGCTCCCCTGCTCATCGCAAGCATTGTGACCATGACCTGCCGAGCCAGGCTTCTTGGGTTCTACCAGCGAAAAGGCCTCATTCCAAGTGAGGTCACTGGCCTGTTCGGTCTTTTCAAACCGTCCTTCGGTCATGCCAAAAGAGTATGCAAGATCCTCCGGTCCGAACTATGGAACCAAGTGAGGTTACTTCAAGACCTTCTACGTGCGGCATGCTATGCCCAAAACCAGGAGTGGCTCGCGGGCATCAGACACCGCCAGTTCATGAAGCTCGCAGTCCAGACAACGGAAGTTTGGTGGAAGTGCTCCATCAACCAGGCGATAAGACGCCTGGAAGAATTGAGGAAAGTCAAGATGAAGACACCGGAACGCCAAGATGTGCTAGTCTTGGGAGGAGCCGAAGTACCGGAAGAGTTTGCGTCCGTCCTAAAGGAGGGGCCGAAATTCAGCGTCCCAGCCATTCTCAAGCCTCACGAATGGCTGTCCCTGAACCGACGACTTGCCAACAGAACGGAGCAAGAAAACCAGGAAAGGTGCCTCCTGGACGTCATCGACACCATCACGAGGTCAGTCAGTAATAGGAGTACTCCAAACCACCGATCCGATCCCACCGCAAGGGTTGTTGCTTTTTTCAAAGCCAATTCGCTCGAGCTTATGGATGCAGACAAAGAAAGCGGTTTCGTCATTATTCCGTCAGGCCTTTTCAACGAAAAGGCCGTTGAAGCCGTCACCAAGTCTTTTAAGACAGTGGAAGTGAAAAGATCTTCAGTGAAGAAAAGTGCCATGTCACTCTGCGAGGAACTTCAACTGCACAGACTAGCCGGCGCCATTGGGAAGGCTGAAGGGAATTGTTTATCGGTTTTTTTCACCGCAAAAACCCACAAGAGCGGCATTCCTTTTCGGACCATAGTTAGCGAAAAGGGCACATGGCAAAAGGAAGTCAGCCTGTTCCTGCTCAAGCACCTCAGGACACTGCAAGATGCGGACCCTTATGCCACTAAGAACTCTGATGAAGTGATAGCCTTTGTTCAGTCTGCGAGGAATATTAAGACCGGTTTCTCAATCGATGTTAAGGATCTTTTCTATTCTATTCCACACCAGCCCCTGTTCACCGCGGTGCGTGATTGTATAGATAGAAATGGTATCACCGCGTTTCAAAATGCCACTGGTTTGAACGTGGACAACTTCATGTCATTACTAGAGCTTTACCTGAATGCCACTTTTATTGAATTTAATGATCGTACCTATCTTCAAAAGAAAGGTATTTGCATAGGCTCTTGCGTAGCCCCGGTTCTTTCTACTATTTTTTATCGCAAGTTGACCGCTCTTTGAGTGAAACTTTTGACTCAGACCGTGTAGCTCATGTTTTCAGATATGTAGATGACTACCTGGTTCTGTTGAAGGAAAGTGATTTTAGTTTTGACGAGGCCGTAGCTGATGTTTTAGATACGTTTGGTAGGAAAGGCATGGGACTCACCTTTACCCATGAAAAGCCAAGCAGTGATAACCAACTGCAGTTTTTAGATTTCACCTTAACATTTAACCCTTCACATGTTTGCTGGCGGTATTGTCTGCGCGCAAAGATTTGCTACCGTGTCATTCTAATCATTCTAAGACGGTCAAAAGGGCTATCGCTTTATAATGTCTTTCATCGGCACTAACGAAGTCCTGTCGCCACGCTGTGTACGCTGGCTTCTTGTCACAGGTCTCAAGGCTGGAAAAGGCAGGCTTCCCTGATTCCCTGATTCTTGCTGTGACGCAGTCCTTGGTCAAAAAATTGAAGGGCAGCAAGCAGAGCAACGCGAAAGACCCAACGAAGTGTTCAAGGCCGGAGGTGGTACCATACGTACACAGAACTTCCCACAACATCAAGAAGGTGGCCAAGAAGTACGGAGTAGAAGTTGTTTTTTCTGCTCCGAGAAAGTTGTCTGGTCTGTACGCACGCATAAGAAGAAAAGAAAAACGGCAAGAGTGTGGCGTAAAACACCGTAAGCCCCACGTAACCTGCAAAAAAGGAGTGGTGTATGAGTTCCCTCTCACTTGCGTGAAGGTTTACGTTGGGCAAACTGGACGCTGCCTCAACCAGCGCCTTCTGGAGCACAAAAATTCTTTAAAGAAGACAGGCTCCCATCTCCCGGACCATTGCCAAGAAGGCTCCAAGAAGACTAAGGTCGCCTGTTTTCCCCGATTATCGGACTGTAGAGTATTGTTGAGAAGCCGCGATCAGATTGAACGGGAACTGGTGGAAGCCTATTACATCAGAAAAAAAGGAGATAACTGCATCAGTGATTCGTCTGTAATGCTTCGCCGATCTGAAACGGTTTTCTTAGATAGATTTCTGTAATCGCCTACCTTTCGATTTCTTTTGGTGTTTTCTGTTACCCACGTGCTTGTGATTCGCACAGTGGCGCTTGGGTAGGCGAAAGTATATTAGCGGTCTACGTCAAATAAAGCCTGTTGATAGTAAGCGCTCGTCCCTGTCTACTTCTATCTCCGTGTGTTTTTGTTGCGCCCCTGTGTCCTACTGAAAAAAACATCCATCGTCTAGCGGCACGCATCCCGCAACAAATCCGTTTTGAGTGGGTTCCGCGTGACGTCCTGAGCGCACAAAGCCGCGCAGATTCTGCGACCCGCCTTAAGACCCCAACCTCGTATTTGCCTCGAGTC
This sequence comes from Amblyomma americanum, assembly GCF_052857255.1. Lineage (NCBI taxonomy): Eukaryota > Metazoa > Arthropoda > Arachnida > Ixodida > Ixodidae > Amblyomma > Amblyomma americanum. The sequence continues at coordinate 20,691,192 of NC_135500.1, forward strand.
CTCACTCCGGATGACACCACCCTCCTTTTAACAAGAAAGGAACACCTCCGGCGCCGAACACGTGGTCTAATTCCTCCGTGTGCGGTAACCCTCCCCCGTGGTCTTACTCGTTCAGAGGAATTCGCGCTTAGGAGGATACGAGTCGGGGTTGCCCTAACTCCAGCTGTGACACGCAAGTGGCCGCATTTCAAAGATTTATATCCCCGCACCGGGTGTCCAGTCTGCAAGAACAGAGACTGTGAGGTGGATATCCACCGCCTGTTGTGGGACTGCCCGGAGCTGAAGCCGACGAGAATTCGGCACCTGGCGTCAGTAGGACTCTCAGCGGACAATCCGGATTCATATATTGCATGAACACAAGGTCGATATCATCGTTCACTTCTTGATTTCATCAGATCAGCTCATTTTTTTAAAATTTATTTAAGCATCTTACTCATCTTTCAGTTCATAGTTTTTATGCTCTGAGGCAATAAACATCGCTTCAAAAAAAAAAGCTCACGACATTTGTTGAAATAATGGGCTTATTGTCTCACACCTTTCAGTATCCAGTTTACTGCATCGGTGGCCAGACGTCCATCGGAGTTGAGGGTCAAGCCAGACTGCCAACCCCGCTTATCAACCTTGACGCCCTACAGGCTTTCCCTGCCATCACCGGGAATGGAAGGTCGGGGACAACAAACGGGGAGGCGTGAGGAGAGCAGAGCACACTTCGAATGCTCGGCGCGACGCGGGCCCCACAACGCTGAAAAGCTTCTTTATTACGCGATAGTGTATACAGCTCTATTCTGTATACAGCGATAGTGTATACAGCTATATTGTTGCCGGCACCGCGCGTCTGAAATATGCGGGGGCTGCGTAAAAATCACAGGTCACGCACACATAATGAATAAAAGAAAAACAGAGGTTTAGGCCGGGAATCAAACCAGAGCCTTTGGCGGTTGAGAAGTGAGCGGTTTCACTACGCCAAAGTGGCTCGACGTTTTAACGTGAATAAAGGCGCGTCTAATGAATGCATCGGTTCTTAGAAATGCACCTTCGAGATCTGCACTGAGACGTACATGAGTATTTATGAGCATGTAAATTACAGATGTTGGAATTAGGCGAGTACCATGCGTTTCCGGTAAATTTCCTCCGTGGTTCGCGTACACTGTGTAAGAATTTCGCGTGCAATCGTAGCGTCATCATGTGGCACCCACTGAAACCCCTTCGCCATTCATGGTGCTGGCCCAGCAGATGGCGTGTGCGTATCTTCTGTGTGTACGCCCTCCCTGAATGCTGATGCGCCAACTACATCAGCGGGTGCTCGAACAGGAGGGAACGCTATCGCGTCTCACTCCTAAGGCGGAACGTAAACGTCTCTCAACTTTTTCTATTTTACATGATGAACCATTTTCTGCTCTATGCGTGCTGATAAAGACTCTCCTTTCTCTTTCCTTTCTTATCCCCTTACCCCTCTCTCCCCGTGTAGGGTAGCAAACCGATTATTCTTCCGCTTAACCTCCCTGCCTTTCCTCTTCTTCCTCCTCCTCCTGTGGTGTTTCCGTGGGTTCCTTTTCAGGTTTGCTTGAATGTTTCTTGGAATCTATGGTTGGTAGTTCCTGCCAGAACCCGTTATTACAAAAGCGAAATACGTGGATTGTATCCTGTGTAGTTGCAGTTCTCTCTGAAATATTCTTGGCTCAGCATGATAACAGGGTACAGCAGGAATTTAGCTTGGCAGATGCGGGGGCTTTAAAAGTTTACAGCTCGTAGACATATTTCCTGCTTTGCCCAATGTATCTGGAGGCCGTTGTCCGTGGAGGTCTTTGCAGATTCGGTTTTGACCTTCTTGACATCATCATCATCGACCTGACAAACTCTACTACAGGACAAAAGCCTCCCCCATATCTCCCCAATTAATCCTGTCCTGTGCCAGCTGCGGCCACCTGATCTCGCGCACTTAATCTCATACGCCTCCTAATTTTCTTCCGATTACTTTCTCTCGTTATGCAGTCCATTACCTTCAAAGGCCATCGGTTGTGTTCCCTCCGCATTACATGCCCTCACAAGGCCCATTTCTTCCTGTTCATTTTGACTGGTATGTCATTAATCCTCGTTTATTCCCTGACCCACTCTGCCCCATTTCTGTCTCTTAAGTTACACCTATCATTTTTCTTTCCATAGCTCGCTGCGTTGACCTCAATTTAAGCTGGGCCAGCTTTTCGTTAGCCTCCACGTTTCTCGCCCATAGGCGAGTACCGATAAGATACAGCTGATATTTCATTTCTCTTGGGGGACATTGGTAAGCCGCCATTCATGATCTGAGAAAATCTGCCGAATGCACTTTATCGCGTTCGCGGGTTGCTCTAAATCCAAGAACTTTACCGTTGAGCTTCCACAAAGTGGGTGCATCCACTTTCTAGAGCTGCAACTGTTGGTTTTAGTTTAGTTTAGAGGGGTTTAACGTCCTAAATTGGAGTAACACGGACATTAGAGCTAGTTGGTACATCTTTGAAAACTTTCGAAAGCGCTGCGACAGGGGACACAAGGAGAAAGACACGAAGGACAAGCGCTACTATCAACTCAAGTTTATTGGAAAACACACAAGGTTAAATAGCTCACACAAGGCAGCCAGCAGCGCATTCGCCTACCCCAAAATGACAAAACGAATCACTGTGTTGAACCAAGATACCGAATTTCGCAATCATGTATTACAACAAAAGGTGTGCTGACGCACATGTCGGAGTTTTTGTGAATATGATATGCCTCAGACAATTCCCTTGTTAGCTGATTGTAATGCCTATACAAAATGTTTGTTCTATTGAACAGAAGTACCCATGCATTTTTTACCAACGGGCTAGAATTGTGAACTTCTCTTCCCTTGTCTGACGGTGGCCTTCTCCGCCCACTGCACCTGCCTTAGTTGCAAGTCCGGGTCGGAGCAAGAGACCACGACCTCCCACCCCTCCGAGTCCGCGAGTGCCCACTATGCCGGTAGTTGCAGTTGTCGGCTGATGAACATAATGTGGTCGAATGTGGCTCTCGGGGCACCACAGAGGGAACATTCGGGGGTTGAGTAGAAAGGAATAAAAGTGCAAGTAGCGCTGGGCAGGGAAATGTGTGGGCCTGGAGTTGTCGCCAGGTCGTCTGTTGTTTTGTCAGCGATTTGTGTGGCGGGGGAAAGTAGACGCTCTTTGAGGTAGTGTAGCGTGGTGTCGTGATATGTGACAAGCCGGTCTCTCGCGCTGCCTGGGTCTTGGGTACACGCCGCTCGGTTGACGTACGCTCTATCAGCGGAATGCGCCGCTTCGTTACCGGGATTGCCCGAATGGGCCGATGCCCAGACTATTAGATAGGACGAGGTTGTTGGGAGTTGGAAGTGACATTTTTATAGGCGGCAGTATGTATCTGCCCGCGGGCAAAATTTTGAATGGCGGTTTTGGAACCGCTCAGGATAAGAGTGGCAGTGGAAGACGACATCGCTAGCGCGATGGCTGCTTCTTTCGCTTCTATCGAAATGCTTCCCCTGATCGAGCCCGATGTCGTGTGCTGCAGGTTGTTGGAGAGTACGGAGAAAGCGTAAGCTTAGGGTTGGGAGTACTCCGCGCCGTCTACGTAGACTATGTCTGGTTCATTTCCATGTGATTTATGCAAGGCTCGGGCGCGGGCTGCCCGTCAAGCCAGGTGGTGCACTGGATGCATATTTTTATGTAGTGGTGAATAGTGATATGGTCCCTGACATATTGCGGAAGCTTGTGGGAGTTAATGGGAGGTGTAGCGACCGGACAGAGTTGTAGTGAAGCCGAAAGAGGTGCCGTAGTGTAGGGCTCCGGAATAATTTCGACCACATGGGGATCGTTAACGTGCCCTCTCAGTAAGCGTCGTAGAAATCAAGGATCCCCAGGGGGTCGAAATTAATACGGAGCCTTTCACGACGACATTTGTTTCTCTCTTTTTTTCTTTAAGTCCGCGCAGAAAGGAAAGGGAATAAGGTGGTAGTGAAATAAGAAATAGAGAAAGAGTTGTCGTAGTGGAAGGCTCCGAAATAATTTCGACAACCTGGGGATCTTTAACGTACACTGGCATCACACACCACACGGGCGGCTTTGCATTTCGCCTCCATCGAAGCGCGACCGCCGCGGCCGGGTTCGAACGCGGGAACTCCGGCTCAATAGCCGAGTGCCCTATCCACTGAGCCACCGCGGCGCATCGTCAAAAAGCGATTTTAGTACACTCGCTCTTACACAAGCTGTGTCGCAGCCCACGAGAGGAAGCGATATACTGGATCGTTTGCTTACAGACAACACGGAACGTATCCATTTCACCTCCGTCATTCCCGGTATAAGGAATCATGATGCTGTTATTTGCGAAATGAATCTTGATTATAGAAGAATGGAAAACAGCAGTCGACGTATTTACAGTTAAGCTAGAGCCAACGCACCGGTCAACAATTCTGCACTGGATTGATATTTTCTTCTTTTCAAACCCTTGGTGAAACTTGCACTGCAAGGGAGCTTTGGTCCTGCTTCATGAATAAAGTCCTGGAGCTACGCGATCGACTTATTCCATTCTCGACCTTAACAAACAGGCGAAATACGACATAGTTCACAAAGCGTTTACGCACGTTAACACGAAAAAAGCACAGAGCCTATAGCAGCTTCAAACATAATCCAAAACTTCAGAATTTCATTGAAAATAAAAGTATAACCACTATCGTAAAGGCTGCAATAGATACTGGCAAGTTAACTTTTTTTGAGACATCTGATCTAAGAACCAAACTAAATCCGAAGGAATTTTGGACATACATAAAATAAAATAAAAAGGATACCATATCTATTCTACCGCTCGGAAGTGACGCTATCATAACAGTTGCCATTGGAAAGGCAGACTGTTTTAATGCCTATTTCAAATCTGTTTTCACTCACTGAGTGGCACGTGACGAAACTTTCAAAAGGATGATTATTACTGATGTACCACCCATGAAAAAGTTGTTTGACTGTCGCGGAATACAGGTGTTGCTTCAGCGCATGGATATTTCAAAAGCTGCTGTCGTGACTGTATACCAACTACCTTTTTGATCTCTTGTGGACGCTCTATGTCCCAATACCTAAAAGTGCCCGTTGATAATTCTTCGAATCATTCCTGTCTTTCTGAGGACTGAAAGATTGCGTCTGTTGTACCATGCATAAATCTGGTTCGCGCAGCACGGTTTCATACTACCGTCTAATGTGTCTAATATCTTCCTCCTGCAAAACAATAGGGGATCTATAATACGCATGCACAGTAAAACAACTAGACATTCATAGCCTATCCAACCCATACCAATATTGATTTCGCAATAAGCTGTCCAGCGTGACACAGCTTCTAGAATTTACTTTCGACCTATCCGAAGCACTTGATAATCAAGAAACTGTAGACTGCATATTCCTGGATTTTAGAAAGGTGTTTGATGTTGTCCTGCATGAATTCATCATCATAACCAGCCTGACTATACCCACTGCAGGGTTAATGCCACTGCCATGTCTCTCCAATTAACCCTGTCCTTTGCCAGCTGCGCCCACCCTATGCCTGCAAACTTCCTAATCTCATCCGCCCACCTAACCTTCTGCCGCACCCTGTACGCTCGCCTTCTCTTGGAATCCACTCCGCTACCCTTAATGAACAGCCGTTGTCTTGCCTTCGCATTGCATGCTCTGCCAAAGCACATTTCTTCCTCTTGATTTCGACTAGGATATCATTAACACGCGTTTGCTCCCTCGCCCACGCTGCCCACTTCCGGTCTCTTAACATTACACCTATAAGTTTTCTTTTCAGGGCTCGCTGTGTTTTCCTTAACCTAAGCTAAACCCTTTTCGCTAGCCTCCACGTTTCTGCCCCGTATGAGAGTGCCGGTAAGATACAGCTGCTTTACACTTTTCTCTTGAGGGATATTGGTAACCTGCTATTCAATTCAATTCAATTCAATTCTTTTATTTTTCCAGAAATAATGGATCCTGGAAAGGGTCAAGAGCTAAAAGCTGTCTCGACAGCTTGACTAGGCTCATGACCCCTTCTACAAGGCAGTAGTGGTTTACAGCAACAGGTAGTGTCCATATTAATTAACATCAAGAAATGCAAAGAACAATGAGTTATACAATAGCAGAAATGCAATTTAATTATTAACCAAACAGCATATGATTTCAAAATGTGTCTACAATAACTGTACTTATAGTTTTGAACACAGCACAATACCAACAAGAGAAGTTAAGCAGACAGAAATATAAAGAAAATTAGAATACATACATGTTCTTGAAAAACAGCACTTGCAAATGAAAAGGTAAACACGCATAGCCATTCATTCTTTGAATCGAAAAAACATTCCCAGTTATTTTACGCCGCAACTCATCACACATTTATGCTCATTTAGAATAAATGGCAGATTATGCTGTAGTGACTGAAATTTATAATTATTTCGAAATTTCGGGCGCACCCAGACATCATCATTACGCGTGGATAGTGTAACCTGTCTTCTTTTTAGAGATCCTAGATTCATTAAAAAATCCTGAAAAGCTACAGTGGAAAAGTAAAAAGACCGGAGCAGGCGATATGGATACATATATTCAGCAATAATGATGTTGTAGCTTATAAAAGCACTTCGCGTGGGAGACAGGTAATCAAGGTTTGCAATATGTCGCATGATTCTCTTTTGAAGTACAACTATCTTTGCAACGTTTCCTTTTGTCGTTGTAGCCCATACTAGACCACAGTAGTCGATATGTGAAGCAAACAGTGCGTGATAAATTTGGATTTTGGTCTGTGTTGGAAGAAGATGTCGGCAGCGAGATAAGATTCCCGTCTGAGAGAACCTGCCATATGCGCCCTACCCTATTCTTATTCCTCTAGTTATTTCCCTATCATGATCCGGGTAAGCTGTCACTACCTACCCTAAGTAGGCGTATTCCTTTACCATTTCCAGTGCCTCGCTGCCAATTGTGAACTGCTGTTTCCTTGCTAGACTGTTAAACATTACTTTGGTTTTCTGCATGTTAATATTTAGACCCATCTTTCTGTTCTTTCTAAGCCATTGATCCTGATTTGCAGTTAATCTCCTGAGTGACTCGGCAAGGCAATGTCATCAGCGATTTGCAGATTATTTAGGTATTCACCTTTAACACTTATGCCCAACTGTTCAAATTCAGGCCTCGGAATACCTCCTGTAAACCGGCGGGGAATAGCTTTGGCGAGATCGTCTCCCCTAGCCTGATGACCTTCCTTATTGAAATTTTATTGCTGACTTTATGGAGGACTATGGTAGCTCTGCAGTTCCTTTATTTATCGTTCAGTACTTTGACATAAGGCTCATCTACACTCTGATTTCGCAATGCTTGTATGACTGCTCAGGCATCCACTTAGTGAAATTCTTTCTCGTAATCAATGGAGGCTAAATATATGGGTCGGTTACATACGGCGCATTTCTCTATCACCTGATTGATAGTGTGAATATGATCTATTGTGGAATATCCTTTAGTCTAAGGATGCCCTGACTCTATTAGCGATTACCTTAGTAAATACCGTGTAGGCAACGGACAGTAAGCTGAGCGGTCTGTAAATTTCAAGTCGTTGGCGTCTCCTTTCTTATCAATTATGATTATATTTGCGTTTTTCACGTACGGTCGAGGTCATAAGGCATTGCGTATACAGGGTGGCTAGTTTTTCTAGCACAATCTCCCCTCCGTGCTTCAACAGATCTGCCGTTACCTGATCCTCACTAGCAGCTTTTCCTCTTTGCTTTGCTCCTAAGGCTTTCTTTTCTTCCTCTTTTGTTACTGGCGGGATGACGCATTGCTGGGCACTACTGTCTCTGTCGTTAACGTTCTGATTACACTGGATACTGTATAGGTTTGTGTAGTCTCCTCTCCACCGCTTTTAGGCTACCTCGTTCTTTAGGGCATGGTAGATTCACTCCATATTAAACTTTCATATGTCGGTAAGGTTTTAGTGAGGTTCTAGCGTTAAACTTTGCAAGGTTCAAGTTCCAATGGCGGCCTGTCCGCAGCCAGAAATTCTTAGCACCCTCTTCTGCGTCACAGGTCTGACCGCCGCCTTGATCTGTTGCTCCGCAGCCACTGGGGACCGAGGGCCGACGATTAATTGGTTTGTTCATAGAAGGTTGTGGCCAGTGTACACCAGGGTGGGCAAATCCTGTTCTGGTGAGGGAGTGCGTTTTCAGTTCTGGTCACCGAGGTCAGGCCACACCCCATGCCTGCCTATGCAATCCCATCGACACGCGGTGTTTTTTGTTGTTTTTTTCAAACCCGGGTGAGAATTCGCGAGTTCGCGAGTATAAATATTTAGGAGTATATCTGACCTCATCTTTAAGTTGGCACCGGCACTTAGACTACTTCGCTGCCAAAGCCTCTATATCTGTTGGCTTCTTACGCAGGAACACTGGAAATCTTCCCTTAGTGACCAGGGAAATTTTATGCAAGCTTGAAAAAGTGCAAAACAAATCTGCTCATTTCGTCCTAGGTTTATAGGTCAGCCTATTTTGTTATACTTTAGAAAGACGGCAGGTTGAGCGAGTTGGTGTTCCACGGTAACAAGAAAATTCAAACAGCGCTAGACAACAGGACCAGAAAGAGGAGGAGACAAAAAACACGGCGCTGTTTATTAGTTGTAAGTTCATCGCCGTGTTTGTCTCCTCTCCTTTCTTGTCCTGTTGTTTAGCGCTGTTTGAATTTTCTTGTTATACTTAGTGATACACTTTCGAAACTAGCATTAGGATGGGAATCATCAGATCATCGCAGATCTCTGCTTTGTTTAAAACTGTTTCATGAGATTCACCATTCCCGAACTGGTATCCCACGGGAAAAATACATTCTCTCATCTCATTTTGTGTTCATACGTTTGGATAAAGACAAGAAAGTGTGCGAGCACAAGTTCAAAACTGAAACTTTCAGTTCTTCTTCTTCCCGAAAACAATTCGCCAATGGAACCGATTGCCCTCATCTCTCGTTATCAGCACAACAAGTGACGCGTTTGGCTCTTCATTAAAAGATTTGGCGCCCCTGCAATGAATTTCTCGCACATTTTTTTTTCTTTTTCATGGCTACATTTCACAGCAGACATGGTTTATTGGTTGTGAATGGAAGTGATAACTTTATTCCTATTTATTATCAATGCTCTTGTATCTGTGTGTTCGTAGTGTTTTTTTTCTCTCTTTCATATGGGTTTTCGTATCACTGCTGGCATAGGTCGCGATTAAATCTGACGACAGCCTTGTCCAACTTATTATGTAAGTGCATGTGTGTGTTCCCATTTCGTGCCAATTCTAATGTCATCTCATTGTAGCGATAAAAAGGTGTTCATGCCTGTTTTCATTGATCTCAAAACCATCCTCCCGAAGCTTTGTTGCTTTTCTTTTTACGTGTATGTGACCGCGTTTCTCATTTTGTATTGTGCTCTATACATTTGTATTTGTAATCCCCCCACTGTAATGCTGAATGGAGCTGTGGGTACCAGATAAATAAATAAAAAATAAAATAAATAAATCATTGTAGAAGCAAGAATACCTATCGCTCGACTATCCGGTCTAGCAGAATTAAACCGCTCTCACTTTTTTCTGCGTTTTGTTCTCCGCAATGATCGGTTTCCGTTGTGTACGCTTGTAGCAGGAGATTTGGCCACATTTTCATTATTCTTATCGTGTATGTTAGCTTTTCAGCTATTAAAAGGAATGCGGTTGAAAAGACCGCGCTGTTAGAAGCAGCACACATGCAAAGACGATCTTTAACGAGGTGCTCTGTACGTGGTTTCGAGACGAAACACGTTATCAGAATTTGCTTACTGAAAGGAGCCCGACGACACGTAATAGGCGGTAGAAATAAGTCTAGATCGGTCTACTGCACCCTGCCTCACATTTAATACTCCTGTTATAAAAACGAAAACTCAATTCGTCAGCATCTTAACGGGGTGATTCTCATGACAGTCGCCTAGAGGCTATCTTAGGACGATATGATCTGTCACCATCTCAGTTTTCTTAGTTATTTACAGGAGAACTTACAGAATCTCTGCGCTCCTTCTTGCATATTAACGTGCGGCAAGTTAAGGTCAGAAGTATGATTCTTCCGTCTTTCTAAGGCACTATTTGATTTCTAAGTAACCAGCTTTGTTTTTCACCTCTTTGCATTTCTCCTCATGCCCTAGGAAGCCCCATGTCTCAGGGCGTGGCAGAGGGCAGAGCCCGTGTGGCGCCGAGTTTCGAGGAAGCTCATCTGATCCAGGTGAGAACGGTGTTTTACACGACAATTCAACGAAACTGCAATGACATTGAGTAGACCTTACAGTAAACAAAATATGTGGCGAACCCGTGGAAACCGTGCGGAGAATCCTCACATTCGGCGCTCCTCTGTCGAAGTCCTGCTTCATTCATTGTTATCGCGCCATTTTTCTTTCAATCTGTTGCAATGTTTAGGGGAATACCTCTGAGTGGAGTATATTTATAAAAAGTGACCAACTTTTCATGACGACCACACCAAGCGCTACCATACAGCTACAAAAAAAGGCTATACAGCTTCCATAGACATATCGATGTTGAAGAAAAATTGGTCCCAGTCCGGGGTTCGAAACCGACACCACCGCCTCACCAAGGAAGCCGCTCTTCGAATTGAGTTGACCAGGGGCCGTATTCCAAGTTTGTGTGATAATAATAAGCGTCATAATCTGTCGCTTCGGCCACACCCTATTGGTAAAAAAACAAAAAAAAAACGGAAGCCGATGTCGGTTCGGTTGCGACTGGGAGCGGCGGCAGGATGTCACTGCGTTGCGTTTGCCACAGCGAAGCGCCCAGCGGCGCTTGTGCTTTTTGCCGAGAAAAAAAAGAACGCGACCATTGCGACAGAATAAACGTTCAGCCACAAGTTTGGTTACGCATCGGATTTCACTGTAAAGGAGTAATATCAAAGCTGTTTTATTTACCCAATTGGCTTCAGCAAACACAAACAATGCAGTTCTGGCCCTCTTTTCTGCACCGTAAAGGCCGGAAGTGTACTTAAAGAAGAAAATATTGTACGCAACCACGCATGGCTTTTCAGTGACAGAAGGCGACCTCTACAGCCGTCGATCGCCAATGGTAAATCAAAGGCAGCTAGCTTGTTCGAAAAGCAGGGTGTTTTACATTTATCCTGAGGAAAAGGGAACGGAGAGGAAAATTGGTAGCATGCACTCACTCGCTGCAAAATGCGCACTTCGTGCCAGGCTGAACCAAGACGCCGTGAAGACAGGCCGTCTGCAACATCGCTGAATGTAAATTGGTGTGGTGGTCAGATGGTTGTGCAGATGGTAATTTACGTTTTTTCATTCATTTTATGCAGGCACTGAAAATAAGTAAAAGGGACGAGCTAAAAAACCTTCTTACTGTGTTTCTCTTGATATATCCGTTGGGATACTTCGCAGACGAAGTTTTCATAGGTTCGCCATGGTACGAAGCACACGCATTCCCACTGACGCCTTCAAACTAACTCGCAAGCTAACTCGCGAGCTCAATAATGCAGAGCCACACTACCGCGGCTATCGAGAACCGTAAGATCACCAAAAATCCACCTCTGGCATGTCAAACGCTTCGCTGTAGCAGCGCATCGCTGGCGACTGACCATCCGTGCACGTGAGTGATTTCACCCTGGCAGACATTACACACGATCATGACGCAGGACGTTTCAACAGCTAATAGAGAGCTCTAGAATAGGAAATGCACGTTTGCGCGCAGTAAAGACAAGTATTTTATGGGTCATTCTGCTGGTATGTTACATCATTCAACATAAGCAGTAGAGATAACTCGGTGATAGCTGCGCCATCCAGTTCGAATGAAGAGAACAATTTCTGCAACAAACTGGTGCTCGTTAGGTCTAGGAGCTACCGAATCGTCGAACGGAATAGAAAACAGGTCGAATTTATCGTCCATTAAATTTGTTATAGGCAAGATGAGACGAAGCAAAAGTCCCGTACCCAGTTTATAGCCAGTTCACGGTCCGGAAAAGGCAGTAACATCGAGGAGTTCACTTCGAAGTGAAAGGCTCCACTTCAGAGCACGACGCCATGTGGGGTGTCGAGCATCTGCTGCGCACGCTGTGTTTGACGTCACCGTCTGGTGTCTTCGACCCTTCTCGCTGCATGCGAACCACCACATCCGCTTCCGGCGTTTTGACCAATGAGGTGTGCCCGCTGCGGCAGATTATGACGCTTTTTATTATGACACAAATTCGGTATACGGACCCGGCACGGTTAGCGTAAGGTAGGGCACGGACGATTTGATCAGTCACTGGAAGCGGGTACGGTACTGGCCCCATGTTTAGGAGAATCCCCCAAGGTGGAGTAGCTTTGTTGCCTTTGTGGCCGTAAGGGTGCGTTTGAGTGAATTCAGTTAGGTAGTCACTCCATTTACTTTCCAATTCCTTTCAAGACAGAAAAGCGTAGCTCGAATCCTCGAGGTCTGAGAAATACGAGGCGCTGTGATTTACGGCTGCTGAATGTCCTCTCCTTGTGACCCCAATCTTCGCTGTGCCCGTAACACCTCCATCCGTGCCGTGCATGCATGCGTCTTTCACCTCGACTGCCTGTCGCGGCTAGCCACTTCTCGCTGTCGTCGATGCCGATTCTGTTCTCGTTACTGTCAGTCCAGCAGATTTTTTTCGCCAGTCTTTGTCCATTATAGGAAACAAACGCAAATTAAAGATAATGCAGTTTTATGCTGCACATTACGCGGACATCGGCGCACCAACCGCTTGCAGAGAACTCGGCCAACATGGCTCCAGTCCGCAGGCGTTCCCTGCAAGATATGCGTTTATAGGTCTGGCACAGGGCGTCTGGCACAGGGCACAGGGCATCCCGACCACTGGGATGAAATTTCAAGTTTACGTTTCGGCGCCCAGAAGGGGCCTTGTTCACAATGGAATCAGAGGCCAACAGAATGACAGGTGTCATTACCTCGACAACCTGACGCCCGTCTTCGCCCAAGAAACGTGCGGTTATTCCATGTGTTCGGAAAACAAGTGAGTTTCCTGCCCGTACATTAGGGGAATATGACGTGAAAGTAGTAGCCCATGTCCCCGCCAAAACATACGACCACTGATGAATGTGAAAGACCAGTTGCCGTAAGAGAAATTCGCAGGAGTTGTTTACGCCATACCTTGCGCAGGTTGCAACGGCAAATGCGTCGGCGAAACTGGAAGTTACAAGAAGCGCTTACAACAACATGCTCGTGATGTGCAGAATGTAAATACTCGCAATAACACCTTAGCAGAGTACGCGGTCACGCAAAATCACAAAATCGAGTGGGAAAATTCAAGAATCATCGAAAAAAAACTCACATCACGGCTTCATATCGAGTCTTTGTTGATACAGACGCCGCACACGCTTAATCGTAACGAGGGTAATCTTAACTCAATTTACGCGTGATCCTTGTGGCGACTACTCTAGGTTTTAAGGACGAACTCTTTTGGTGTGAATCCATTGGGAACAAGGCCCCCGTTCTGGGCGCCGAAATGTATACTTCAAATTTCATCTTACTGGTCGGCGTCTCTGTTTTTTTTAAATGCGCCCCCCCCCCCCCCCCGGACCAGACGGGATTCCGTCATGCTCTCGACTTCACTCTGCGTGTTCCTGCACAAGCATACAAAAACTTGGCAGCCGAGCCGTTTCACACAAATGCAGCTCTTTTTGTAGAGCAGAACTGTAGGTTTGTTTTCCTCAAAGCTACTTTGCGCGTGAGTGCATCCGGAGACATGTTTCTCTACATGCTTAACGGCGGGAGGTGACCTCTTCTTTACTTGACAAAAATCTGCGTGACTACGCAGCCGACACACCAGAAAGAGGCAGCCCTGCCGAACGGCTTTTTCTCTTTCTGTCCGGTTAAAGAACGGCGCTTGCCATTACCCCCCCCCCCCCCCCACACACACACACACACGCAGAAAGGAGAGATCCTCGTCACGAACGCGACTGACACTGGCTGGACTCCGTACTTTCCTCTCTTGGCCGGCGTTGTGACTGAGATTGGTGGCCCCCTCTCACATGGTAAGCATTTTGTTGCTTCAGGTTTAGATTAAAAAACAGAATAACTTTTAATGTTCGAACCGGACCCCCTACCTACCCTCTCCGGCACGGCACGGAGGCCTCCGGGAGAGGAGTAGTGAGTTTATTCACTACAAGACTAGCACTTAAATTTAAGTGATGCTGCAGCTGCCAGTTGAGTCAGTTCCTTTTGCACCCTAGAGTCTGGTTGTTGGTTCGTTAAAACAGAAATTGTGCCGAGTTGGAAGTTGTTCATGATGATAAGGGAAACTCCACGACCACACAAAGAGAAATGGAGGATGGTCAGCACACTTACTCGACGTTTTTAGCTCGCCTCACAATGGGCGCAACAGTGGTCACGTGGCCGTGCTGCGCCAACCAAGAGGTTCCGTGAGCCGAGGGATTCGAAAGAAACCTTAAAAAATGGCCGTGGCTTAGCTCGGCTATGCCAGGATATACGTAGCGAAATCTAAGGCATAGCTTGGTTAGCCTTGGTTAATCTTGATTGCAAGTCCAGGTTAATCTGGTTGCCTGGCTAGTTGTCACGTGGTTCGTCACGCGGTTGGTCACGTGACCAGTCACGTGGTTGGTCAAGTGGCGCGGTGTGACCACGGTGGGAATGCGAGCACGGCGAAAGTACGAATTCGTGGCCAATGTAGCCTTCGCTACAAAAAATTGATGATAACCTAGCTCTGCTAGGCCAGGATACACCTAGCGAAAGCGCTGCGACATCTGGTTCGGAGGAGTTAATATATGATACCCGTGCATTCACTAGATTCGCCTTTATTCATGAATAAGCCTTGAGCCGTCGTTAGGTGTTTGTAGGGATGAAGACCAGGCAGTGTTAAGTAAGCAATATGACCCTACTGCTGTATTACTCACTGATTTGGCAGGCGAATACAACCTGCTAGATGTTGGGCAAGATAAGGGACATATAATCAGTTTCACTCGTTTTCGGTGTTCCTCTAGTGCTCGGCTTTACAGGATTTACGTTTCAGCAGACATGTTATGCAGCGTTTTTGGCTACTGGGTGCGGCCCATATTCTTCAGTGATCACTGCATGGTGTCTCTTCAGATAGGGAGGTTCAGTCGGCGCATACTCCATCCTCGATGGGAGCTGTGGAACCTGTATAGCTGCCTGCTCTGAGATGAAATCTTCAAACGTGCTGTATCAAATTGCTTGATGGACACGTTGTCATACCGGGATATTTCAGCTTTGCAAAAATCGGACTTATTTAAACAAGAAAAAAAACATTGCTATTGAAGAATCAGCAAGAATCGCGTTTTTGAAGAGACATCACCTCCGAGAGCTCAGCCGTACTTTAGTTGTGCTGCATGAGTTAGAGAGGATTAGCCTAGCTGCCTATGTAAAGATATCACTGCCGTTAAAGCAGAGCTTCAGCACTTTTAAACCAAAAGATACAAAGGGCCCTGCTAGTTGTCGCTCACTTAATAGGCACGCATCACGTCTACGGTATCAGAGGGCGCAGCATCCAAACCCATATTCATACTGCACGTTCAGTAGTTGAGACAGTATCAGATGAGATCGGACAAGTAGCTCTAATTCAGATTAACTTTGCCAAGGCCCTTGATAAAGTTCGTCACGATTTCTTGTTTGCGGCCTTAGAGCATGCAAATATTGGAGATGTTTTGCTTAGGTTCATAAGACTGTGCTATAAGGAGTCCTATACAAGGCTAATTGTTAACCAATAGCTAACGAAACCTATTCCATTGAAATTATCTGTTCGCCAAAGCTGTCCCTTATCGCCTTTGTTGTTTGTCCTATACATTGAACCCCTCTGCCTCAGTATTATTAACCGCACACCTATCCGTGGTTTCTCCTTGGCGCAGTGTGAAATTAAGATTTTAGCCTATGCAGATGATGTCGCCCTTTTTTGTCCTGACAAAAAGAGTGTGCTTGAGGAATTGCATTTGACTGAACAGTTTTGCGAGATATCAGGTGCGGCTCTTAATCTAGGTAAATTCAAGGGGTTTTGGTTGGGTTATTGGGGTACAGTGCCAAGTCATTATGGTGGCATAAGCTGGGACTGTTCGCCCTTTCATTACTTGGGGGTTCCTCTTCACCAAATTCGCAACAGTGGCGCCTACTGGTATTCTCAGATAGCCTCCATGAGGCGACAAACCCAGGCTTGGATGGACAGGGAACTATCAGTTTTTGATCAGGCTCAAATCTGCAATATTTCTTTATTTTTGAAAACTTGCCTATGTGCTGCAGGTTCTCCACCGTGCGAAGAAGAAAGTGCAGGTGATGCACAGAATATTAGCTGCATTCGTACGGCGTTTCCAATGGGAACCCATGCGTCGCGATAACCTATTTCTTTCTGTGGAGTCTTAGTGGAATCGGACTTGTTCACTTATTCGTGCATCAGTTTGTCTCGCAGTTTTCTTTTCAAACCTTCAAACCACCCTTTTTTAGTAGCCGCGCTTATTAGGCGTCTCAGTGCTTATTTGCATTTCCTATTCGCACCGACTGGACATACTCGTGAGGGGCCTTTAAGGGGATTCCTTAAGGAAGTTGCTGACACCTTCAATTTCCCCACTGTGTGCTTATCTTTAGACTACCTGTATAGCCTCTCCAGAAGGCAGATGACTCAGACACTTAAAGAGTATTTGTTCCCTGTACCGTTGTATCGGCAACCTTTTCTGGAGTTCCTTGACACCACTGTTTTAAAATGTGTAAGGCGAATGTGCATTTCTTCTTCCGCGAAAACATTCTTTTTTAATCTGCACACGTCAACGCTGCCTGCGAAGGCATGGCTTCATCACACCCTACAGTATTTGTTTTTTGCCCACGGAGAAAAACAGTGCTGTGCCATAGGATTTATTTATGTTGCTGGAACTATTTAGTCTCTGGAACAGCCGCATGATGGACCGCCACGCCGAATCACAACGGTCGTCGTAATCTTTGTTTCGTGAACAATGCGCTTTGGTGCGGGGAGTATATGCTGCCCTGAAAGAGCCGCCTAGCTGGCTCCCTATCTGGATGCATGTGTGTGCCTCCCAGACTTTTGATGTTTTGCAAGGAGGGTTCATGCAGGGGTAAGGTGGCCTGGTGTTTAGTGGCGCAAGCGTGCTTAGACTTTCCTTTCGGCACTATTTCCATGCAATAAAGAAAAAAAAAAGAAGAGCCGTCGTGGCGGAGTGGTAGCGTCTTCGCCTCAAACGCCTAAAGCCCTGGTTCCTTTCCCTGCCTCGACGCAGGGTTTTTTTAATTCAGTGAGTGTGCGGAGTTTCAGAGGATCCCGCCACCCACCACGAGGTTGGTCACGTGATCGGTCATGTGGTACGGAGCAGCTGCCGGCTCCGTGGCGCCATTGCTGCTCACGTGGTTCGCCACACGTTGGTCACGTGACCAGTCACGTGGTTGGTCACGTGGTGCGGTGTGACCATGGTGGGACTGCGACCACGGCGAAGCTGAGAGTTCGTGGCCACTGTAGCTTTCGCTGCAAAAACAACCAAAGTGTCCATTCACATAGCACGAACGCAGGTTACCTGTTTTTCTGCAAAAACATTGTTTGGAATGGTGCCTTCAAAATAACAGGAACAGCACAAGCTCTGCACTTTCAGCTGAAATTTATCGAGAGCACGCAAGACGTGCGCATACAGCAAGGAAAACGCCTGTAGAGCAGGGAGCGGTTTAAAAAGCCACCGAAGGAATTAAAATTTTAAACCCGAAAAAAAGATTATTTCCATGCGTAATATCAGTATTACTCAGATGAAAAGACGGCTGTCTGAATCGCGTTTCACATTTAGCCTATAAAGTGAAATCTGCCTCATCCATTTATCGATGCGATAATGTAGCACACCTTACTACAGAGTGGAGCTCAAGCCCACGACATGAACAATGAATGACAAAACGTGCCTTTCTATATATAACACATGGCGGCGCCTTTTAACAACAAAGCTGTTTACGTAAGCTTATGTTTGAAGAGCGGTCAGCCTGGCAGGTATATCGGCTGCCAGAGAGAATATTTTGTAATAACACTGTGCTCACGGGGAACCGTCACAGATTTTCGAAGTCTGTTGTTGACTTGCGTCCACCTTTCTGCGAACAGCCAGGCAAACAAGAGAACAGGTGTTCTCTCTCGAAGACGCGATGTGGAGGACGGATGGATTGACACAAATTTATTAGATGGCAAAAAAAGAAATACTTCTAGGTCGGTCCCCTACTGACCCCGGAGTACACGGGCTTGAGCTTCACATAAAGCCCAATCCACCAGCCATTTCTGGCCGGTGGGCTGAGTTGTCCGTAAAGCAGCCTCCCAGGAAGAAAGAATGGGATTGGGGATGGGAGTACTGTCTGTGGGGAAGGACATTCCCACAGTTAATGGAAAGGTGCGGATTTGGGCACGCCTCAGGTGTTAAAATGAGGAGGGAAGCATGAGAGATGGTAGGGTGAAATAAAGAAGCCCGTCTTAAATTGTCGCCTTGTGGTGCTGGATAAGGGCTAAAAGGTACTTTGGGGTGGTGGCACTGTTATGCGGCTGTGTTTGTATAGAATGAGGTGATTTAATGATATGTAGAAAAGACCGATGTGGTTTCTTGCGCGTTATTGGGTGCCTGATCGTCCGAGGTCCACGAGGAAAGTTCTGGTAAGGATCCCCGCTAATGAACGTGCTCATTACCTGGGATCGAGGCATGCCCAGGGATCCACGACAGAGTATCCGTTCGGTCGGGAGAGGTGGCTGTGGCAAGAATACGGTGTGTGGCCGGCGCCGTCCCACCATTTAGGTAGTGGCGGTATGTGAGCTGGGAATCTGCAAACGTCTGTTATGTTTTTGTCAGTGGTGGAGCGGGCCAGCGCAAGTGCGATGGCGGCTGCTTCCGCCGCTGCAGGCGAATTATTTCTTATAGTGGCGCCAGTCCCCACTGCGTCGTCTTCATCGCCTGCGACTGCCGTGAAAAATCCTACTTTACTATTTTCTGCCGTGTCGACATAAAGGATATCGGAACGGATGCTGTATGTTTTGATGTAATAGATGGCTCGAGCCTGCCGCCTACCCTGATGGAGGCTAGCGCTCGTATTGCACGGTAGGGACTTCTGATATATGCGATCCTGCGTGCCCAGATTAATAATGATAGGTGCAGGACTTTCTCGGGTGGGAATGGGTGGATTGAGACGGAGCTGTCGCAGCAGGCGTTGTCCTGTTTCCGGTCGACTCAGGCGGCTAATTGGTTGGTGCGTTGAGTCGCTATTAATTCGATCACAGTATTGTGGGTACCAGTGGCCAGGAGGCGTTTCGTGCTAACCGACCGTGGAAGACGTAGGGCGGAGGTGACAGTCGTGCGTATTACGATGTCTGCCTGTTGTGTTTGGTGCTGAGTTAGTATGTGGTACAAAAAATTCAGCACGAAATTCAGTACATAAAGCATTCGCCACTTATACAAAACTAAACTCTGGCATATAATTCCTTTAAACGATAAAACATTGTGCAGCTTATAAGAATTCTAAGTGATTGTGAAGTGACAACAAAGTTTGGTAGCATATTGTATTCCTTAATGGTTCCTAGGAAAAAACTAAATTTGAAGCGATCATTTCGGACAGTAGGCATTGGTATATACAAGCTGTGACGCTGGCGTGATATTTCTCCAGTTTTAATTTTAAAGTACTTTGATTTGTTTGTTTTCAAGCTGCGATTAATAATCTGGAAAAGAAACTTGTGCCTGTCACATTTAGTTCTAAGATCAAGCGCTTCCAAATAAGCACGTTTACACAAGGATGTTGGGGAATCGTAATGTCGGTACCTATTACATATAAACTTTGCTCCGAGACGCTGAATTCTTTCCCGCTTAGAGCACTTGAATGCAGTGAGTGTGTCCCAGACAATTTTTCGATATTCGAGGATGGGCCTTACCAAGCTCTTAAAAACGAGACATTTTATTTTAGGGGTTGCACTATGCATATTTCGTCTGAGGCTCTACAGTGCTTTGGAGGCCTTGCAGCTTGTATTATCTCTGCGTGAATTCCAACGTAGGTCAGAGGTAAATGTTAATCCAAGGTATTTGTATTTACTAACCCTGGTTAGTATTCTATCATCGATGCTTTAACTGTAATCTAAGATAATTTTCTGTCTTGTAATTGTCATAAAAACTGCTTTATTTGGATTTAATACCATCTGCTACCTCTTGTATTGTTCGTTGATTTTTTGCAAGTTAGGATTTTGTTCAACGCGATCTTCCAGAGTAGCAACTTGTTTATAAATGATGCGGTGATCTGCACACAATATGTCCGGTACGCCTAGGTCGTTAGGCAAGTCACCGATGAAAATCAAAAATAGGATGGAGCACAGGACGCTGCCTCTCGGTACACCGGAGTCTACTGGAATAAAGCTAGATTTATGAGCATGAACTTGAACATACTGTGCTTGGCAGGAAAGACAGGATGTAAGTCACTTAGTTATCGTTTCGTTTTTAAATATACATCTGATTTTAAGTAACAGCTTAGGGTTCGAAACTTTATCGAACGCTTTTTCAAAATTCAAAAATACTATGTCTGTTCAAAGAGGAATTAATTGACAAGCAGAGATCGTGTACGGTTTGAGTGAGATGTGTGTTCGTGGAAAATCCCTTGCGAAAGTCATGCTCATTTGCAAATAACAAATTATTACATTCAAGGTAAGTTAATAAATGTTTGTAGATGATATGTTCAAGTGTCTTAGAAGGAGTACTAATCAGCGAAATCGGTCCGTAATTATCAACGTTTGAAGTAGGACCACTTTTATGCGCAGGCACTATTTTCGCGCTTTTCCAAGCAGCGGGAACGCAACCACTGTCGACAGACGTTTGAAAAATTTTGGCTAGAAATTTGGAACTCCCCTCTGCATGTCTATATAAAAATTTATTCTTGATTCTATCTATACGCCTGGAATCTTTTTGGAGTTTATATACGTAAGAAAATTCAGCACCCCTTCCGCACTGAGCTCTACATCGGATATAAGAGGGCTATCCGGAGGTTGAAAAAACGGCGATTCGCCATCATCACATGTGAAAACCGATGTAAAAAATGTATTAAATCTCTCAGCCAGCTTTGTATTGAACCATATTGAGTGTCTCGCGTTCAGACAACCCATGATTGCAGGCTACCACGCGCATGATTAGTGCAGCGACCTGTTTGGTCTGTCTTTGCAAGAGGTGAAGTGCGGCGGTTGCATCGAGTGTGTTGTTAATGAGAAGGCCGAGAATCCTCACCTGAGACACAATGGGCACTGGATCCCTGTACATGTGTAGCTCAGTGAGGGGGTCGCTGGGGAGGGGTTTCAGTCGCATAGTTTCAATTTAGTTGGAGAGCAACGGAGGCCTGTGTTTGCTAAATCGGTGGCGGTGATGTCTATGGCAGATTGCAGGATATCCTGGGTTGTTCCAAGGGCTGCGGAAGGTGGTTGGTTCGAAGCCCACCGCCGGCTACCCACCAGTAAAAATGGGTACAAGTGTACCCCGGCTCGGCGCCCGGCTTCCTCAGGGGTGTGCGCTTGGAAGAGGCTCCGCACACTTCGCCGCACCCTATGGGGGGCAAAACCAGTTTCGAACACTCATCCTGCAAAGGTGGTTCATGATTCAGATGAGAGATTCAGTTGATCTTGGCGTTCGATGAAGTTTACATGAGTTTGCTCCACGAGAGTTCAGCAAATGAGAATCTGAGTCCGAGTCTTCGAAGAGAGTTCAGCATGCTGCGCTATCAAGATTATATCATCTGCGTATATTACTGTGTGGAGCCCTTGGATAGCAGCAAGGGTATTTGCCACCGGCGCTAGGGCAGTGTTAAAAATCAACGGCGATAGGACCGTCCTTTGTGGGGTTCCTCGGTGAGGCAGGGGCGGAGGCTGGCAAAACTTTATTGCGCATAAGCGTAGGGGATTAAGGCACGTTTGCTGGCGTGCCGCAGGCCGTGGAGACCTTTGGCGACGCCGGCCCCTTCGCAGGCCTCGGACTGAATGTCGGGGTCATCGCTGGACCTGAACGTATCATAAGCTTTTTTTGAGAAGTCAGGGAAGATTTTTGGGGAGGCTTACGGACTTGGCACGCGCCGATCATATGGTCTTAGTTATCGCTCTCACCATAAAAGTGGCAGAAGAGATTAATATGCTTATTTATGAATTTAGATATGTAGTTAGGGGTGAGGAGGGTCCCCATCTGTGGCGGTCTCCACATGACCTGTTACTGTCTGGTAAGTTTTATAGGGTGGTGGTAGTGTTGTTCTTAATGCTTTGTAATGTGCTGTGAGTTCGTGGTATGATATGAGTGGCTTACTAAAAGGTTGCGGTTCCCGACTTTGCGCCACCGCTCGGCAGGCTAATTCTCGAATGTGTTGGGGGCAGCCTCATTTCCCGGATTCCCCGCATGATCTGGGGTCCATATGAGTTCATTACCTCTCAAAAGACAAGAGTCTCTTATTTCTGTGAGTATTTGCGCGGCGGCACGGGAGACCCTACCCCTAGCGAAGTTGCTCATCGCCAACTTCGAGTCGCGTACTATGGTAGTGGCGTCTCTAAAGGCGATGGCCGTGGCGATGGCGGCCTCCTCCGCGGCTAGCGGTCTAGAGGTGGAAACCGTCTCCACCATTGCCAAGTCTTGCTGGTTGATGGCCGGGATGTGTCACTCCGCATACAGAGTACTTGTTCTCGTTCTCCGCGTCTTCTGCGGCGTCGACGTAGAGGACATCCTGCAGCCGGCCCAGGGTCTTCTGCAGGCCCTCCGCTCTTGCTTCTCTTCGGCCTTGGTGCGCGTGAGGGTTCATATTTCGGGGGGGGGGGGGGGGGGTGAGGTTTCACTGTGATCCTCTTTCGGATATTGCTTGGGACACGGCCACCTGGATCGGCACGCGCGGCAGGGTTGCTCCGGTCGTTCCATTCGGACGGAGAGGGTGTAGTTGCGGAGAGGGCGTGGCCGCTCCTTTCGCCGCACCGCGGCGCGCGTGCCTGACCCCTCGCCTCCCCTGCTATCGCTTCGCACGAGGCGATTTGCGGCACCTTGGACGTATTGCGGGATGTAGTAGAGTGGTGGAAAACCACGATGAAGAAAGTTTAAACAAGAACACTAATGCCTCCTGCGGCTAGGTATCTTTTCTTTA
Source organism: Amblyomma americanum (assembly GCF_052857255.1). Classification (NCBI taxonomy): domain Eukaryota; kingdom Metazoa; phylum Arthropoda; class Arachnida; order Ixodida; family Ixodidae; genus Amblyomma; species Amblyomma americanum. The sequence continues at coordinate 20,714,302 of NC_135500.1, forward strand.
CTAAGCTCCAGACGCTACGGCCGCATGTTGCCCGAAGCGGGCAGTCATGGTGCCATGCGAAACGAGTGCTACCCGGAAAACAATCATATCTGCGGGTTTGGGCGCAGCAGGCCAATGAAAGCATGGAAAGGCATTACTTCTTTATAAAGGAAGTGCCACGATTGACGAGGCAACGCAGTAATAAATTTTTTTTTCCTGTATATTCATGAACGTTTGTACATGACGTACTAGCTCTGTCAGAACGCGTTTACCGGTCAAAAAACGGCCTAGAAGGAAAATGGCAATTGTACTATGATGAAAATGGGCAGGCGATGTTGCACGCTGAGCTGTCAATTTTATGTTGATTAGGCAAGCTCGGCACGGTTCCTCCTGTACGAGAGAGTCTGCTCACCTGAGTCGACAGCCGTGGAGAGGAATGTCCAGTGGCTCTGATTAATCTGTATACCTAAATATTGCAACGGATAGAAGAAGAGATGAATGAAGACTCTCGGAGGCGCGCGTGCTCTGGGATCTTCGCTCCGGCTACTGGCAAATTGCTGTAGATGAACAGGACCTTGAGAAAACCGCTTTTGTGACTCCTGATGGCCTTTATCAATTCAAAGTTATGCCTTTCGGATTATGCAACGCACCAGCCACATTTGAACGCATGATGGATGCTCTTTTGCAAGGCTTTAAGTGGTCCACCTGCCTGTGCTATCTCGATGACGTCATTGTCTTTTCGCCCTCGTTTTCCTCTCACCTCACTGACCTTTCTCAGATCCTTTCCCTCTTTCGTCATGCTGGCCTGCAGCTCAACTCGTCTAAGTGCCGTTTCGCGCGCCGTCAACTCGCCATCTTGGGTCATGTCGTCGACGACACGGGGGTGCACCCTGACCCTGATAAGATCCGAGCCGTTAAAAACTTTCCTCAGCCACGTTCCTGTAACGACGTCCGCAGCTTCTTAGGGCTGTGCTCCTACTTTCGTCGATTTGTTGATGGCTTCGCCGACATCGCCCGCCCCCTCACCGACCTCCTGAAAAAGGACGCCACCTTCATCTGGGGATCCGACCAAGCACACGCATTTTCCACCTTGATATTGAAGCTTACTACCACGCCGGTTCTGGCCCACTTCGATGTGACAGCTCCCACTGAAGTCCGCACAGGCGCCTGTGGCTATGGCATCGGCGCTATTCTCTCTCAGAGGCAATCCGAACAGCACCGTGTCATCGCCTACGCCAGCCGCCTCCTCTCCGCCCCGGAGCGCAATTACTCAATTACCGACGTGAGTGCTTAGCCCTTGTCTGGGCGGTTGGGAAATTCCGCCCATATTTGTACGGCCACCCTGTTACGGTTGTCACCGACCACCATGCGCTCTGCTGGCTCTCATCACTGAAAGATCCTACTGGCCGCCTAGGTTGCTGGGCTTTACACCTCCAAGACTACGACTATACCGTGGTATATAAGTCCGGTAGGCTACACACTGATGCTGATTGCCTCTCCCGCTATCCCGTTGCCTCTTCTGATCATTCTGGTAGTGACTCCGCCGCTGACCTCTTCTCGCTCTCCGCTCTTACTCACCTTGGCGATGAGCAGCGACGAGATATCGAGCTCCGCTCTATTATTTCCCGCCTCAGATTCTCTCCATCTGACCCTGCCCTGCGCCGGTTTGTACTTCATCATGACACACTCTACCGCAGAGGCCTGAACCCCGCCGGCCCAGACCTACTGTTCGTTGTCCCGAAGCATCTGCGCAACGATGTCCTCCACGAGCTCCATGACCTCCCCACTGCTAGACATCTGGGTGTCTCGCGTACTTACGCCCGCGTGCGTCGTCGCTTCTTTTGGCCCCGTCTCTACCAGTCCGTCCGCCGCTATGTTCATGCCTGCGACCAGTGTCAGCGCCGGAAACTTCCCGCCACGCTCTCCGTGGGTTTGCTCCAGCCTGTTGATGTGCCCCCTGAACCATTCTATCGTGTTGGCTTGGATCTTTTGGGCCCCTTTCCGGAGTCTACCTCCGGAAACAAATGGATTGCCGTTGTGACAGATTATGCTACTCGCTATGCCATCACGCGGGCCCTTCCCACCAGTACTGCTACCGACGTGGCCGATTTTCTCCTCTACGACCTCATCCTCCGTCATGGTGCACCCCGCCAACTTCTCACCGACCGCGGCCGTTGCTTTCTCTCTAAAGTTGTCGACGACATTCTCCGTTCCTGCTCAACAAAACATAAGCAGACCACCGCCTATCATCCCCAAACCAACGGTCTTACAGAGCGCCTCAACCGCACTCTCACGGATATGCTCGCAATGTAGTTTTCCCGGACCATCGGGACTGGGACATTGCCCTTCCATACGTGACCTTCGCCTACAATTCTTCTCGTTATGACACTGCCGGTTACTCCCCGTTCTATTTGTTGTACGGTCGTGAACGCCAATTGCCTTTGGACACGCTGCTTCCGAAATCTCCTTCCCCGCCTTCTGAATATGCCCACGACGCTATTGCCCGCGCCGACCACGCCCGCCAACTGGCTCGCTCCCGCCTAAAGGCCTCGCAGGCCTCACAGCAGGACTACTACGACCGCCGCCACCTGCATGGTAACTTTTCCCCTGGAGCCCTCGTTTTGCTTTGGTCGCCCACATGCCGTGTCGGGCTTTGCGAAAAACTAATGTCCCGCTATGTTGGCCCATACCGTGTGCTCCGCCAGGTCACCGCCGTCACCTACGAGATTGCCCCGGCCTTTCCGGAGACCACCTCCGGTGCATCTCAGAGTGACGTTGTCCACGTCTCTCGCCTCAAGCCCTACTTGTCGCAATCCCTTGCCCCGCCCTAATTTCCACCGAGAGGGTGTTTTTTGCGACCGGGGGCCATGCAACGGATAGAAGAAGAGATGAATGAAGACTCTCGGAGGCGCGCGGGCTCTGGGATTCGGTGCTCTGTGCCTGGTGCTCTGTGCGGGCCGCCCTGTGCTCTTGACCTGTGTGCTGTGCCTGGGCGTTCTCGCGTCGTTCCCGCCTGGACCACGTAACAATATCATGGCTGTAGTCGTAGTAAAAACTACCAGCATCACAAAGTCAGTGTATGCAGGAATTTATTTACAATAAAGAGTCAGCTCGCGCAAGCTCAAGCTGTTTAAACGAGCAAAACCTTTCGACTGGCGGCTTGGTGATTAATTTTTTGCGATAAGCCACTCTGTCCGTAACAACAGCAGCAATGTTTGATAGGAGGGGGCTTTATGAATTTTTTGCCACTATTGAGGATGTGATCGAGGCGTGGTCTTCTCTTGCGTAGCACATTCAGGTATTGAAGTAGCTGGGCGATGATTTTCAAAGCCTCGAGGATTAGCTTGAAGAACACAATAGAGTGTTTGCTGTTTACAGCAGGTAAGAGCAGATGGCTGCTTTCCTCACTAATGCAGTTCATTGGACTGAAAGCATCATTTGTTTTAGGAACTGCGCAAGGTGGTTGCTCACGCTCCAATTTTCGCCGTTTTTTTGCTATCTGCGGCTGCATATAGCTCGGGTATCCAGAAAAAAAAACTGGGTACAGCAGTGCGCTTCAGACGCCGGATTTTTGCGGATTACGAACGGTAGTCATTGGTCAAGAAGTGCAAAGAGCAGACGACCCTGCTGGCGGACTTATCATTCGGAGTAAAATCTTTCCTCGATATAGCTTTCAGCCATGCGTGCCGGAGAGTTTCATCATCTGGGAATCCATGGAAGCTTAAGCCAAGCTTTTTTTTTGTGCTGGATTTGCAGCACGGCACGCCGCAATGTGGCATGTTCCTGAAAATACAGGAAATTATCCATGAGGTTAAAGTCCCTGATAATCAAAATAATGTTTTGTCTGAATCGAAGTGACTCGAACAACGCGATAATACATAACACATGGGTGATAGCAGCATTGCCCCTTCAGCAGCAGCACTTGAGGGCTAGGAAGCCTACTCCCAACACCACTCAAGTTCGCTTGAAGCTATACAATGTAAAAAAATAAAAGCCATGTGGAAGAGCCCCGAGTATATAATTTGTCCAGCACGAGGCTAGTGAAAATCTACCTAAAAAGACAAACCCAGAATACAGTCAGGGGCCACGTTGACAAGAAAGCTCGGAAACAGTAATGCTTTTTTTCAAGGGAAAATAGATAAAAAGAAAGGAAGACGAGCGTTGTAGGGGCAGCGTTTAAGCACAGCGGCAGCTCACTCGCCAGAATAGATATTTCAATACATGCGCAATGCGGCACATCAAGTCATGCATCTACGCAGCCTTAGCTGCGTCTCGATCGTATTATGCTACAAAAAACAACGTGCACTGTGTAAACCTGATTTGAGGATATGCAGAGACGTACCTTGATTTACTTGCAGTTTCCTTTGGCTGTCACCACATTTTAGAGCGAAGCTGACGGCAGACTGCACACGTGCACCCTCCGATGTATGCGCTTCTCCAAGCATGTGTCATTCCACCACGCCGTCAGCAGGAGCGGAAGGACCGCGCGTGATCGAGGCGGCCGTTCTTGGGATAACTTGGGGAGATCTTCTAAGGGTACACCCTGAATCCGCAGCTTGCCGAGTATTCTCCTGCTGGCGGGTGTGCCAGACAGGTGCCTTATTTGGGCAGTGTGTCGTGCTTCCTTGATTTTCTTGTAGGTACTGTGGACCCCGACTTTGAGTAGCCCCTCGTTGGGAGTCGAGCGAGCCAGGCCGATGGCTCTTTTATAAGCTATTGTGATGATGGCGTCGACTCTTTCCACCTCGTCTCTTCTGAGTTTTAGATACGGAAGCGAGTATGTAATCTTGCTTATGATAAAGACATCTATTAGCTTGAAGAGGGCGTGTTCTTTCATGCTTCTTTTTCTATTAGTTATTCTCTATATTATTCTGGTAGTTTGGTGGCCTTCCCATTTAAGTTTATTAATCGTGGAAGCGTTGCCCGAGTCTGTTTGCAGCCTGATCCCCAGGATCCTAGTCTCCTAGACCTTTGATTTCCACGCCTTGTACAATGACTGTCGTCAAGGGCGCGTTTAATTTTTGTTTGTGGACGACCGTAAGCTCCGATTTTTCAGGGGAGCATTCGAGTTGTGAATTAAAAGACTAGCGCATATAACAGAGACACAGACAAAGAAGTAGACAGGACGAGCGCTAAACATCAACTGAGTTGTTTACTGAACATAAAGGAACATATAAGCAATTCGGTGGTGCATGCGCACACTGGGTTAACAATACATAGACAATCTAATCAAGGTGTGGCAAACTGTTCTTTAGGTACATTTTTTCTTTTTTGGTCAAGGTAAGTGAACTAGTGCTTACACAGTTATCACCTTCTCTGTCAATGTGATAGGCCTCACAAATCTCGCGACCTAACTTTGTGCCTCCCCAACCAAGCACACACGTGGCACCAAACGCCGGCACGCACCCGCACCGCTTACAATGATTGGCCAAATGACCGCCCCCCGCCAATGAATCTACCAGCGTGCTGTGCTCTCGTAGCCGCTCGTTCAGGCACCGTCCAGACTGCCCCACGTAGCATCTACCGCAGGAGAGGGGTATGCGGTATACGATGCCAGTAGTGCAAGGCACAAACTTGCATACGTGTTTTGTGGTGCAGACCGGTTTCCTTTCTTCGTTGACCGCTTTGCACATGCGCACCAGCTTTTCGGGGGCAGTGAACATCACGTCCACACCGCACCTCTCTCCAACTTTCTTCAGCCGGTGCGATAGCTGGTGCGCGTACGGAATAGCGGTACGCCTCAGCCTCCTGCAGCTAGTTTCCGCTGCCACGTCAGGGCGGCCACCTGCCCTGATTTCTTTCAGGAGGCACTGCGCTACAGCCGTCACGGTATCCATAGGAAAACCGGCGTTCTGCAACCGGTGCACTTGCGTCTGCAAACTGATCTCAATTTTATGCTGGCAAGACTTCTCGAGAGCACCACGCAGGCAATTTTTTGCAATGCCCCGTTTTACCAATTTCGAATGAGCCGAATTGTACGCTAAAATTTCCTTTTTTGTGCGTGGCTGGTACGACCAGCAGATGTGCCCCGTGCCAAAGAACAAACAAATCTCGAGGAATTGGAGACACCCGTTGATCGGAACTTCATGCGTGAATCTCATCTTGACAGAACATTCACCGAAAATATCTAAAACACTTTTTACAACCTGTGGTTTGTCACTCTCGTTCTCAACATTCACAAACACAATAAAATCATCCACATATCTAAAACACCTCACTACACCTTTTTCCCTTTTCATGCACGCTGCAACGCGTTTGTCAAATTGACTTAAAAATATTTCGCTAAGTATTGGAGCTATGCATGAGCCTATGCAAATACCGTCTTTTTGCACGAACAACTTGTCGTTAAAACAAATAAAGGTGGATGAGAGGTAACACTTAACTAACGCTACAAAGTCATTTACAGAAACCCCGCTACCATTTTGGAACTTAACATCCCCCCAGCTTTCAATTCGCTCTTTTACTGCGTCTAGTAACTCTATTTGGGGAATGGAATAAAAGAGCTCCTCAATATCTACTGAAAAGGCGAAATTAGCTCCTGAAGCACCACCTTGCTCACCCAAAAATTCAATTACATCCTTTGAGTTGCTCACACGAAAAGGGTCTTCTACATCTAGCTGGCTAAGGTGCTTTTGAAGGTATTTTGATACCAGGCCTTGCCAGGCTTCATTTTCGGATACAATCGCTCTGAGTGGCATGCCTTCTTTGTGGGTTTTGGCGGAAAAGAATACGTACAGACCCAGCGTCTTCGCTGTTTTTACAGACTGATATAGTCCTGTCAAATTGAGTCGTTCACACATTTTTAATGCCTCTGCTTTTACTTTTCTGCCAGATATTTTCAGGGGAATAAAATTCTTGTCAATAGCTTGCTTAGCCTTTTCAAGATACATCGTTTTGGGCAACACGACGAATCCACCCTCTTTATCAGCGGTCAGCAAAGAAAGGTTATTATTCTTGAGGTAATGGATTGTATTGCTCACCGCTAGCGTTACCCCACGCGAACACGGCTTTCTACTCGACAAGCAGTCAACACCTTCGGAAATACATCTAGCCTTGTCTTCCACGTCTGCACATTGCCCTACTTTCCTAACCATGGTAATGAGTCCGAGAGGTGTTTCGTTAACCTCATTACAAAATTTAGGCCCGCAGCTCAAAACCTTTTGAACTTTATCTGGGAGACCACATTCTGCTAAACACAACACTTTTTTCTTAGGGACATCTTTGGAATCCTCTTTTGCTTTTTTCCAAGCACACAATGATGGCAGGCCACAAGACCAAAGAAACTCGGTAACATTCGCTGCCTCTCTGGCCCAAGTCCTGATAAAGGCATCACAGGTTACCTGGCAGCTTGTCCTGGTCGCAGCATGCACACGTAAGCACAACTGCAAATACCGAATGCTTCTCCAGAGTTCGGCACGGAAGATCTTGGTGATTCTTCTGGCATGTCGTACAGATGCTTGGTAGGGATGGAACAAAGCTTGCACGTCAGGCGGTACCAGTCCATTCTTCAGGGCGAAGGATTTGCATTCGGTATTTGCAGTTGTGCTTACGTGTGCATGCTGCGACCAGGACAAGCTGCCAGGTAACCTGTGATGCCTTTATCAGGACTTGGGCCAGAGAGGCAGCGAATGTTACCGAGTTTCTTTGGTCTTGTGGCCTGCCATCATTGTGTGCTTGGAAAAAAGCAAAAGAGGATTCCAAAGATGTCCCTAAGAAAAAAGTGTTGTGTTTAGCAGAATGTGGTCTCCCAGATAAAGTTCAAAAGGTTTTGAGCTGCGGGCCTAAATTTTGTAATGAGGTTAACGAAACACCTCTCGGACTCATTACCATGGTTAGGAAAGTAGGGCAATGTGCAGACGTGGAAGACAAGGCTAGATGTATTTCCGAAGGTGTTGACTGCTTGTCGAGTAGAAAGCCGTGTTCGCGTGGGGTAACGCTAGCGGTGAGCAATACAATCCATTACCTCAAGAATAATAACCTTTCTTTGCTGACCGCTGATAAAGAGGGTGGATTCGTCGTGTTGCCCAAAACGATGTATCTTGAAAAGGGTAAGCAAGCTATTGACAAGAATTTTATTCCCCTGAAAATATCTGGCAGAAAAGTAAAAGCAGAGGCATTAAAAATGTGTGAACGACTCAATTTGACAGGACTATATCAGTCTGTAAAAACAGCGAAGACGCTGGGTCTGAACGTATTCTTTTCCGCCAGAACCCACAAAGAAGGCATGCCACTCAGAGCGATTGTATCCGAAAATGAAGCCTGGCAAGGCCTGGTATCAAAATACCTTTAAAAGCACCTTAGCCAGCTAGATGTAGAAGACCCTTTTCGTGTGAGCAACTCAAAGGATGTAATTGAATTTTTGGGTGAGCAAGGTGGTAATTCAGGAGCTAATTTCGCCTTTTCAGTAGATAATGAGGAGCTCTTTTATTCCATTCCCCAAATAGAGTTACTAGACGCAGTAAAAGAGCGAATTGAAAGCTGGGGGGCTGTTAAGTTCCAAAATAGCAGCGGGGTTTCTGTAAATGACTTTGTAGCGTTAGTTAAGTGTTACCTCTCATCCACCTTTATTTGTTTTAACGACAAGTTGTTCGTGCAAAAAGACGGTATTTGCATAGGCTCATGCATAGCTCCAATACTTAGCGAAATATTTTTAAGTCAATTTGACAAACGCGTTGCAGCGTGCATGAAAAGGGAAAAAGGTGTAGTGAGGTGTTTTAGATATGTGGATGATTTTATTGTGTTTGTGAATGTTGAGAACGAGAGTGACAAACCACAGGTTGTAAAAAGTGTTTTAGATATTTTCGGTGAATGTTCTGTCAAGCTGAGATTCACGCATGAAGTTCCGATCAACGGGTGTCTCCAATTCCTCGAGATTTGTTTGTTCTTTGGCACGGGGCACATCTGCTGGTCGTACCAGCCACGCACAAAAAAAGGAAATTTTAGCGTACAATTCGGCTCATTCGAAATTGGTAAAACGGGGCATTGCAAAAAATTGCCTGCGTGGTGCTCTCGAGAAGTCTTGCCAGCATAAAATTGAGATCAGTTTGCAGACGCAAGTGCACCGGTTGCAGAACGCCGGTTTTCCTATGGATACCGTGACGGCTGTAGCGCAGTGCCTCCTGAAAGAAATCAGGGCAGGTGGCCGCCCTGGCGTGGCAGCGGAAACTAGCTGCAGGAGGCTGAGGCGTACCGCTATTCCGTACGTGCACCAGCTATCGCACCGGCTGAAGAAAGTTGGAGAGAGGTGTGGTGTGGACGTGATGTTCACTGCCCCCGAAAAGCTGGTGCGCATGTGCAAAGCGGTCAACGAAGAAAGGAAACCGGTCTGCACCACAAAACACGTATGCAAGTTTGTGCCTTGCACTACTGGCATCGTATACCGCATACCCCTCTCCTGCGGTAGATGCTACGTGGGGCAGTCTGGACGGTGCCTGAACGAGCGGCTACGAGAGCACAGCACGCTGGTAGATTCATTGGCGGGGGGCGGTCATTTGGCCAATCATTGTAAGCGGTGCGGGTGCGTGCCGGCGTTTGGTGCCACGTGTGTGCTTGGTTGGGGAGGCACAAAGTTAGGTCGCGAGATTTGTGAGGCCTATCACATTGACAGAGAAGGTGATAACTGTGTAAGCACTAGTTCACTTACCTTGACCAAAAAAGAAAAAATGTACCTAAAGAACAGTTTGCCACACCTTGATTAGATTGTCTATGTATTGTTAACCCAGTGTGCGCATGCACCACCGAATTGCTTATATGTTCCTTTATGTTCAGTAAACAACTCAGTTTATGTTTAGCGCTCGTCCTGTCTACTTCTTTGTCTGTGTCTCTGTTATATGCGCTAGTCTTTTAATTCATGATGAAACACCAACTAGCCCAGCTTTCCGCCTTGAGAGCATTCGAGGCCTGCTTTCCTGGCCTCTTCATCGATGACGTCTGCGGCCCCTTAGAGAGTGGCCTATATTTCGTCCTGGGAGCCTCCCATTGCCCATAGCGTAATATTTTCCGTGCATAGGCTGTGCTGTACTCCAGGGATATTGTCCATTCCATCTTGACTAGTGCCCGATTGAAACGGAATGGAGACAGGACAGCACCCTGAGGAGTGCCCCTAGTTCCCAACTGTACTGTGTCACATTTGAGGGTTCCGAAGTGAATTTCCACCATGCGCTCACTATGAAAGGCCCTGATATAGTTGTAAGCCTTTCTACCGAGGTTAATTTCGTTTAGGTGCTCCAGTATAGTATAATGGAGACAATATCAAAGGATTTCTTTAGGCCCATAGCCGTGATGGATTGTGTGTTTGCCCTTTTATACTTGTTAATAATGCGATGAGCCAGTTGTAGCATGACGTCCTGCATACAGAGCCCCCTTCTGAAGCCCACCATGGTGTGTGGTAGGAGAGAGTAGTCTTGCGCATAGGCTTGTAGTCTGTTAAGTACAACATTCAATTGCCTAAACAGGAGGTAAGGGATATCGGAGTAAGGTTATCAAGCCTTATTTTCTTGTTGCGTTTGGTGATAAGGATTATCTTTGTATGCTTTAAGGAATGGGATATGCTTCTTGTCTCCGAGCACTGATTCAAATAATCCGTGATGGCGGGGACCGATTTTGAGATCTTGGTTCCGCAGCATCTTATTATTGATTTAACCTGTCCCGGCAGCAGATTTCGTTTTGAGTTCAGACAGGGCGGCCCAGATCTCTGCATCCGTTAAAGGCTCGTCAAGAGTTTTGTTTCCGCATCCAGTGTATTTCGGGTACAATACGGCGTCTTTATGAGAGTTGACGTATTTGTCTTGTAGCGACAAGATCAGTTCCTCACCGCTTCCCTGGTATGCGTGGATGACCTTTACTATGGCGTTTCTTGTGACTGTATTGGAATGAGCTGGGTCAAGAAGGTGGCGGAGGAGGTTCCACGTGTTTTTTTCCCCAGCTGCGCGTTAAGTTTGCCGCATACTTGTTACCAGTTGTGCCTTGTAAGGTAATAGGCATGGCCGTAAATTTCCTTCTCAAGCCGTGGAATGAGTACCTTGAGCTCTCGGTTGATTATCTGTTTCTTCAATTTCTTCATGAGATAATGTCTGGCTTCCCACATATGCGCTAACCCGGAATGTATGATGCCTTACCCACTTCTCCAAGTCTGAGATGCTGCACGGAGCATTATTGTCCCTGTGTTTTCTGAATTTATACCAGTCCTTATGCTTACAAGAATTCCATGTCTTCTTATTACGGGAGCTGGTTTCTACCGTAATGGCGATAATGTAGTGGTCGCTGTTAAGGTCTTCGCCGGTGTTGAGCCATGTGGGTTGATCGCGTTTCGAGCATGTGAAATATCTGGATTACCATAGCTAGATATAATATTGCCGGTTCTCGTGGGTGTTGGTAGTGTCGTTTAGTAGCGTGAAGCCGAGCTCGTCAATCTTTCCCTGTATCGCCGTGCCTTTACCATTGGTTTCGGGTAGCCCCATTCCGGGATATGAGCTTTGTCGTCTTCCTCATGGTTTTGTCTACGAGTTTAGTGGTTTGCTGAGTGTGATCCCTGAAAGAGCTATAGACGTTGAGGATGTAGGTGCTCCTCGGTCCCTTCTCTCCGGTGATAATTTGCATGAGTGTATAATCTTGGTCTATGTCTTCAATTTCGTGATGCACATAGCTGGTGTCCCTTTTGACTAGAATAGTTGTTGCTGGGTATTTGCGGCTAGTTCGCAGTTGGGTAACGGTGATGTATCCGGGAAGAGTGGCCACTCCGGTGGGTTCTTGCAGCGCGATAATGCCTGGTTTGACCTCGGTTTTCTGGATGTGGATCTGCAGTTTGGCCTTCTTGCGTGCGTACCCCCTGCAGTTCCACTGCCAGACTGTAATTAGTTTGCGGTGGGCGGAATCCATGTTTTCCGACGGTCGGTCCCTTCTGGGAGGGATGTTACGGTAATGTGCTGCTGCCCCATCATGGCGTGTAGAACCGATCCGATCTGCTTAATGTGCTGATCTGTGCTCTCACGCGCAATCTTAAGTTCCCGCAGCATCGGTGTGGCCTCCTGCTGCCAACGCCCGAAGATAGCAATAGAGGTCTCAAGTTTTGACACTGACATCTAAGCGCTATTGTATCTCATTCATTCTTTTAAAGAGTAGGCCTTTTGGTGCACCCCTCGAGGAGCTGTCCTCATTCTTTTTCCTAGGTGTAGAGATCTCCGACTCCGGGCTGGGCGCCGGTCGTTTTGTAGGAGAAAGATCATCCGTTTACATAGGTGGGCTTTGTTGAGTGCGTGTAACGAGCTCCTTTTGAGAGCGCTCATTTTCGAGTGTTTGGATGAATTACGTTCAGGATTCTACCAATTTTTCTAGCTTATCTGTGCATGAAAGAAGCCTCTAGATGACTCTATCCTGATCCCTCGCCTTATCATCGTTGTCTTCTTTCTTCCAGAAGATGGTCTTGTCCTCCGTGGCGTTCCAGGGGTTACTTTGGTCCCTCTTTTGACTGGGGTCGCTTGACTTTGCGCCATATGGGTTTTTTTCTTTTGTTGTACTGCTACTTTTCCTTTGCAAAGGCGGGAAGGAAGATGAGGAGTATCTTTGGTAGCCGGCTGCGTTCCGGGTCTTCGATCTTCCTCTTGGCTTCTGGGAAACGTTGGTGGCGGTCTTTTTGGCCCTTGTCTCTGGCGTCCGGCCTTTGACAAAACGGAATTTGGACTTTGTGCTGCCTGTGTTGTGGGGCCCTTTGCATACTATGCATGGGGCCTGGCGGCTTCTGGCCTTCCAGTGGTGACGGGTGATTAACTCCGCACCTGTGGCATATCGCTTTTTTGGCTTGAGGACATACGTCCTGTGTATGCCCAGTTCTTCTGCAATTGAAGCATACTTCCGCCCTGTTGAGAATCAGGACAACTTTATGTAGGGCTCCCGGATACCGGAAAACTCTGGGGAGCGTCGCAGTAGCCACAGCGACTACAGTGGGGCTGGACTTTCCATGTCTCCTTGCGGATATGATATCTACAACCGCGTTCATTTGCTCGTACTTAAGTTTTAGCGGCTCGTCTGATTCACCGCTATATTCATTATGCCAACACCCTTCATACAGAGATCCGGGGCCGGTACGTACGTTTTGACGGGACACGTCTTGGCGTTGATGGTCAAGGCCTCGAGGAATCTCTTGGCTTCTGCACGAGCACTGTTGGGGGCACTGGCAGTAATAGTTTGGTTGATTGGGTGTCGCTGGGCGGTTTCTTCGTAGAACGCTGTGCTGTCCTCGATGCCAGCGGCAGTGCCTGAAGTAGGGCGGCCTCTCCCTTGAGAGGGGAGTTGATTGAAACTTGCAGTCTGAGAGCAGCTTTAAAGCCGTCGGTCGGCAGCGGCGGAAGCTGCATCTTCATCATGTGCGGCAGCTTGGCTTTTGTCTGTCGTTGTCCCGCCTCAGCCTTGTTGTTGGTTCCTGTGTCTCCGCTGGCACCTTTCCCCGGCGTGGCCCAGACCCCGCGTCCGTCATTCGGGCCTGCGGCGTTATGCTTACGGTAGAGCTCCTGGTACCTGAACAGAGTAATCCAGGAACCGTCGTTCAGCTCTTCGTGGGTAATGGGTTGCCCCTGCACCGTTATTTCCATAGCGATGTGTTCCGCGGCACGCGGGAGACCGGGAAAGTTCTCTCCTTCGTTCGTTAGACGTAGCGTAGCACGCACGTGGTAAACACAAAAAATGGTGTTAAATAAGAACACTCACAGATTTTCGGTCTGCTGAGTCCAGGCGCTTTCACAGATCTTGCAAGACCAAAATAAGGAACGTGGGGTAAGATGTTCCAGGTTCAGAGGCCGAAATTCATAGAGCTCATGCGAAGCATGTCCGCTCTCGTCGACGCTCGAGGAACGCCCCCGTTATGCAGGGGAAAATGCTTGGAGGTTATATCACCAAGGTTGATATCGCCTAAGATGTATACGCGGTGTGAAGGTGGTGGTGAAAATCTTTTATTGATAACAAGGCCAACAGTAAAGAAAAACAAAGGAGCCGCTGTGGGCGACCTTCAGGTTGCCGGTTGTGACATCCAGGCTGTGCCTAGTCGCGACGTCCTCTGCCACGTCACCAGCCGAAGTTAGAGAACCGACTCGGTGTTCGACAAAGCAGCCTCCCACTGCTGCGGACTGGTTATGTGCCAAGAGGCATAGGGCAAGTGTGCTGGGCAGGAGAATAGGACATGAGCGTATTCGGCGCGGCAGCTGTCACTTCCGGTAGGCTGGTGAGTACGTCCCATGGTGGAGGAGGGCAAGACGTGCGGGAGTAAGAAATGTGTGGGCATGAAGCTGGCGCCATTAGTGTTCGAGGTGCTGAGAAAGAGATTTGTGCGCAAGGGGAAGGTGTGACGTGAGAGGCGGTACTGCATGGTGCAGAGGAATGCAAGGCAGGTACAATGCACGTGAGGAGCACAACGCGCGTATCTACTGCCGCCGGGAGCGGGCTTGCTCGGCCAGTCGAATCGCGAGTGATTGAATTAGCCGCCTCGTTGCCAGGATAGGTCACGCGAGCAGGCGTGACCGGCCTCGGCCACTCGGCTACTGAGCCGGAGTACCCGGGTTCCAACCCGACAGCGGTTCGATGGAGGCGAAACGCAAAAGGCGCCCGCGTGCTGTGCGATGTCAGTGCACGCTAAATTTCCCCAGGTGGTCGAAATTATTCCGGAACCCTTTACTACGGCACCTCTTTCGTTCTTCTTTAACTCCCTCCTTCCTCTCTTCTCTTACGGAGTGCTTCGGGAGTCCTCCAAGATATGTGAGGCAAAACTGCGCCATTTTTTTTCTCCAAAAAAGAAAAATTGAAAATTCGTTTTTGAGGAAACGAAATTTGATTTGATTTGTGAGGGTTTAACGTCCCAAAGCGACTCAGGCTATTGGGATGCCATAGTGGAGGGCTCCGGAAATTTCGATTACCTGAGGTTTTTAACGTGCACCGACAACGCACAGTACACGGGCCTCTAAATTTCGCCTCCATCGAAATTCGACCACCGCGGCAGGGATCAAACTCGCGTCTTTCGGGACAGCAGCCGAGCGCCATAACAACTGAGCCACCGCGGCTGCAGGAAAGGAAAGGACGCAGTAACTGTCTCACATATCTCCGTGGAAACCCGAACCGCGCCGCACCGGAAGTGATAGCGGAGGGAGTGAAAGAAGAAACGAATAAAGAGGTGCCGTAGTAGAGGGCTGCGGAATAATTTCGACCACTTGGGGATCATTAACGTGCGCTGACATCGCACAGTACACGGGCGCGCTTGCGTTTAGCCTCCATCGAAACACGGCCGCCATGGTCGGGTTTGAACCCGGATACTCTGGCTCAATAGACGAGCGCCTTAACCACTGTTGTGATCCTTGGGCTGGGACGACCTAATCAACGGCAGATGTGGCCGTGACGGACCCACAGGCGGACACTGGGAGGCGCCGTCGTTCGCGGAAGTCCATATGCCGGACCCTCCCTTTGTTGTCCTGATTGTCTCGTCCAGCCTTCCTGCGCGAACACTTTGGGGACGCTTCCGGGCCAAACCCGCCTTCCTTGCTGCTGGGCGCGCTGGCACAGGCTGCTACCGAGCAGCGGACTGGGAGAGGAGGACCTGGGTGTCTCGTCTGCGAGAAGGATACCCGGCTCGTCGAAAAAACTCCGAGAAGAGGGGAGAGCAGTGTGTGTGTTCTGACTCTCGAGTAGAGTGGCCGTGCCGCCGGTCGGTCTCCGACCAAGTTTTTACGCCACCATGACAATGTAAATAGTGTACATAAAGTTCTCCCTTTTGGTCACCCTAAATCCGTCTCCGGACCGCTTCGTTCCTGTTCTGCCCGACAACACCTGCTGAGCGACGGCATGCTACAACTGGTTGGCAGCGGTGGGATGGCCTGCGTGATGTCCTAGCTCCGGTTTGGTGAGTGCATCGCCTTCTTTCCTTGGAGTCCTGCCAGGCTTAACGTTAAGTGCTGTTCTTCTTGGCAGGCAAAATTTGGTCGCAGATGCCTGTTTGAATTTGAACCTTGCTTTGCACCAACTCTCTTGAGAGACTAGCGATCACAAAAAAGGGCAGTCATGGACTGGAGAAAGCTGCGGAAGACGGAGATGGTCTTGATATGTGGTGAATTGGGGATTGATTGCGGTAAATCTATGACAAAACGGCAAGTTGTCGATGCGATCCAAGAAGGCGGCTTCGAGGATGAGGAGATCGTAGAGCGCTGGGAGTACATAAAGAATAAAGCTGAGGAGGAGGAAAGAAAAAGGCAATATGAGCTTGAGCTAGAGAGCAAGCGACTGGAAGTGAGGCTAGCTGAAGCTGAGGCGGAAAAGGCTAAAGCGGCCACGCCCAATGTTGAGAATAACCTGTCATCTAAGTCGCCAAAAATGAAAGATCTTTTGTCTCCTATCAAAATGGGCGAGGACATAGGGTTGTTCCTTGTAAACTTCGAGCGCACATGCGAAAAAAGTGCAATCCTTCGCACCACCTGGCCTCAACACCTCTTGACGGTTCTTCCTTGTGAGGCTGCCGACGTGCTGGCTCGGCTTACTAAAGCGGAAGCGGACGACTATGACAAAGTGAAGGCGACATTGTTTAAGAAGTACCGATTGTCGGCCGACGCATCCGTCGGCGGTTCAGAAACTCCGCGAAACAGGCCACAGAGTCCTACCCAGATTTTGCGTACAAGTTAAAGGCAAACTTAGTCGAATGGCTCAGGGCCGCAGAAGTTTATAAGGTCCGCGGCAAAGTTGTAGAACATACTTACCTAGAACAGTTCTACAACTGTTTGAATGAGGAAACGCGGCTCTGGGTTCTAGATAGGACCGAAAAAAAAAGCTTGGAGAGCGCCGCGGAGCTTGCAGAAGAATTTCAGGCCAGGCGCGACGGAGGGAAGGAAAACGTGCGGGCAGTCACAAAGCCGTACAGGAATTCCGTGAATCGTCCATGGCGGAGAGAGGACCGAGCGACCCCCACGAAGGGAGATAAAGGGATACACGAGGGGGAGCACGGAAAAGAGCCCGTAGAGGGAGACTACGCGGACAAAGAAAAGAAGCAAAAAGAGCGGGCGAAAGCCTTCGAGGTGAGGAAACCGCCAGTCTGTTTCCGCTGTAACGAGCCTGGTCATCTGGCGAGCGGCTGCGGAAAGGCAAAAGTTGTTTTTTCGCTCACCACCCTCGACGAGGAAAACATGCGCCTACTGGAACAATATATGCGCAAAATGACAGTGAATGCGAGAGAGTGCCGCGTCCAAGGCGACTCCGCCGCTACAATGGACGTGGTGCAGCCCGCGCTCGTTTCGCCGAAGGAGTTCACGGGCGAGTGCGCGTGGATCAGGCAGGTGGCCCAAGAGGACAGTGTCCGTCTGCCTGTCGCGCGCGTCACCATTCAGGGGGTTTACATGAGCCCGACAAAAGTCGGGTTCAGTCGGCTGTCGGGTAGAAAACCGGTTGTCGGGCTCATGTATACGCTAGGGGGTCGAGATAAGTGGTCGTCGAGTCGAGCTGGGCCAGCCCGGCTGCAGGGGTGGGTTGACTCCTCCCGACGTTGCCCGACCCGGTTCTAGGAAGCATGTATACGCTGCCGCATCGGCTAAGCGCCTCCCCTCCTTGTCTCGTCTCTTGCCTCCTCTCTTGTCTGGCTGGCACTGCGCAGGAACTCGGAGATATTTTCTGGTCCCGTACTGCGGGAAAATGGCAGCAAGTACGAGTACCATGGCCAGTACGAGCGTGCGTGCGGCGTGGAGCGAAGAATCTATTAAAAGTTTCTTGGCGCTTATAGAAGCTAGAAGCGTGAGCGAAGCACTCGACAGCAAGCGCCAGAGGAACCAAGATGTGTATAAAGAATTGGAGCGGGAGATGCGCGCTATGGGCTATAATTTTACATGGGAACAGCTGCGCACTTGCTGGAAAAACATGAAAAAAAGGTTTACGCTTGTAAGTATTGAAAAAGTTGCCCTTGTGTACCTCTCAGGTAATTTATTCGTGGATTTTAGGAGCTGTTGGAACAGAACAAGAGCGGAGCGTCCCCATCAGCATGGAAGTGGTTCGGCCATATGAGCGATCTATTAAGCCATCGGCCACTCGTTCAAGCACGTATGTACGGTGTTGACTCCGCTGAAGCTCAACACAGCATGAAGCTCAACACAGCAGCGGAGACACCCATTGGAAATCAAAGCGAGCCGCTGCCGGCCTCGAGGAGAGCGCGCACGTGAACGGGCGAACCAACCGACTGGAAAGACGGGAAAGGAAACATTTGGCGTTCCTCCTCCCCTTGCATCACGCGTGGTTTGCTTCCTCGACGCTAGGGGTAGCGGCGATCTCCGCCCGACAGAAAACCGGCACTTGTAAACGCGGTGGGGTCGGGCTGGCCAGCCCGACATCTGGCGCGCCCCGACTCGACCCGCAACGTCGGGCTCATGTATACGAGGCTATTGAGGGCCCGTTTGGCATATTGCACACTGAAGCGGCGGTGTCGGCGACCTTGCCAGAGCAGTGCCCCTACCTCTTTTTAAACCGCTCGGAGGAGCAGTTGGAGACGAGAGGGTTTAGCTATGGGGATCGCTCCATGCACGCGCTTACGCGTTCTAAAGCCCGCGAAATCGCGGCCCAGTTGAGTCATTCCGGGGAAGCAGAGAGGCATGCAACGGGCGAAAAAAACTGTGCAGGTGGGCGCAGAGACCGCTGCTTTCGGAAATGAGACGCCTTCAGCGCCGTGTGGCGAGGCCATTGAGGAGTTGGAAATTTCAGTTCTGCCTCCCCAGTTAGACGGCTTTCCCGAGTTGATTAAAGTAGACCGACAGACCATCGCAGCTGAACAGGACAGTGATGCAACTCTCCGAGATTTGCATGATCATGTCGGTGAGGGACTGGGAATGAAAAACGTCGCTCTGACGCAGCGCGCAGGAGTGCTGTATCGGCAGTACAAAGACAAAAAAGGTGTGCACTACGACCAACTATTGGTGCCCCAAAAATATCGGGCAGGCCTTCTAAAGCTATGTCAAGGAAGCGGCTGGTCCGGCCATCTCGGCATCAAAAAAAAAAAACAAAGGCCCGGCTTTTAAGAGAATTTTATTAGCCAGGGTGCTTCAAAGATGTTGAAAGATTTGTCCAGACCTGCGACGCATGTCAAAGGGTAGGAAAATCCCACGATAAATGCAAGGCGCCCTTGAAACTTGTGCCACTAATTAGCGAACCACTCCGGCGCCTTGTGGTGGACGTTGTAGGTCCACTACCTGTTACCGCATCAGGCTATCGCTACATTTTAACACTCATCTGCCCAGCGATGAAGTTCCCGGAGGCAATTCCCCTGAGAGAGCTGAACTCCGTGGGAATTGTCGACGGGCTGTTAAAGGTCTTTTCTAGAATAGATTTCCCCGCCGAGTTGCAGAGTGACCAAGGCAGCGTTTTTACGAGCGCACTTACGGTCACATTTCTAGGGAAATGCGGCAATCGCCTTATCCACAGCTCTATCAGACACCCTCAGAGTAGCAGTGTCGAGGCGTGGCACTCCGTAGTAATACGTGTCCTCAGGGTCATGTGCTACGAGCACCACCGAGACTGGGAGGCATGCTTGCCAGCTACCATGTTCGCGCTTCGGTCAGTGCCACATGAAGCGACCGGTTTTAGTCCAGCTGAACTGGCATACGGCCGGTCGCTCAGGTCGCCCCTTCGCATGCTTCGCGAATCTTGGGAGGGCAAAGGCGAGGATCCCACCGTCCTTGAATATGTACTTCAGCTTCTGGAACGGCTTCAGTCATGCAGAGAGCTCGTTGAGGCCAACATGAAGTCGGCCCAGCAGAAAGCTAAACTCTACCACAACCGAAACGCACGACAGCGATCATTTTCGGCGGGAGACAGGGTAATGCTGCTGGCCGCGTCGAAGGCAAACAAGCTGGACGTGCAGTGGGAGGGCCCCGCGCAGGTTGTAGAAAAACCGTCAGAAACGAACTACGCGGTAAAGATCCCGGGTAGGCGGAACGAGGTGAAGATCTATCACTGTAACCTCATGAAGCCCTGTCGACAACGTGAAGCAATCGTCCAGCTTGCGCTGAATGAACCTGAAGAGGTGCAAACAGATTTTGTATTTCCAGGCAGTGATATCCCCTCTTTTACTGGAGTTCTCGAGATGATACGTGGTGATGCAGATCTTACCGAACAGAAAGAGGACCTCCAGCAGCTACTTTCAGATTTCGAGGACACTCTAGCTGACAAGCCGGGAAAGACACTCCTAGTGGAGCATGATATTCAGGTGACCACCGACGAGCCTATTCGCTCCAGACCGTATCGCGTCTCGCCGAGGCAAAGGGAGATCCTTAATGCTGAGATTCGCCGCATGCTTGACCTCGGCGTTATTGTGCCAACGAAAAGCGAATACACGTCACCTATCGTACTGGTAGAAACACCCGGGAAGGAACCACGGCCCTGCATCGACTACCGAAAGTTAAATGCCATCACACGAGACCAACTTTATCCTATCCCTAATTTGGAGGAGCGGGTAGAAACGGTCAGCAAGGCCCAGTATGTCTCAACTCTTGATCTAACCCGCGGCTACTGGCAGGTTCCCCTGACGGATAGAGCCAGTCAGTACGCGGCATTTATCTCTCCCCTCGGCACTTTCCGACCACTCGTGATGAGCTTCGGGCTCAAAAACGCGCCGTTTTGCTTTTCTCGGCTGATGGATCGGGTGCTGACAGGTACAGAAGCATACGCGCTTCCTTACCTGGACGACATTGCCGTCTTCTCCGACAACTGGGAGGCTCACCTGCGCCACTTGCGCGAGGTTTTGACCCGACTGCGAGAGGCGGGGTTGACTCTCCGGGCTGAGAAGTGCAAGCTTGGTAAAGCCGAGGTCGAGTATCTCGGTCACGTTGTCGGACGGAGCTACCGCCGGCCGCTGGACGCTAAGGTCGCAGCCATACGCGATTATCCTAGGCCGTCTATAAAGACTGACATACGCGCCTTTCTAGGGTTGGCTGGCTATTATCAGCATTATATTCCAGGCTACTCGGAAATGGCGAGTCCGCTCACAGATAGCTTAAGGAAGGAGGAGCCGATTAAGGGGAACTGGAATACCAGCAAAGAGCAGGCTTTTCTCGCGTTGAAGAAAGCGCTTACCAGCCGGCCTGTACTAAAGGCTCCTTCATACGACGGCACCTTCATTGTTCAATGCGACGCGAGTGAGAGGGGCATGGGGGCGGTCCTGAGCCAGCGCGACGAGAACGGAGAGGAACACCCTGTGTTATTCGTAAGCCGAAACCTGACGACCCGTAAACAGGCGTACAGTGCCACGGAGAAGGAGTGCGCTTGTTTAGTGTGGGCCACCCACAAGCTTCGGTGTTACCTGGCCGGTTCGCGATTCGTCATCGAGACTGATCACTGTCCATTGACCTGGCTTCAGAACATGTCTCCGAAAAACGGACGCTTGCTCCGCTGGAGTCTCGCCCTACAGGAGCATAATTTTGAAGTTCGCTACCGGAAGGGTAAAGAAAATGGTAATGCCGATGGTCTCAGCAGAGGCTTTGTTCGCTAAGCGAAATTGGCTATACTAGGCGCTCGTCTAAGCGTACCTGGTGTAATGAAAGTTTTTATTTGCTTTTACGTTCGTTTCTATGAGTGCCCTTCCGCATTTGATGTTGTGTTCAGTTGTAGCTTAGGTGAGAATGATAAATGTTATGTTGAACTCCTCCCGTATGTCCAACTTTAGGCTCTCGTAACCCATCCATCGGCTGTTTGTCTCTTGATTGCAGCGGCAGCTGCGGTTTCTTTTCACAATGCCGCGAAATCTCATTCAAAATTGTAAGGTACTGGGCTCTGAAATCGCCCGCATATGTCTAATACGCACGCAACTCACCCTACCTGACGACCTGGGAGTGGGAAAAACGGGGCGTATTCATGCAGAACAGCTTAAGGCGTTGTTCCAGGATTGCCTGGCACGGCTAGGAGTGGTCGGTGGTGCTCTTGCCTTGTTGGATTGGGGGCATTGTGCAGGCTTGATCGCTAATGCCCTACCAGAGAGTCTGGGTCTGCAGTCATTCCCCATCAGGACCACCCGGAGAACAAGGAACCTGTCCAGCTGATCCGGCCTCTTCAGAGGACACCGAGGAGATGTAGCCCCTTTCGAGGCCTTTACCTGGCGGCGAACGAGCTGTTGTGATCCTTGGGCTGAGACGACCTAATCAACGGCAGATGTGTCCATGACGGACCCACAGACGGAGACTGGGAGGCGCCGTCGTTCGCGGAAGTCCATATGCCGGACCCTCCCTTTGTTGTCCCGATTGCCTCGTCCAGCCTTCCTGCAGGAACACTTTGGGGACGCTTCCGGGCCAAACCCGCCTTCCCAGAATTGCTGCTGGGCGCGCTGGCACAGGCTGCTACCGAGCAGCGGACTGGGAGAGGAGGACCTAAGTGTCCCGGCTGCGAGGAGGATACCCGGCTCGTCGACAAAAACTCCGAGAAGAGGGGAGAGCAGTGTGTGTGTTCTGACTCTCGAGTAGAGTGGCCGCTCCGCCGGTCGGTCTGCGACCAAGTTTTTACGCTACCATGACAATTTAAATAGTGTAGATAAAGTTCTCCCTTTTGGTCACCTTAAATCCGTCTCCGGACCGCTTCGTTCCTGTTCTGCCCGACAACACCTGCTGAGCGACGGCATGCTACCCGATCCACGACACCACTGAGCCACCGCGGCTGGTGGCGATTTTTCTGGTTACAATTTTGGCAGGTGGGGTCGTATTCCCCGTCTGTTATGAGTGATAGTATAGAATGGCTAAGGACCGAGTGTGTCTGCAACCTGCGGAGTATGGTGGATTGCGCTCGCTTTAAGTCTGGGTGAGGAGGCGAAAAGGGGTGTCTCGTCTCTCTTTGGAGGTTGGTGATTTCGGCAAGGCTCATGAGAGCCTCGGCAAGAGCTTGTGAGTCAATGGGGCCGGCTGCCCGGTTAGTTAGGCCTCGGGCTAGTCGGTCGACCACTTCGTTTCTAGCGCTTCCCGCGTGGGCGGGTACCCAGACTAGGTTGATCTTATGGTCTGGAGTGCAGGCACAAAGGATACGTGCAGCCGGGTGACAGATAAAACCTGCCGAGTAATTTTCTATAACTCTTTTGGAGTCGTTTAGGACTGTGCACGTAGGCGCGGACAGACAGACAGACAGACAGAAATACTTTATTTCGCAAATGAGTTTTAGACCCTGCTCGGTCCCTGGGCCACTGCGCGGTCCCACACCGCATCAAGTAGGTCATGTCGGGACATGAAAACACACACAAAGGACCGAGAGCAGAAACACACAGGACAGAGGCTGGTACTTCAACTGCCGTTTATTGCACACGTAGGAGAAGAAATCACTATGCCCATCTGCGTATGCTCGATACACAAGACGTATTTGAGTAACACGGTCTCTGGTTACCGCCGACACATAGATAACAAAAGAAAACAAGTAAATTCACAATAGATTCAAGCGTGTGCTTTTTGCCAGGTATGCAACTTTACCCGTGAGGGATATTGAAGGGGTGCTCAGGTATTTCTCTCCTGCTTTATTGATACAGAAAGCCTCAAATATTTCCCTATCTACCTGCTTGCGGAACCGCTTCAGCACGCGAGTGCTTCGAAAAATAGGGGTGCACTCTTCCAGTGGCATGGAACGTTCTACGCATGTGCACTCGCGGCCAGCAACCCTTCTGCGTACGTAAGCCCGTTCCGTACGGCCAACTAAACGTGTCTATTAAGCCGCCTCGTGTGAGACAGCTGGAGGTGCGTTTACTCCGCAACTAGCCCGCGTGTTTCGAACTTCTGCTGCCGCTGGGGATCATCTGCGTCTCGCTAGCAAACAAACGCGCTCGAAACACTCGGGGCACTGCCGCAGTTTTGTGTTCATTTCCTACAGTTAACACTGGTGGTTCGCCTTGGCCCTGCGAGGCGCCGACGCAGCGCCGGTGCGTGCACCCTGCCTGTCTCCCGCGAAGCACACCGTTCCCATACTGGAACCCGCTCTGATCGCCCATTGCGCGTGCACCTTCGGATATCAGGGGCGGTATTACGGATCGCTCTCGAAAAGTCTCAATTCGGAGATCGTAACGTCAAAAGGACGACACCGTGAGATGCCGACCGCAGAATCAGCCAATTAGCAGCAAGGTTGCAGTGGCTATTAGGAGGGCACCGCCCCGCAATCATTTATTCGCACAAGGGACCGTGGACTAAAGTTTAGCTGTAAAGACGCAGTGAATAAAATGAGTAAAGTTTTATTTTGCTAAGAAACTGTATTTCAAACTCAACAGCACCAAGCAAAAGAAGCAGTGTTTTCAGTTTTAGGTCATTCCACGCCAAACGTCCCAGACGTTGCGCTCGACCATCTCCAATTTGTTCAAAAAATTCATGAAAACTTATCCTAATGCGCGTAATCAACGCCTGAAATATTTTCCCGAAAAAATTTATTCGTGAGGTGACGGCTGTTTTAATATTTAGAAAAGGCGAGAAACCAGGCACTGGTCAATAATTAATAAAAAATTCAGATATTTAGAAAACACTTCACAATATTTTTCAATGACATTTGCACTGATTCACGCTTCCGATATAATTCGGTGCATGCAGCTTTATGGGGCATAAATATTTTTTGAAAAATCGAAAAAAGTATGAAAATGTGACCAATTTTCATTTTTTGTTTTAAATATCAACTTGCTCTTTGAAATTAAAAAATGGCCATTTTGTTTCTGCAGATGTCTAGTACCTATAACAAATGTTACAGGTGAAGAAACTGCGCACATATGTGAAATAAAATACTAAAGTTGCAAAGAGTGCGTTTTGAGCCAAGAACACTCGTTAATATCACCCTGAGGTGGTCCAAGTAAAAATGCAAACAAGCGTGGGTCAGATATTAAAGTTTATTTCCTTTCATCTCAAAAATTTTTATCGAGGTAATTTTTGTTTAAAGAAAAAAAAAAGAATTTTTGAATTCGACCTCTCGCACCGCTAGTTGCGTTGTCTCTTAATGCCTCTTCACCGCAGAACACGGCCCTGGCATGACATGACATGCACTTATGGCCAGATAACTTTAGTTTGCCATTGTTCGCTGTCATGCATTTTTAGGGCTGGAGCTAAAGAAGTTATTGCGTGACATTCGGCGGACGGCACTTAGTGAACGAGATCGTTTTCAAAATTCTAACAGACACACTTTGGTGCGGCGCACGCAAGAGAAAAAAAACGAGGGTATTCGGCGTGCTGTTTCGCATGGACCACGACGAGGGATGAACAGCTAGCATAGCGGGCGCAGCACGGCTGCGTTATTTACATCCGAATAAGACCGCGGAGAGCGCGCGCCTCTGAGCGCACGTGACGATGCGAAGTGCACACCGCTGCGGTCAGTAACGCGAGACGTGCTGGCGGTGTACGCGGTTCGCTCGTGCGAATGTGCGTCGCTCGCGTGAAGGTGCTTCGCCAGCACAGTGGCTCGTCTACAGTGGTCGCTGGAGTGTTAATGCAAAAATTGCACTGATTGAATCAAATAAAACCAATAATAATAATAATAATAATTGGTTTTTGAGGAAAGGAAATGGCGCAGTATCTGTCTCATATATCGTCGGACACCTGAACCGCGCCGTAAGGGAAGGGATAAACGAGGGAGTGAAAGAAGAAAGGAAGAAGCGGTGCCGTAGTGGAGGGCTCCGGAATAATTTCGACCACCTGGGGATCTTTAACGTGCACTGACATCGCACAGCACACGGGCGCCTTAGCGTTTTGCCTGCATAAAAACGCAGCCGCCGCGGTCGGGTTCGAACCCGGGAACTCCGGATCAGTAGTCGAGCGCCCTAACCACTGAGCCACCGCGGCGGGTAAAAAAAATAAAACCAAGACTTCACATCGGAAACAACCGGGCATGAGCCTCTGCAGGCCACAGGGGCAAGGTACTACGTGGCGCTGCTGCGTCGCGGATTGTTTCAACACCGGATCGTTCTGGTCATTTCCAGATCGGCGTCTCAGAAGCTCTTATGTTGGTGCTTCCGCCTGTCATGGCGCTGAAAAGAATGAATGACTGCGACAGAACCACACCGAACAACTAGCTCACTTGGGCATGTGCCGCCCCGCAGCGTTAAGAAAACCTTTTCTCACGAACACCTCTCAACGTTCCCATGCTTGCCTGCAGTGCAAACCTCACTTAAGAACAAGAACTCTACATTTCGTCTGGCCACAGTGTCGGCAGTGTCGTGCTCTGCGGTGAAGAGGCATCAAGAGGCGACGCAACATATGGCGCGAGAGCTCAACTTCAAAAATTCTTTTCTCCATTTTAACAAAAATTACCTACACAAAAATTTCAGCGATGAAAGAAAATAAACAGTACTATGTGACCCGCTATTGTATGCATTTTTGCTTAGACCACCTCAGGGTGAAATTAACGAGTGTTTTTGGCTCAAAACGCACTTTTTGCAACTTTAGTATTTTATTTTACTTTCATGTACGCAGTTTCATCACCTCGACATACTCGACATCTGGAGAAACAAGGTGGCTATTTCCGTGAGCAAGTTGATATTTAAAACAAAAAATGAGAAAAATGACACATTTTCATACCTTTTTTATTTTCTTTAAATATTTATGCCGTATAAATTCCGAATTATATCGAAAGCCTGAATCTGTGAAAATGTCACTGAAACAAATTGTGAAGTGTTTTCTAAATGTCTTAATTTTTTATTAATTTTTGACCAGTGCCTGGTTTCTCCCCTTTTCAAATATTAAAACTGACGGCAACTCACGAAGAAACGTTTTTCGGCAAAAATATTTCAGACTTTGATTATGCACATTAGGATAAGTTTTCATGAATTTTTTTGAACAAATTGAAGTTGGTCGAGCGCAACGTCTGGGACGTTTGGCTTGGAATGACCCTGTTGCAATTAAGTTCGATGTTCAGTCACTTTTGTTGCCGCGAAGGTGTGCTGTCAGCGGTAAAGCGTGAACATGTTAGTCTAGAAATAAACAGAAACGCAATGAAGAAAAAATGAAGAATTTTGGTAATAAACTCTGTTGAAAACTCAACAACACGAAGGAAAATTAGAAGCATTCTCAGTTTTGCAATTAAATTTGCAGTCGGCTAACCTCTCTTTCCATGAGGGCGCGCTGGCAGTGGCATAACGTGAACGTGGCGGATTGCAAGAAGACAGATGATTCCATGGCTAGTTCCTGTTTTCTTGCGTGTCGTCTAAAATCAAGGTACTTTGTGGATGTCTTCAGAGCGCAGAAAAATCTGATTGAAGGCAGTGAATGCTACGGGCCTGCCGAGATCAACTTACAGGCAGCGCTCGGCTCGAAAATCGACGAAGACAACTTTAGTCTGTGTTCTCGGTCGGCGCCTATTGGTGACGGAGTGATGTGTGATTCTGTTTATTTTCTTGAGAAAATACCAGAAAACCATTTGTCATCGCACAAAAGCAACTGCCGACAGACGGGAGCAGACAGGTGCAGCTGCTGATAGCTTGCAATCTACGTGTGGGAAATGAGAGTCGACACGGCCTGCCGTTGTGGCAGCACTCTTCTGCCTCGTAGCCTAGTGATGCCGCCCACATCGGGCTAAGCACTTGATGTTCCGTTGGTATTTTTGTAGCTCCGTTCGGTTGACGTTCAGTTGCGGTAGTTTCTTGTTTTTCCTGTGCAGGATGCAGAAATTGTGATGTTTATGATCCACTCAGTTCGTTTAGAGTGAAAGGAAGCAGATGCATTGATAACCTTGCTATTGTCGCCGAGGAGAGAATGAGCTTGTTTTATTAACGTTATTTGCTGATCTTGTAGTAGATCCAGGGCCAACCGGGAAAGAAGTAGTTTGCTTGTATGGCTTGTGTAGAGGCTAATTGCAACTGGGCAGAAAGTTGAGCAAATTTTCTCATGTCCGCTGGTACAGAGCGCTTGAATTGCATATGATCCAGGGCAGTGAGGTAGGTAGGACAGGACAGGGATGTGTAATATGTTATTGTATTTTGCTCAGCAGGCGGAGTGATGTTGGTATTGCTTGGTTTGGTGAGGGCAGTGTTTGAAGGGCTTTAAATACTTTGCATAGCTTCTAACATGCACTTACTTTCAGGTCGGAAGAGCACTTAGGTTTTTTTTTTAATTATGGTCCATCTTATCTGAGGCACCCTGTATACAGGCCGCTCCAGTTAGAAAGGAAACAACCAGCTCAAAATGACAAGGATATTAAATACCTAGACGAACAGTAGCTTGAAAGCAGTTGCACTTGTTACAGATATTATGCGGTAGCATAAGGAGCTTGTCCGGCCATTCGGCATTGTCCCCGTCTCGTGTCATCAAGGACAAGACTTCCTAGCCTTGTGTTATCGCAAACCAAGCTAGGTGTCAGTTAAGGGGCAATAACCGAGTGCTCGAAATTTCCCATAATGGAGCTTCCCGCATATTCTTAGAGCTGTAGAGCATTTCCAGTAACGGTGTTGCATGATTTGTGATTGTAAACTGACCTCTACTCACACACCATCTCCTTGATGATGTGTCTATGATGTTTACACATCTTTGTCTATCACTGAAGATGTTCTAGTAATTCAGCAGTCATTGTAGCCACTGCACCTTACAATCTTTATTATGCATTGTTGTACAGCGGTCTCCTTGCAGTAGGTACAGCTTTTAGCACAGAGTGAAACACCTAGCCACATATCATTAAGCTAAAAGCTTAGCTTTAGTATTTACACATCTTATATGTGCCAAAATGTTTTCTAGTCCTCAAAATGCATTATGTACACTGTACTATGTAGTTTTTATTGTACAGGTAGCCTCTGTATGAAAGAAAACAGACACTTTGAACTCAATTTTTCAATTTTTTTCCTAACTGCGCTCACAAACGCATTATGGTAATTGTACATCAAGCTAAAGTATGCTTGTATGTACACTGCCTTTTCTGCAATAGAAGCACACTCGTGTCAAATGCTGTGCCTAAAAAAATAAACGCGCTTACTGAATGTGTGATGCACTAAAAACAACCTTTGTGTTGCTTTTTGATTCCAACAAGCATCACAAATATTCCGCGCCTTATTCGAGCACTACACTTTGGTTCATGCATTTTCGTCACACAGGTAATGACCACAGGCACTCGACCCAGCTGGAAGGAGATAGCATAGAAGTGGCAGGTGGGCTGACATAAGCATTGACAAAAGAGAGTTCAAAATCAAGCTTTTCCCAAATTGGGCGAGCTGCTTCAACACTTTTCCCGCCTTCAGGAAGAGACTGTGCAACACGCTGCTGAGGGACTGGGAGGTATACTGGCGAGCACACTGAAAATGAAGTGATAGCCGGTGGGGGCACCTGTTTGTCACTGCAGGCTTCTGGCTGCACACAGGTTGGCCAAGGGCACAACCACATCACACAGTTGCTCACACACTTGCATATGTGTGTTGTGCGCTGAAACAAGGCAATAACAGTGGCAACAGGGACAGTGGCTGATATGACTCTCCACACCAGCATGGTGAGTCGTTGCTAGACGCTAGAGTTTCCACCGCAACTGTCGCTGCACCATCCCTAGGTGCGCCTGCCTCAGGAGACGGGTCGTCATACAGAGGCTAAAAATACAGTAGCGCATTGCTCTTCCCACGAGGTAGGTGAGGAGGATCGAGTTAGCCACCATTTAGAGGTGGTTCATTGTTATCTGGGTCAGTGGCAGTGTCGCCTGCACCCTCTGCTGACCTGGGAACATCCAAACAGAGGCTGTGAAGTGCAGCACGTGCGGTGATGATGCACACTGTCCACTCCCACTGGCAGTGGTGCATCCGGTGCCCTTTAAAGCACCGGAAGCAACTTTTCGACACACCAATACAGCGCTCAGCCACAAATTGTGTGAAAGCAAGTGGCGCGTTGTACAGACATTCTACTACGTCGGGTCTGTGATGGCACGCAACTGGCGCAAGCAGCCATGGCTCCAGTCGGTATTCATAGCCTCCTGCATAACAAGAAATGACGCAGTAAGCATGTCGTTTCTCAGTAATCTCAGCAGCCTAACAGGACGATCTGCTATAGAGTAGAAGACTCATGCCAAGTAGCTCACATCCAGGCTTTGCTGACTATGACATACAAGAGCATGCAGACACGCAGGATTGAGATGTATAAGTGCGCACTGCTGTAAGGTCAGTCTTTTACCATCATATTGATATAAATGATGCACTATGATTGCCTACAAAACACAAGTGCTGCCAGGTGCATTTTTTTTTGGTTTCTTCAACAGGAAAGGCTATGCATTTCAACAATGTAATATGTGTCCTGTGTTTCTGCTGCAATTATAATTTACAAAAGGGTGGCAATACACTGTATCATACTGTAACGTGTCTACATTGGTGTAACTAGCCAGGCTCATTCTTGTAGCTTTAGCAGATCCGGGCAAATGCATTGTGGTGGAGCTCAATATATGTGACAGAGTTCGCCCAATGGTTTACATGGCTAATTTGCTGCTTACCTAGGAAAAACTCACCGTCGTCCACCAGGGCTTTCTCCGCCTTGGAGTGCCTCCAGACGAGCGTGTCGTGGAAGGATGCGGGTCAGCGCGTGTCCACGGCCAGATTGCGCATGTTCGCGCCACAGATCTGAGAAAAAACACGCACAGCACGAACTTACTGTAGCTGCCGAGGCCCGCACTTGTAGCTGAACTCATGCGGTCAAAAACGTCGGCCGAGGTATACTCACTATCACGCTTTCAGCGCAGAACCGTTTGCGGCTCGTTCGCAGCACTGCCCCCAGACTCCTTGATAGTGATGAGTGCCCAATCGACACACCCGACGACGCCGGGGATGCTGCCGCGGCGAAAGTTTAGGCAAAGGAAGCCCTCCTTCACCGCCGCCTTCTCCTCAGGTCTCCTCGGAAAGAGAACACACCCCTTCTGCGACCCAACGTTGACATCGGTCTCCGCTACCCTCCGCGAACACTTGTTTACAGTCGGTTGGGCTGCGCCGACGTTTTCTTCATTTTCAACGGCGCCTTGAAGCCCACCGGTGGCGAAGAAGCGCAGCGCGCCCAGCACCTGCCGCTACACTGACAGCGCACTCACCTGCGCACCTTCCAGTTCAACGGCGAGTTCGTCGCACAGCCACTGCGCACTCTCATTCCTAAGTCGAATCGTCGAAATAACTCGTGCCGCGCGCCAACGTCGTCTTCATGCACTCTCCTACACCGTTGCTCGCGCAGTCACCCGCGTATACGACGATGTAAACAGCCGCCCTTTTCTATTTCTGTCTCAAATGCTTTGAGACTACATTTTCCAGCCTCAAAAATTGTCTCAATCTGCCCGCATAATTAGGTGGGCAACGTCAACACTTCTGGGCCGTTTACGACGTCAATCAGTGAAGCAAAAAATCAAAATGGACGCCGTCCACGGCCGACAAATAGGAGAGGGGCAAATGAGACTGTTTTTTAGATAGATTCGATTGAGTGCGAGCCGTAATTACGCCACAGGATGACTACAAGCAGTCGCTGTTTCACCCACGTTGATGCCGCAGCAGCGGTGCGTCACTGTTGCGTGCCGTGCGGGCAAAATTCTGCATATAAGTGCCCGTGCGCGCCCACTAATCAGAGATTGAGCCACGACAGACACCGGCAAGCGATCCTAACTCTTCTGTGCGAGGTGTATTACTTTACTGCTTCCGGTTGCATTTACACATCGGTCAATATAGGCGTGGCAACCCAGCAGCGGCATCCAGCACCTTTGGAAGCAGTCACTATCCTTGCGACGCCGGATCGCGCTGCAAAAAGCTCCAATAGCGGCGATCTCGTCTTATTTTATGCTGACCTTTTAGGCCAGATTCTAATGGAGGAGCAATGCGCTGCAAGAGAGACACACAGGGCGCATGTATTTCCACTGCATCGTAGGAGCAAGCGAAAATCAACGGCAGCTATATTAAAGGAACCCGAAACAGCAGCGGTAGATCGAGTGTTTTGAGTATATTTGTTCGATAGCGAGGTGGAAATGAGTCCCAGAGGCAACTAAAGTTTTAAGCACGCGAGCTATTTGCGATGGAAATGCGCCTACAGGTGTCTCAGATAAAGGGGCATAATGGTAGTGCCGCCCCCGCAGGCTCTGCGGCATCAAGGCAGCGGTCTGTGCGTTCCGAAATGTGAGCTCGCTACTAAGGGCACTATAACCATCATCTGCGCGACAGTGCTGCCGGCCGAATGCGAGGCAAGCAGAGGAATGAGAGGGTCGCGCCGGCAGGGGGTCTGCACATGCGTGTGGCGATTTTGAGTTTCTTCGGGTTCGGCTAGGCGGCGCTGGCGCCCATCCTTATTAGAATGTTATTGCTGACTTGATGGAGGAATATGGTAGCTGTGCAGTTCCTACATATACTAACAGATTCTAAGGAATCATGCCGTAATTATGCAAATGGCAGAATTGGCCGCAAAGCGCTCCAGATCCTCCTCCGCGCAGGCCAGAACAAAAATCGAGTCAGACACACCCTGTTTTGGATACCGGGAAACAACGACATTGAAGGCAACCAAAGGGTCGACAAGATCGCTCTAGAGCATACAAACCGAGCTGGCTCAGACGGCGACACCGACGACTTCATGACGGTGACCTCGACGTATTCAGATCTACTACATTATCATAGAGGAACGAGGATAAGATACTCACGACCCCACAACATACTAAACCAACATGACGCAGTACACTGGCGGAAACTGCAAACCAGAACTTTCCCAAAATTAAACACGCTAAGCAAAATGTTCCCTGGGTAATATAGGAACACATGCCCATGGTGTGGCGCAAAGCCCATCCTTTATCACATTACATGGGAATGCAGCAAAAACAAAGCACTACATAGAGTATAAAACCCGAGTGCGGAACAGTGGGAGAGGGTGCTCTCCAGTGGCGACCCGTGTATACAACGGGTGCTCATACAGCATGCCCGACGAGCAGCCACCCTTAGTTGAGCCCTGGAATAGGGGCACCAACCCTGACAGACAGAAGATATCACCATCAGGAAGATGGAAGAACTCTGTCGGACCGCTGAATGACCTTATAATTAGAGCAATTAAAGTTTATCCTATCCTACCCTATCCTGTATATATCTTCCCGTATTTTCACATAAGTCACGAGACATGTGAAAATTCCGCAATGCCTGCCAGACTGCTGACGTTTCCACTTAGTCAAATGCTTTCTCGTAATGAATGAAGGCTATGTATAGGGGTTGGTTATGTTCTGCGCATTGCTATATCACCTGATTGATTGTGAGAATATGATCTATTGTTGAATACTCTTTACGAAAGCCTGCCTAATCATTTGAATGATTGAGGCCTACGGTTGTTCGTGATTCTATTTGCGATTAGCTTTGTAAATACCTTGTAGGCAACAGACAGTAAACTGAACGGTCTGTACATTTGCAGGTCCTTGACGTCTCTTTCCTTAAGAATTAAGACAATGTTAGCTTTCTTCCAAGCTACCGGTATGCTCGAGGTCACAAGGCATTGCGTATGCAGGGTGGCTAGTTTTTCTAGCACGATCTCCCTCCGTCCTTCAAGACATCTGCTGTTACCTGATCGTCACCAGCTGCTTCCCCCTTTGCATTGCTCCTAAGGCTTTCTTTACTTCCTGTTTCGTTACTGCCCGGATGTCCAATTACTGTGCGCTAATGCCTCTCTCATTAGCGTTCTGATTACATTGGCTACTGTATAGGTATCTTTTTAACTCTTCGGCTACTTTACCTTATCCATATTGCCAATGACATTGCCCTCTTTGTCTCTTAGCACATGTATCTGGTCTTTACCTATGCCTACTTTCCTCTTCACTGCTTCTAGGCTACTTGGATTCTTTACTGCATGCTCGATTTTCTCCGTTAAAAACTTACTTATATCGGCAGTCCTTGCGCTTATTTATTAACTTTGATACCTTAGCCTAATGAATTCTGTCTGTAAGGTTAGACGCTTCCATGCTTTGGCGTTTCTTAATCAGATTTTTTGTCTCCTGTCATAGCTTGCCGGTATCTTGTCGAACCATCCTACCGCCTACTTCTATTACGCTCTCCATAATGATAGATGTGATAATATCGTTCATTGTTTTAACATTAAGATCGTCCTCCTCATTTATAGACGAATATCTTTTTTCGTGTCCAAGAGCCGAATAAATGTTACGAAGTGCAAAGGTACGAGGGTTTGTCTTAATAGCTGCGGTGTTCATAGTTATACTCACTAGTACTTTACTGAAATCCACAACCTCAGGCTGTTATGTAGGTGTGACCGTAACTAACAATTTATCTTGAAAATTGTATATTGATAACATAGTGTCTAAAGCTCACTGTAGTTTACGCTGCTTGCGCCGAAATTTTTCTCATGCGCCATCATCATTAAAACAATTCCTGTCCATCACTTACGTTCGCTTTCAGCTTGTGCATGCTGCAACAATATCGGAATCATGACATTTAACACAAGCGCGGACCGTGGAGGCTGTACAAAACTGCTCCGCCAGTTTTGTTTGAAATAATTACAGTCAGAGATCACGCGTAACCCACATGAAATATTTAATAAACATGCCTCTGTTATCCGATCACCGAAAACGCCCGCATTACTTTGCTTCCCAAAATCTTTTATCATAACACATATTTACGTACTCTTTCAATCAGTCTAGCACCTTTAAATTCTTCTGGTAGCGATCATAACCAGAAAGTTAGTATACCGCATTTCAACACTGTCATGGGCGCCAACTCATTCGTACCTGAAACTAGCAATGACTGGAACAGCTTATCCCCTTCATTAGCAAGTATAATTAATAAACTTGTTTTAGAAATACAATTGAAAGTGAATTTTTCGATGTATTCAAAAATTTGTTTTGCTACGTGTCACACTTTTCTCTATTTGAGTGTTTTTTTTATAATCACTGTCAAAATGCTAACAATCAGAATCGAAGATTTCCTGCACGATTTGTTATCACATACCTATTTTACATCGTGTTCATTACATCTGTATTTGTATCTTCTGTACCTTTCAGTTCGTCATCAACAGACGTCAACTCGAAGTTTGCAATTTTTTCCGTTGTGTTATTTTTTATGCGAGTTTTTACTAATGTTTACTTTGCTTTCTCTTAAATACGTAGCCCTTTGATTTCCTCGGAATCAGAGGCTGTTGGCTTTCTTCGTTTGTATGTCGCAACGAGCAACTCGATTCCCAACCGTTGTGTGAGAGAAAGATGCACATGAAATTTAGACCAAAAATGCTCTCAGTTACCTATATTACGGCAGAAAAATAAAATAAAATTATAAATAATACTATCCCGCCGTGAGCCAGCCGTTTATTCTACTGCGGTTTTTTACTGTTTTCTTTTGTCAACTTTATATTGAACATGTGTGATCCGTGCCTTATATTTAACGGGAGGGCATTAACACGCGAGCGCATATAATACACAGATATGACTGAAAAATCTTTTGATAATGCATTCAGGGAGTGCTCGATCCCGCCAAGACTAAAAACAGAAAAGAAAACCGAAAATTGGTCAAGGCTGGGTCAAGAAATGCCAAACGCCAAAGCAGCAAACACGGCAACAAGGGTAAAGCGAGGCACAAACATAAGTGATTAAAGAATTAAGTTGGGCTAGTTGGTGCTTTTGATCCACAGACTGCGACATATTACTAGCGTTAAAATACAAAGGACCAAGAGCAGAAACACACAGGACAGACGCTAGCGTTAAAATACAAAGGACAAAGAGCACAAACACACAGGACAGACGCTAGAGTCTGTCCTGTGTGTTTCTGCTCTTTGTCATTTGTATTTCAACGCTAGTAATAGGTCGCAGTCTTGAAACATAAGTGAGGAGACATAAAAACAAGCGAAAAAATTGGTATAAAATCAAGTGAAAAAATGGCGTACATGGGCAACAATTAACAGGGCAACAATTCATGAAAAGTTAAAAACGTATAAAATGAATGGAGGCCAAAAAATGAACCCAGCCAAAAATTAAATCAGGTTAAAAAAACACAGGTAAAAAACTAAAATGAGGCAATGATAAGAGCCAAGAAATTCAATGAGGCGCTAAAAGCAAGTCAAAATATTGACATAAGTGAGGCAACCATTAGCAGGCCAAAAAATGGTAAATGATGAGCGCTGAGATGGGGTATTAAAGGGTTTAAGGTCGATTCGAATGCGGTACAATCATATTGAACCAGACAGGTATGCCATCTCTATTTTTGGAGGGCTGCTGAAGGCACGCTAACGCAGCCTACTTTCAAGTTATCAATGATGGCTGCTTCAATTATTTCCCGAGTCAACTGGTTCTTGTTCTTGCCAAGACTCTTGTGTTAGAAAAGATAGGAGGGCGGCTTTTGCGTGGTGGGCAGTCTCGACAGGGGATGGACAAGTTGCTTGATTTTTGATCTCTCACGTTCAAGTTGTGCTCTGCAGTCTTTTGTTCAAGCAACGACCTGTCTGTCCAGCGTATTCTTTGCCGCAGGAGAGAGGAATAGAATAGACGACTCCCGGTGGCGCATGACACATACGCCTTACGCCTAATTGTACATTCTTTCCTTCGTTCGACTTGCTTGTTTACGTGTCTACACAGCCTGGAAAGGCGATGAGGAGCAGAAAAAAATAACCTGCGCTCCTGCTTTTTTCTCCAATTTTTTTAAATTGTGAGAAACCTGGTGAATGTACAGAATAACTGTGAGTTTTTGTTCTGATCTGACCGCAGCGGTGGCCGAGTGGTTGAGCATCCGCCTCGCGTGCGGGAGGTGCGGGGTTCGATCCCCAGTGCCGCCGGGTACCCGCCGGTGATACAATGGGTACAAGCTTTCCCCTGGTCAGGTGCTCGGCTTATTTAGGGTGAAATGCTTGGGAAATGGTTCTTTGAGCCCACCTTCAGAAGTCAAAAATACCTTGTGCCATGGCGCTCTTTGGCAATAGATGCCCTTGCGCCATAAAAATTCATCGTCATCATCATGTTTCGATCTGTTTCGTTGGACGTAGTGGGCTTGTTGCTTTTCATGACACTGAGCATATTTTCGGCTATTGAGGAGGGAAGCATTGCCGGGTATCCGGAATGAAGCATTCTCTAGGATTGAACCTGAAGACTTGTCTTCAGAGACTGCTGACAAAACTTGGTTAACGCGTTTTTGAAGGCGGCTTGAACAATGTTTCTCGTTATTAGCTTTGAATGCGCGGAGTCGTAGGGTAAGACAGGCTTGTTGGCCCTTGGCTCAAAAGACCAGCAAACGTGTTCTGGTGAAAACTGCAAACCTTAGCTCGAGAAAGCGAATGGAGCCATTCTTCGGTATCTCATGGGTGTAAAATCCGGTGTGATGATCGCATGGGTTAAAATCAGGGGTGATGATCCTGCATTGATTGAAAATGACCAACACCCTGTAAAACTGCTGCAGGAATTCATCCTCGTCGTTGTTTAAAAAAAACTAGATAATCGTCCCCACACCTAAAGATTTTCGGAACCGGTAAATTTTTCTGCTTTGTGCTAAGCGCTCTGTCCTGCTTGGCTAGGTAGAAGTCGCTCAAGATGGGGGCGAGACATGAACCGATACAGATACCCTGTTTTTGGATAAAAAGGGAGCCGCTCCACTCACTGTGGGTGGATTTTAGATAAGTAGATAAAAGTTCCAAAAAGCCACTAATGAGACGTCGCTGGCATTTTGGAAGGCCACGTTGCCGTGTTGATGAATGCACTCGCTCACACATCGAAGCAACTCATCCTGAGGGATTGAGTAGTACAAATATTTAACTTGGACGAAAAACCCAGAAAGGCTCTACTCTGGTTTGTTTGCAGGAACAGAATGGCATCTTTTGAATTTTTAACCAAAGACGGGCCATTTAGCTAGCAGCTTCAGTTTGGCTTGAAGAAAAGTTGCAATGGACTTCTGCCAAGTATTTTTTTCTGAGACGACACGGAACGGGCACTCAGCTTTGTACGTTTTTGATGTGAAAAAGAGCTCCAGGTTGCAAGTTTTCAGGTTCAAGTCTAGAGAATGCTTCATTCCGGGTACCCGGCAATGCTTCTCTTCTCAGTAGCCGAAAATATGCTCAGTGCCAGGCGAAGCAATCCCACTACGTCGAACGAAACAGATCGGAACAAAAACTCGGTCATTCGATACATTCACCAGATTTCTGACAATTTAAAAAGAATTGGGAAAAAGCAGGAGTGCAGGCTAGTTTTTCTGCTCCTCATCGCCTTTCCAGGCTGTGTAGACGCGTGAACAAGCCAGTCGAATAAAGGAAAGAATGCACAATTAGGCGTTAGGACCCGTATGTGTCATGCGCCACGGGAGTCGTCTATTCTATTCCTCTGTCCTGCGGCAAAGAATACGTCGAACAGGCAGGTCGTTGCTTGAACAGAACACTGCAGGAGCACAACTTGAACGTGAGAGATAAAAAATCAAGGAACTTGGCCATCCACTACAGAGACTGCCCATCCTGCAAAAGCCGCCCTCCAATCTTTGCGAACACTAGTCTTAGCAAAAAACAAAAAGCAGTTGACTCGAGAAATAATTAAGCAGAAATCATTGACAACCTGAAAGCAGGCTGCATTGGCATTCCTTCAGTAGCAATCCTAGAAAAAGAGATGACATACCTGTATGGGTCAGTATGATTACACCGGATTCAAATCCACCTTAAACCCTTTCCTCACCCAGCTAAGCGCTCATCATATATCTTTTTTTTTTTGGGGGGGGGGGGGCTGTTAATTTTTGCTTTACTGACATTATTATTTTTACTCGTTAGTAGCGCCTCACTGAATTTCTTGGCTGTTATCATTGCCTCATTTTAGTTTTTTTACCCGTGTTTTGCTAGCCTCATTTAATTTTTGGCTGTGTTAATTTTTGACCTCCATTCTTTTCATACGTTTTTATATTTTCATGAATTTTCGCCGTGTTAAGTGTTTGCCCATCAATGTCATTTTAACTTGGTTTTATAGTAATTTTTTCGCTTGTTTTTATGCCTCCTCAGCTATGTTTATGCCTCACTTTTCCCTTGTTACCGTGTTTATGCGTTGGCGTTTGGCATTTCTTGACCCAGCCTTTACCAATTTGCGATTTTCGTTACTGTTGCAGTCTTGTCGTGATTGAGCCCTCCCTGAATGCATTATCAAAAGATTGTCCATTCATATCTGTGCAGTAGATGCGCTTGCGTGTTAATGCCCTGTGTTAATGTCACACATGTTCACAATAAAGTTGACAGTTGAGCGCAATTGCGTGTGTGTGTTCTCTTTATGTCCTTGTCTGCCAGCGCTGCAATTCCATGGTGTTCCACAACTACCAACTGGCCCAGCAATATACCTTGCATAAGCCAGAGGAGCTAGCGGCTCGTTGGTGCAGAGGCCTTGCCACCGGGTAGATGGCCCCACGAACTCCGCGGAGTCCCAGACCCCTGTCTTGGACCAAATTCCTGCGGACGTTCTGTACTGTGCTACGTTGGAAGTCAGTTTACGGATGTCCAGTGTAATGTGCCCTGCTTGCAGAGATATCCACTCATAGCTGTCCGCAATCTGCGCATCGTCTAGATGCTTTTCTCTGTATCATGCATCCAAAAATTAGCAGCAATGTGGACTGGTCGCAAACAAAGCTTTCGCACCTGCTGACGATTTCTTTCGCTCAAGTCTGTTCCTCGCTTATCAGCACGGAGGTCCTCAGGTTTGCTGCTAGTTCGTTTCTAATGGAATGGAAGGCTTCCGGAACGTCAGACAGCAGAGCATTATTTTGTCAGACTGTAATGAGGTTATGGCAGAAGAAATTGGTGTAATGAGGAGCAGACAGCTTTGCACGGGCTTCCAGAAACCGTCTCATGATTCGTTTTGGCAATGGCTGCTCTTCATCGCGTCTCCAGAGTTGTGACTCACTTGTTTGAATTGATGACTTAGCTGACACACCACCCGGATGCTTGGCGTTTGTTTCCTTGCCGTAAAATTTCTTCATGTCCAGCGGGCACTTCTTGCTCACCAAGAGATGGCTCGTCAAATGTGGCATTCGGAAATCCGTGGTGAACACCGTAGTACTTGCGTACTGCTTGCTTTGTTCCGCCAGTGAACGTTTCGCACACAGAAAAGTCTTCCCAACCGTTCGACCGCGAGCGAATCATTGTCAAAACGAGGACCGTCTTCCACGCTAACGAAATAGCATCCGCTCCAAGTATTCTTTCTTGTGTTTGTTTTGTCAGAGCACAGATCGCAGCACTGCGCACCCTTGTTCATTCTAGATGACATAGGCCGTAGTAGTTAATGGTATCGCTTGGTTTCGCCTACAGTTGATTAGATGGCAGTTCGAATCCATCTCGCTTGATCTAGAGTAGCGTTACTGTACGGCCTTCCTACCCACTCTCTCTCGCCAACAAGCTGGGCTTTTATTTGGCTAAACCCGCGTCGTACGCAGCAGCTCATGTTCTTTTCTGCAGTGTGTGTCGCGCTGCAGAATTTTCAGCCATCTCGTTTTACTTCAGCCCTGAGTTGAAGTAAACAAAAGGTGTGTTGGCAAGTTCGGCCTGGAGCATCTATGTGAGCTGGCCTTCAACCCGCGTACTCGCAGCACGAACATTTGAAAAGCGCTACCTGCCACCCGCGATGATGACTGCTCTCAAATCGTTTAGTGATACGCGTTGTAGTGGTTTTTAAAGCAAACATAAAAACCTAGACTGAAAGGAAGCAATCCTAAAACCTTGAAATTACATAAGAAATTTTTGGATACTTCTTTTCAATTTTTTCTTGGCTAAATTAAACGAAAAAAATCCGGTTTTCTTGTTCCAAACATTGAGTGTTTTTTCAGGGCTTCACATCTCTAGTGGAAAGACGCAGCAGAGTGCCAATTAGAACCGCAACGAAATCAGTGGAAGAAGGCGTCGCTCTTAGTAGCGACGTGGTGTACACTTGCAGACGAAAATGCTTGGACGTCTTCAGTTGTCTGATTAGCCAAAATCATAGCATGTGAAAAGAAAAAAACAAGACTCGCGCCATTGAGCAACAGACGCTCACGGACATGTCGCGAAGAAATGCCTGCCACGAACTAATCACGGAGCGCATCTTCAAGCGCGGCTGCATGCTCACGCAGTGCAACAACACAACTCGTTGATAGATTCCCCGGCTGCTGACTCGCTTGCGAAAGCGGTGACGTTCTGCGACGATCTTGGTTTGGGCACCGAAATGGTTCCGCAAAGCTACAACCACATCGGCATACGGCGAAGGCATGGTCTTTGTCTTGGCAACAATGCCTCCGGACTGTCTGCAGGTAAATCCTTAGTGGTAGCGTTCTCACCTTCCTTGGAGCATTCTGGCGACACAGGAAGCGTGGGGAATATTAGCTGGCCTTCGACGCCCAGACTGTGGATACGAAGGGCTTTTCGACGCTCTGCAGCAAAATCAGACGCTCCCGGAACTAGTATGCAATTCTCGAATAATCGCACCCAATGTGACCAAGGAACAGCCGGGCGGCCAGGAACAGGTAGGAATGGGGGCGGTGGTGCGGGTGCGGAAAACCTCATGACGGGAAGCGAAAAGGCTGTTACGCCCCCTCCTCCTCTGACCCTCGTCGCCAATGTAATGTGCGCGTGAACCGACCTTGAAGGACCTGCACCATGAGAGGCAACGCATGAAACGATCCCCGTTTTTTTCAGTGACACACACACACACACACACACACACACACACACACACACACACACACAC
This sequence comes from Amblyomma americanum, assembly GCF_052857255.1. Lineage (NCBI taxonomy): Eukaryota > Metazoa > Arthropoda > Arachnida > Ixodida > Ixodidae > Amblyomma > Amblyomma americanum. Next base: position 20,755,828 of record NC_135500.1, read on the forward strand.
ACACACACACACACACACACACACACACACACACACACACGCACGCACGCACGCACGCACACGCACGCACGCACGCACGTACGCACACGCACGCACACGCACGCACGCACACGCACGCACACGTACGCGCACGCACGCACGCACGCACGCACACGCACACACTGATTAAATATACGAGAGAAACACTCCATATACAAGACGGGCGCTGAGCACGTCCCTTTTGTCCTTATCGCGCTATGTTTTCCGTCAATTCGCAATGCACCACCCAGCGCAGAAGATATTCCTGGTTCGCTGTTAATGGCACTCCTGCTTCTTGGTACTCCTCCGCCGTGACTTGGCTTGCAATAGAGTAAGCGAACTTTGTCGGACAGCTTCTGCATCCGGTCGGCGGCGGCTGATCAAGCATACACCGAATCGCTTGTCGGCGACTCCGGTGATGGAGTTATCCATCTACAACTCCAGACCTCACAAGAGTGCAACGGTAGGCAAGCGGGGCCGATTAATTGGCAAATCTTTTAGAGCCGATGGACCGCCTGCCCCGCACATTTCGGCACACCTGACAGGACCGCTCACAGCTTTCACTCCACGTATGCAAAGTCAGTAAACTCATTACAGACTGCTTCAAAACATGAACACGTTGCGTTGGTTAGTCTATAGTTGTAGCGAGCGACCGGATTGGAAGCGCTCCCGAAACGTAAGTATCAACGCGACAGTGTTAAAGCTTCCGTTCAGCGGACAACACGGCGTCGTTCCGACGGTATCGGCGTTGCAGAAAATTCACGTGACACGTCACGTCACGCCATTAGGTCTGGATGGAGAACGTTGAAAAGGAGGACTTGTAATTGCAATATAAAGGTCGGCGCACGCCTCAAGCGACTTCAGTTTATGAAGTAATTCATTTTATGCAAATAAAAAGTGTCCATAAATTCTAGCCGCTATTGTAACCCACGACCATAGAGTCGCTAGCAAGGCACGCTACGGGCTAGGCAATATAGAAACACCGTTCTGGCTGAGGTACAAGAAGGGGTGATGTGTATGTGCGGTTCGCTTAACTTGAAAGACGCTTACAAACGTGGTAATAGGTGTAGTAAAATAGTTGTATGCTAATTAGTGAGATACTAAATGGAGAAACACTATGTGCGCAAACTGCTGTGTGGAAGAGTTCGAAGACAAGAATGGGGAAACTGTGTTGTGATAAATGTGCGGATGTGGACAAACAAAAGGGGCTACGTGCGAAGAGAAACGGCGAATGGAGCAATTAACGCTTTGAAGTCACACCGTTAGATGCGGAGCCTACGTGTCACCGTAACGTTTTCGTGCCGATCTGGTCAGTGACCTTCGAACATGGTCTTTGCCTGAATTACATGCTTCCCGTGCGTATTCCAGAGAGGCATGCGAAATTGGAGGTGGTCAATGCCTTCGTGAGGTGTGTGGAGGTGCACAGCAGAGTTTACTAACCCATTGCTTATGCCGCGCTCTGTGTTCTCACAGGCGCCGTTGTGGCTCGGGAGTACGGCTTGCCGTGCGTCGTCGGAATCGAGGGGATCGCGACGATGATCGCCACCGGTACGTACTCTCGAGAGTGCACGAAGGTGGCATTGCTCTCTTTGTGCTGTTGAAAGACGCGCTTCCTGGGCTCCACTGCGCTGCATAAGAGCAGTTTTAATGCGGTAGCATTTAGGTTGTCGTCAAAAAAACAAAATTTCCTCCTTCTCGGGCAGCAAATTTCCCTGATTGATCGATAAGTGTCACGTGACATTGTGACGTCGTCACAGAGTGCCCTGATGGGCCATTGTGATTGGTACAAAAAGGTCACCAGGCCTTTTGAAGGCATCGCAACCTGACCACTGGTTTCTGAGCAACCTGCATATCGTGGCAAATGGCACTTGAAATAATGATTGGTTGAGGGACTCGAAAATTTGAGGTTTAATCCGATAGTTAAAATTGCATAGAAATGGTTGAACTGCACACTTAATGAGAATATTAAAGAATTTGTCACGAACAGCAACCCTGTGTACGTTATCAGTTCTCCACGCCACTGCATCTCAGACCTGTTGTGGCAGGATGCGGTAGAGGAGTGGCCGTGGATGCATGGTATCTAAATTTTAGTGGAAACACGTGAGAAACTGAAACTGAGGAAACGACCCAAAACTTAATCGCTAGAAGGACATTAGACGCTCGCTGTAAACTCCAGAGCAGGCAACCTAATTGCTGTGGCGTTTTCTTTCAATGCGAAAGCATGACTGGGCTATGTCGGCACAGGAAGTGCCCGCAAAATGTGTCCGAAAAACATGAAGAGCAAGTGTGGTTATGTGATATATATAAAGTCAGTGATTGAACAATGTGAAATAATAGTCATTGGTCATTAACATTAGTCATCATTAAATACGCGATTTTACGATCATAATCAATGATAACTAGTGAGAGTAATAATTTCTGGTAATTAACAAGGTAATTAACACAGGTAATAATGGTGACAATTAATGTGGCTAATTACTGAGACCACGTGACGTCATAAGGGTGTGATGTCATGCCATACGTCTGACGACGTCACGACGTCACGACCAATTAGAGCAAGCAAAAAACGGAGCCCTGAATTTCGGTGTCTGATACATAGGAAGATATGTAGGTTTTCAAATAGTTCTAGAACATTTCATATGATGCCATATAGACAAGAGCTAACAAAGTCGACTAGGAGCCCCCAACGCAGCGGCAAACACTAATGCTTTCGCATTTCTCCAATGCCGTCTTTGTAGTGCCCTTTCAGTTTTTTTTTTTAATTGCGGGTAGGAAACCAATTTTTTTTTTACGGTATCCTACGTCTTCGTGCTCCCTGGGGCAATCCATATATGGTGGGAAAGCAGCACGTTTCCGATATAGCCGAGGACGGCAGCTGCGCATCAGCACCTAATGAAATTGATCAGGCGCATCGAATCTGGGCGGTGTTATTTCTTCAGAATGAATTGCAAAGCACTAATAAACGTTGCTAGGCATATGGAAGTCGCACGTGGCCAATAAATATCTTGTTCCTCAATTTTTTCTGTTAAGGTTTCAAAAGCCGTGCAATAAGATCAGTTGAGGCACACGATACAAGCGAAAACTACGATACAACCGGTGCTTCGTCATTTTATTTCATCGCTGCTCTTACGCCGGCTCGCCCCAATAACTGAAATGACAAGAAATGAAAAGGGAGCTATAATATCGCAGTTGTGCTTGTTTTCTGTAATTACAACCTGTCCAGCACATCACAGCCACCGTTCGGAAACTTGTGTGAGTGAATAGTTTCAATGAATAAACTGTATTTGGGCACAGGCTCAATTTCCACCCGATTATCCATTTAAGCAATGCATTATTATTTTATATTATATATTTAGTTCTACCAGTCTTGGTAGTGCATTAACACCTCTTTTTGGGCTAGTTGGTGCATACTTGATTTAAAGAAGACCTAGCGCAAAAACATGCAACCACGAAGACAGAACAGACGAGACACAAGCGCTAACTCACAACTGGCTTTTTTATTGAAGCAGGATGCAGTTTATATACGGTGAAGGTTCAAGGGGAGAGAAGGGTGACAAGGAGGAGAAGGTGAACAAAGGGAACATCGCTTCGCAAAAAACAGGCAGGCAGCCAAAAAATCATACAAGAAAAAGAAAAAGTTACATGAAAACTGAATCTAAAAATTGATACTCTGAATTAAAAAGAGATAAAGAAGGGGTACTGATGCACCTACTGCCATATTTATTGATGTAGAAAGCCTCCGGACTAACACGCGCCGTCTTATCTGTACTCTTGCCAAGAATCTTCGTCTCATTCAAAATCGCCTCGCACCCGTCGCAGCTCATTACGTGCGCAGCCAAATGTGCGTACTGTTCTTTTAAGTCTGACAAATTTCGGGCATGGTCCCCCAAGCGCTCATTGATGCAGCGGCAAGTTTGACCAACATAAAACTTCCCACATGTTAAGGGGGTAGCGTAGACCACTCCTACGGAACACTTGATAAACGGAGTGTCGTGCTTTATCTGGCAACCCCTCTTCATAGAGCTGGCTATTCGGGGGCACAACTTTCCCAGCTTGTTGGGAGCCGAAAAAACGACACTCACGCCATACCTGTTGGCCACTTTCCTCAAGTTGTGCGAGGTCTTGTGTAAATAAGGCACAACTAGCGGCTTTTGTGTCCTGGCAGGATCTTCTCCGGACTTTCTTCAGGTTCCGTGTTTTAGTTTTTGGAGGTGGGTCTCGCAAACAGCAACCAACACAGAGCAGGGGAACCCAGCCGCCGAAAGTCGGCCCATCTGATTGTGAAAGCTGACTTGCAACTGATGCGGGCACGATTTCTTGAGAGAAGACTCCAGGCAATGCGGCGCTATAGCTCTTTTAACAATCTTGGAGTGCCTAGATTCATAAGGCAAAATATCTTTTTTTGCACGCGGGTAATAGCCCCAGCAAACGTGTCTTTCAAGGAATGTTAGTTTCAAACCTAAAAACTGTAAAACATTAGTGTCGGGAAGTTCATGCGTAAATGTTAGCCCAAGTCCATGTTTGTCAAAAGCATCCAAAACTTCACCTACTGTAGAAGGGTAGGTGAAGGGTGTCTGCTTTTTTAAAAGTGCTAAAAAATCAACATATCTAAAAACCTTTAAAACAACCCCTCGCGTATAAAAAAGTTTATCTAAAGATTGATCAACCTTTGCTAAAAATATATCGCAAAGGATAGGGGCCACGCAGGACCCTATGCACACACCGTTGCGCTGCAAAAAAGGCAGGTTGTCAAAATGTATAAAAGTAGCACTTAGGTAAAACTGCAAAAGAGCGATAAAGTTATCAACCGGCAGTCCTGAAGAATTCTGGAAAGACACGTTGCCGTTTGCTTCTATGCATTCCCTTACAGTCAACAAAAGCTGGTCTTGAGGTACCGAATAAAACAAATCTTGCACGTCTACTGAAAACCCAAAGCCGATGTCATCGGAACCCCGTAGGTACTCAGCGACAATTGTGGAATTTTTTGTGAGAAAGGGGTCGTCCAATTCAAGTAACTTAAGATGTTTTTGCAAAAAGCTCCTGACATTTTTTTGCCAAGAACCTTCTTCGCTGACTATAGTTCTGAAAGGGGTTTCTGGCTTGTGGGTCTTGGCTGTAAAGAATGCATTTAGGCTATTACCTTTGCTCTTTTTTATATCCTTGGCAAGAGTTTGAAGATTTAACTCTTTACAAAAGTTAATGAATTTTGTCTTAATTCTAACAGCACTTTTCTTCACCTGTACAAAGTTCTTATTGACTACCGCACGCGCTTTCTGATTGTACATTTCGTCAGGCAAAACAACAAACCCAGTCTCTTTGTCAGCTTGAAGAAGCTTAAGGCTGTTCTGCCTAAAGAAGGAAACAACACCATTCAACAATCTCTGGCTCTGCACACATACGCGGCTTGGTGAACAGTTCCTCAAACAGTCCACACCCTCTAGGAGGCACCGGTCTTGGTTCTCTCCATCTCTTACTTTTTGGGCCAATTTCCTCTTCGCAGCGATGAGCTCGTGTGGCTGTACACCAGGCTCCCAACAAGCTGGGAAAGTTGTGCCCCCGAATCGCCAGCTCTAAGAAGCGGGGTTGCCAGATAAAGCACGACACTCCGCTCATCAAGTGTTCCGTAGGAGTGGTCTACGCTATCCCTCTTAACATGTGGGAAGTTTTATGTTGGTCAAACTGGCCGCTGCATCAATGAGCGCTTGGGGGACCATGCCCGAAATTTGTCAGACTTAAAAGACAAGTACGCACATTTGGTTGCGCACGTAATGAGCTGCGACGGGTGCGAGGCGATTTGAATGAGACGAAGATTCTTGGCAAGAGCACTGATAAGACGGCGCGTGTTAGTCTGGAGGCTTTCTACATCAAGAAATATGGCAGTAGGTGCATCAGTACCCCTTCTTTATCTCTTTTTGATTCAGAGTATCAATTTTTAGATTCAGTTTTCATGTAACTTTTTCTTGTATGATTTTTTGCCTGCCTGCCTGTTTTTTGCGAAGCGATGTTCCCTTTGTTCACCTTCTCCTCCTTGTCACCCTTCTCTCCCCTTGAAGCTTCACCGTATATAAACTGCATCCTGCTTCAATAAAAAAGCCAGTTGTGAGTTAGCGCTTGTGTCTCGTCTGTTCTGTCTTCGTGGTTGCAAGTTTTTGCGCTAGGTCTTCTCTAAATCAAGTCTTGGTAGGCAAGCGTAGGAGGAGGAACTAGAAGTCGAAGCCATGCGGCACTGCGTGTTTCGTACGCAATCGCCTATGATTTGTTGGGGCTGCCCCGCAGTTTCCGCTTCCGGTTTGCTTTCCCGCGGTGCACCCTCGCACGGCTTCGCCTCACGAGGGCTGCACCTCGTGACTTTTCCTGGTTAGTGCCCTTAACCAGCAAGGAAGGGCGCCACGGACGGTTTAATTGCTGCGCGTCAAGTGGACCGCACTCTCAGTCTCTTCGGCTGGGATCGTCGGCGCGAGCGCACGTTACGCTCTCGGCTTCGCTCTTCGCCAGCGGGGCGAGGAAGTGACGTAAAGACTTGCTCTCGTATCTCGTCCCGTCCGGCTTCGGAGTATCCCTTGCCCTAGCACGGGCGAACATTCGCTCGTAACCTTGCTAGTGAGTCGGACGACCTCGGTTACTTAGCGTGTTTTATTGCTAACTGACGATATTGTTGCAGTAGCAATAAATGCCTGTTTGTGTCAGCCAGAGTGTCGTTCCTTTGTTTCCTCAGAGCAAGGCCCGCCGTGGTCGGCTTGCGCTCGATAGCGTACGCGATCACGGGGTGGGGTCCTGTGTCAGCCGCGATTAAGCGCAGAGAAACTGTTTATCTCCCCTATTAAAATCCCCACGTCTGGCAGCCCAACGTGGGGCCTGCTCTTGAAACATTCGACGGTTCTCTGTCTGATCACTAGGACCTACGGCATGCTTTCTTGAGTGCGAGGTGTATTGCGCTGCAGCACGTTTGAACTTTTCGACATGCTCAGCACATTTTTCGTCAAGCTTGTTCTGGAGTTTCTTCAGTACGCGAACCACATGGTCCGCATCGAGCGAGCGCGAGGCCTAGCGATTGAGCACGGAAACCGCGTGGGTGGTCCGAGTTTTCTGTATATATATTTCTCTGCTAACTCTTTTTCGACTGTAGTAGCCGCGGCTCCGGGAGCCGGGTGGCCTAGGGTCACGGGTGCCACTACGAGCTCGCTGGTGTTGCAGCTCGGCACCGGGCGCTCCGACACCGTCCGATATGATGGACGCCGAGCGCTCAGAAGCTGCTTTGTGCAGTGAACGGAGTAGGAACACCCCACAGAGCGGATGCCTCCTCGTGGCTGCGCACACGTAACCCGTTTCGGGTTTTTGTTCTGTTCACTGTCGTGGTCGGGGTGGTAGCGAGGCTTTTCGAAGCTGCCGGCACCACGTCAGACGAGACACGACCACCGGACTGTGGTGCTGAGAGGTGGTACACTTTGCTACCCACCAGTTCTTATAACCTCGCAGGAACCGAGAAGTCTCGTCCTACTCAAGAAAGGGCTTTGTTCACTCGAACTTTGCGTTTGGGCAGCCGCCCAATACGTTTTGCTAGCGAGCTAGGCATTGTGCCACGAGGCCCTTGCGGACGCCGTTTCCCCTCCTGTGGCCTACCTTAAAGGCACGCCGAGAGCGTTTCGACAGTTTTGCACATCCGGTGGAGCCGCACAGGCTTGCTGTCCGGGGGACATCGTTTCGCTGCTGCGACGGAGTGCCCTGCATCCTGTTCGCCCCATCCATTCGGGGCAGCTGTGGCGAGGCCAGTCCGCAGTCACCTCCGGCTGCTGTTGCCCTGGCGACTGCTGCAGAATTATGGACTGCAGCATCATGGACTGCAGCTTTCAACCAGGCTTCTCTTCGCGGGCCTGTGGACACCGTAGTCCACAGGCCATGCGAGTCGTCTTAGCGAAGACCTTCATGCCGCCTTCGGAACAGCGCGGAAGTCTGCGTGGACGCTCTCGGCGTGACCTCCGCTGCAAGACCTGCCTCAAGTGCATGAGCATGCGGAGACTCTTTCATAGCATGTACTTTCAGGCGCGAGGGTCTATTTAAGGTGGGGGGGGGGGGATGTGGCGACAGCCCCGCAGCTCCTCCGGATGGTTTGCTTTCCCGCGGCTTCGCCTCAGGAGGGGCGCGCCACGTGACTTTCCCTGGTTAGTCACCTTAACTAACAAGGGAGGGTGCCTAGGGCGGCGTGATTGCTACGCGACGGCGTCAGACAGATGTCCCATAACAGTGACATCTGTGATTTACAGGGCGGTGATGCAGATTATAAAGGATCGACTGCAGGCTTGGATGGAGAATGAGGGGTTGTTAGGGGAGCTACAAAATGGGTTCCGGAAACAAAGGAGGTTGGAGGATAATCTATTTTCATTGACACAGTGTATAAAAATTGCTGAAAAGGAACACATGCCCTTACGGCTTGCATTCCTGGATAACAGGGGAGCCTACGAAAACGTTATTCAAGAGAATTTGTTGGGCATACTGGGCGCATTGTATGTGGAAGAGGGAGTAATTAATGTTTTAAAAGATATATATTAAGGTAAAAGAGTGCTTATAAAATGGGAAAAAAATTTTGTTCATGTTGTACCAGCATGTTTTTCATGTTGTACCTGCAAGGGCTATAGAGAGCAAACAAGAGAGGAGCGGATTAGGATTCAACCTTTCTTTTTTCAAGCAAGGAGATTGGATTAAACAGTCATTACCGGGACTAATCTACGCGGATGATATAGAGCTAATGGCTGACAAGGAAAATTTACAGAAGTTGATAGACATTTGTGGTACAGCGGGAGATACATTAGGTTTCAAATTTAGTAAGGAAAAATCTGCATACATGATATTTAAGGATGAGGGCGGCGAGCATTGAACAAAGTTAGCGCTAGAAGTAGTGGATGAGTACAAGTATCTTGGGGTGTGGATAAATAACGGTGGTGAGTATCTGACAGAGCATGAAAAATATGTAATGAATACAGCTAGTAGGAATGCAGCTTTCATGAGAAATATGACACTGTGGAATTACAATAGGTATGAAGTGGTAAGAGGGATGGTAAGGGGTGATGGTTCCTATTCTGACTTTCGGTAATGTGGTCCTGTGCATGAAACCAGCTGTTCAAGCAAGGTTAGAAATCAAACAACGTGGCGTAAGCAGGCTAGCTTTGGGAGCACATGGCAATACACCAAACCAGGGGGTACAGGGCGATACGAGATGGGCGTCATTCGAAAGCAGAGAAGATAGCATTGGAGGAGCGAATGAGAAAAATTGGGGAAAAGCAGTGGGCTAGGAACGTTTTCAGATACCTGTACATTGGAATGTTGACGCGAAATGGAGAAAGTGAACTAGAAAATTGACAACCAAATATCTGGACCGCAGTCGGAGGGCAAATCAGCAATTATCGGCTGAGAAAAAAGGTTAAAGAAAAAGAGAGAGTCCTGTAGAAAGCAGGGCTGCTGACGAAATCGGCACTGGGAACATACGGGATCATTAAACAGGAAATTGCCGAAGAAAATATCTATGAAAACTGTAGGGGAAGCACTTTGTTGTTTGAGGCCAGGCAGGAAGTTCTGCGGACTAAGACATATAGAGTCAGGTTCCACGAGATAGACACGTGCGGTGCTTGTGGAGAGGAGGAGGAAACGGCTGAACACTTTATACTTTTATGTAAAAGGCTTTTCACCCTGCAGTGGAAAGCAGCGGGGCTGATTTATCCAACGCATTGGGGTTTAAGGACAGTGAAAGAAAAGTAGATTTTGAGCGGGTAGAACTAACCAAGCGAAGGTTACCGGATTGGTGGCCAAAAACCACTAGCAAAATTTCACAAGTCATGGATAGGTGGCTTGAACCAGCGCCCGATTTAAAGGGTTCAGCCTTATCCATTCATTCATACATGCTGCGCACACGGGAGAGTACACTCTCTTCGGCTGGGATCGTCGGCACGAACGGACGTGTCGCTCGCGGCTCCGCTCTTCGCCAGCGGGGCGAGGAAGTGGCGGGGAGACTTGTTCCCGTGTCTCGCCCCGTCCGGCTTCGGAGTATCCCTTGCCCTTGTGTGGGCGAACATTCGCTCGTAAACTTGCTGGTGAGCCGGACGATCTCGATTCCTTACAGTGTTTTGTTCCTAGCTGGCGTTATTGTTTTAGTAGCAATAAATGCCTGTTTGTGTCGGCCAATGTGTCGTTCCTTTGTTCGCTGAGAGCAAGGCCTGCCGTGGTCGGCGTGCGCTCGGTAGCGTGCGCGATCACGGGGTGGGATCCGGGCGGTTTTGAAATGTGTCAACCGCGATTAAGCGGCCAGAAACTATTTATCTGCCCTATTAAGACCTCCACAGATTCTAACTCGTTAACATATGCGCTCATATTTAGCATTACAGAGACGCGTAATTGACGGCCAGGTCTTTAAAGCGAAGAAAACATGAAGAGAGTTTTTCGTTTGTGATAAAGATTCCGATCTATTTCGGTTTCCCGCCCCTCACTTGTGGCTGAAGCTACATCACGTCCCGCAATTAAAGGGCATGAGGATATTACTGAGAGCGCACGCCGGGCTCGTTTCAAACAAAGGCGAAGGGAGGGCGATAGGGCAGTGAAATTTCAGCAACAGTAGAGCTTTCCTATCAAGTGGGCACTCGCCCTGATGTACTATCAGAGACAAAAGTGGTATACTACACGCAGCGGCAGCCGGAGCAACGGAAAACTACTTCGTAACGCCATCTACAGGCGGCATCTGGGATCGAGACAGCCAATAGGAGCCTTTTATTATCTGCAGGCATGTCGATTGACTCGTTTCAACGTTTCGTGCATGAGCTCGCCGTGATATCGAGCGGCGCCGTGCGCGCCGGCTCTCAATTCATATCACGAACGTGCGTTGGAAAACGGACAGGCAGACAGACGGATAGTGCTTTTATTCATGTTAATTCTCGTAAACCAAAAAGCAGGTCTACCAAAGCCTCAAAGGGCTTGAGTGGCAGCGCCTGGCAGACAGCGAGCATTGGCAAAACAAAGGAAAATAGAGATGCTGCATCGAACTGGGCAACAACTAAAAAAGTTAACGCGCTGAGAGACAAATATTGGGACATAACTATTACAACATAAAAAAGTATGACAGTAATGTGAAATTAAGACAGTAACATTAGGTGAAATAATCACGGGGCAGGATGCAACGCGGAGATATCCGCAAAATTTTTTTCAGGGTGTATTTTGTTGTCATGCGGAACACCCTAGGTGGCAAACTATTGAAACAGGCAGGAACATAGTATTCATGGGTACGCTTTCCGTACTGGGTTGAGGACCGAGGAATGCAGTAACGGCATTTCGGTCTTAAATCACATGCGGGAACATATGGAATGGTGAACTGACTGTGCCAGAAATGTTTAAGCACAATGGTTTCTGTTAGCAAAGCGTTAAAACTGGGAAGCTTTAGTCTCCTAAAAATGTCAATCTTATTACCAAAGGGCAGGTCGTAGGCGATATTCTTTAGATGTAAACGCAGAAGCGAAATCAACCTGTGCTGCCAGCGAACCGTGCAATGACCATAAATAGTGATTCCGTATCTAAGTACACTATAGGAGAGGGTGTGTAACACATTTGCGGACGGAAAAAAGCATAAAATATCTAATATTATACAGGACGACCGATACAGCTCGAAGTCTTTGGCAAACAAAAAGGTGCGAGTTCCAAGAAAGATCACTGTTGAAGATCAGGCCAAGATATCTGACCGAATGCGCATATTTTACTGGTACACAGCTACAATGAAGTCAAGAGGATTTATGCAAATAAACAGGAGGACTGAACTCAAGTTGTTTTAATGGGATATGAAAACAAAAGTTGCGTTTTAGAAGTATTCACATTAATATTATACTTAAACCAGTCCATGGCTTTAATAGCTGCCATCTTCAATGCTGTTACAGCCTCAGTGTTTTTTTTTTGCGCGTACAACAATAACAGTGTCGTCAGCATACTGAAACAATAGAACAAGCACATTGTTAGCAAAATCATTAATATATACATAGAATAACACAGGACTCAATATAGTACCCTGCGGGACTCCGGAGGTAATTGCCGTGAAATTGCTACGGAGTATTGAAATCGACACATATTTTCGCCTATCCTGTAAAAAAAGTAAGCAATTGTAAAAACGAACCTCGAAAGCTCAGTGTAGAAAGCTTATGAAGCAAAAGAACGTGGCAGATGCTATCGAAAGCCTTGCTTACGTCAAGAAAAAGAGCATACAACTTAATTCTTATCGGAAGTTGAATTTAGTACGCCAGAGATTTCTTCAAGAAGATCGGTTGTTCCTTTTCCTGGTATGAAGGCATACTGACAAGGTGATGTAACACTATGTGTATTAAAAAAATTCGTCATGGTATGCAGTAGATGCTTTTCATAAATTTGGCCAATGCATGGCAGAATAGAGATAGGTCGGTAATTACTCATGAGGTTTCTGGAGCCACCCTGGTACAAAGGTATAACTTTAGCAGTTTTCACTGAAGTCAGTATTATACCCCTCGAAATGATACTGTTTGGAATAACTAGCACGTAGGACATCTTTAATCGCTTCAAAATTTCTGCACAATTCAGAAACCAGGAGGCCGTCATGACAAGGAGATTTTCTGCGTTTAAGACTGAAAACTATAAACCTTAAATCATCTTCGGTAATACCAGGAAGGGAACCAGATTCCATCACATTGGAAGGCATAGGACAGGCGGTAGGGTGGCCGTCGAGATGCACCAGACTGCAGAGAAAATAGTTTGTTTAAATTATTCGCAATGCTTTGTGCATCGTTACGGAAATGAGAGATGAAATGTGTATCATTATAAATTGCAGCGCTCACTCCTTTCAGATTATTTACCAATAACCATCTTTTCTTGCGGTTCAAACGAGCGTCATTAAACTCAGACCTAGAGTGCTTGCGCTTGGCCAGACGGATTCACACTGTTTCGTTCACGTTTAAATTGCAATCGTAGTTCACAACAGTTTGGGGCACGTCTTGGTCACGCCCAGAGCAGATTTTTCTCTTTAACGGCTTCCGATATCACAGGCGACATGCACTTATTGTCTAAATTTTGTTGCTTAACTATCACCATGCGTAAAGAATCGGCTGTGTGTGGGCGAAAAACCTCGACAAAACTGTCATTTAAGTCCGCATGGGGACACACTGTCAATAAGAGAATCCAAATCGTACATTGCTATTTTTTCATCAAGACGCTTATAATCTTAGTACTGATACTTTTTGCTGGCTGCGCATAGATTCAGGGTAGCTCGAACCATCCGTTAGCGAGCAGCAATCGAAATAGTGGTCTGCAAGCTTGACTGCAGCCACAGCACATCGCACCGAAAGGTTTCGAGAACGCACGTTTATGTGGTCGATGCAAGACGAGACCAGCTGCCCAGATAAGTATTCCTGACGTGCAGGGCTGCGGAGTCTCTAGTCCCCACTTTGATAAGGTGGCCAGATAATCTGCGACCGTTGGCACAGTGGGGCGTAGAATATCGATATTCATATCACCGATAATGGACATGTGTTCTTCACGGGATACTGATGACATTGCAGAATGAAGCTCAGCTAAAAAGATTCTACCGTTAGAACAAGGAGGGCGGTAAATTGTGAGAAGAACCAACGACAACCTGGGGGCACTCAGGCGGAGCGCAACCACTTCTGCTTGAGTGAAAGTAATACTAATTTCAAAAACGGACCAAGAGTCTAACAAAAACTGCGATTCCTCTTCCTGTTCCTTGTAGGCGAGTGTAAGAATATAACTGGTAACCTGGCAGCGGGGAATGTGATAACACATTTGACGAAACGTTCACTTCCGTGAGAGCAACAATGTCAAAACTTGAATGAAAAGGGTGAGTTAGCGCACAAAAATGGTGCCAGTGTTTCCGTATACTGCGAATATTAACAAGAGTAAATTGAAATGAATTGCCTGTGTGATGCTGAATGAACTTCCGGACTTCAGAAAAATCGGAACACTTCACGAAACCAATGTCAGACATGGTTATGTTAGTTTTTCAAGATCAGAAAGCTTGCTGATGCGAATGAGAGGTGCGCCTTCGGACTATTTGGTCCAGACGAACTCAAAACCCTATTCTTTACCACAAGACTTGGCTAGTCGGAACAACTTGCGATTGACCTGAGACAGGTTGTCGTTAAAAAATAGCCGAGGAAACTGATCGTCTTGCACCAAATCGGGAAGGCCCTTCCAAGCCCCGAGCTATTTCTCCTTAACAGAAATTGACTGAGTTCACACTAGAATCGGTGGAATATAGTCGCCTCTGGATGGCAGCCGATGTATTGCTGAGATATCTGCTGGTTGAAAATCATTTATGTATAGCTTGCCATACAACGCACTTAATAAAGAGTGCAGGTTTTCATCAGAGTTGAGTGGAAGGCCGTGAATCCCGAAGTTACATCTCCTGATGTATTGTTCGAGGTCTTTTATCTCCCCACTCATCCTGTCAATGACTTGTGTCTGGGAAACTACTGTTGAAGACAGCGATTGAACTTGTGTTCGAAGGTCTGCAAGCTCAGCCTAATTAGTGGTCACTGTAGAAAGCACTGAGTCATACCGTGACGAGAGGAAATCAGTAGCAGACTGTATATCCTCGACTACTGAAGCAACCTTTTCACTAGTTTCCTTGAAAAACAATAGTTCTTCAATATCACCATCAGTGCTGCAACAGTTGTAGTCAAAGAATCCAGTTTTACATTCAGAGCAGACAGTTGCTGCGAGAATGAACCGTCACCTGGGGTCGATGCTACGTCGGGTTGCTTAACGGAATCAATCCTGCATGAAGGACATTTCCACGTTTCACGCTTTACTGTACACATCTGACGAGCAGTTTTTCCCCAGGTGAAATTCGCGATCACAGGTACTACTCATGAACCTTCTATCTTTCGGTATGGCTTTTGAACAAGAAGTACACGAAGAAGTAATGGTGCAATGAGCGGCAAAACCCAAAAAATGATGCATTGCAACAGATGTAACCAACACTCAGCTGCCAAAAGCAAAGCAAACGTTTAGTCCAGGACAAAGGATTGCCGCTGACTGCAACGATCCACGGTTGGCGGCCTTTAAATAATCGGTGATCGACGTCAGGGGAGAGATCATTGGCATGTCCAGAGCCAATGAACTCAAGGATGGCTTGCTACGCCTTAACTGCAGCCTCCTTGAGATCCACATGCGTAGATCAGTCACCAAAATCATTGGCGAAGATGATAGCCGTTGATAATACGAGTGGTTTTCCAGATGATTCGGTCCCACGGACTGCAGAACCTGCCAAAAGTGACGTAAACGTTTAGTCCAGTACAAAGGTTTACCGCTGACTGCAACGATCCACGAAGTTGCGGCCTTTATATTATAGGTGATCGACGCCAGGGGTACATCATTGGCAGGTCCTTATTTATTTATTTTGTGATTAATAAATTTATTTCAGAATACTGCAGGCCACTGCTTGGCCCAAGCAGGAATGAATTTACATTGTTACATAACAAAAAGAATAAAATTATACAATAATAAACACACAGATACGAAAAGAATAAACCAAAATAATAAAACCAAAAGAATAATATTATACAATATTAACAGCACACGGGTGCAAAACATAAATATAAACAATATTAGCAGGTAAGTAGACGATGTAAGGCATTAGAAAAATTTTGTGAGGAAAAAACAGATGCCGGTAACGAATTCCAATCTTGTTCTGTTCTAGGGAATAAACTATATAAAACTTAGTTTTGGCGAAAAGGGGAGCAAGTGAATGCTAATGAACGCCCCGAGTCTTTCTCACTAGAGGACGCTCAATGCACTCTGGAAGCTTGAGTTTATTTTTTCCTGTTAAACTATTAAATAAGAATATCAATCTATTAATTTTTCTGCGGGTTTCTGGTGTATGAATGTAATTGAGATCATAAACTGCGAGGGAGAGTCTTCCGTATTGTATTTTCCGTATATAAACCAAACCGCTTTCCTATTGACTATTTCAAGAATCATTATGTCTTTTTCATGTATGGGTCCCACAATACTGAAGAATATTCAAGTAATGACCACACACAATTTTCGTAAGGCAATTTTTTTTATATGTGCTGTGGCAGTTTTCAGTTTTCTTCGTAAAACCCATATCTTTCGTAATGAAGCTTTAGAAATATTAGTAATGTGTGCCTACCATTCTAACTTACTGTCAAGTGTTACACCTAAATATTTATATTTCTCAACTTCCAAAATCATATTGCCGCGAAGAAGGTAAGGAAGCAAACTGGGAGACTTTTTTCTAGTTATAAGCAAGAGAACAGTGTTTTCACTATTAAGTTCCATGGCCCATTTCAGACACCATTCTTCAATGGCAAAAACTGATTTTTGTACACAGCTGTGGTCATGTTCAAATGAAATTTGTTTAAACACAGCACAGTCGTCTGCGAATAACTTAACAGAGACCTCTTCAGGAGCAACCGTAACTAAATCATTGACATATATTCTATATAGGCCCAGAGCCAACGAAGTCAAGGATGGCTTGCTATGTCGAAAGTGCAGCCTCCTTGAGATCCGCATGCGATGATCAGTCACCAGAATCAGTTGCGAAGATGATAGGCGTTGATTATACGAGCGGTTTTCCAGCTGATGCTGTTCCACGACCTGCAAAGCCTGCCAAAACAAAGCAAACGTTTAGTTCAGGACAAAGGTTTGCCGCTGACTGCCACCAGATTGCTACTGCTGCGGCGCAGCTCGGCATTTTGGCGAGCTGAAGCACGAAACACTCGAAACGACTCAAGAGGCATGCCTGCAGTTAATAAAGTGGTCCCATTGGCTGTATAGAACCCAGATGCCGCCTGTAGATGGCGTTGCGATGCAGTTTTCCGGTGCTCCGGCTCCCGCCGCGTGGAGTATACCACTTTTGTCCCAAATAGTACAGCATACCAGGGGCATGCTAAATTGGCCACTCCTATTCCTGTTTAGATTGAAGGCTTGTAAAGGCTGCGCAAGTCATAACAGCTGCTATTTGAAATTTTTTTCAGGTGATTATGTTCAGCTCAATGGAAACACTGGCGTCTTAAGGAAAACTCAATCTCCTGCTTTGGAAGAAGATTAATGCCGCTTGCGAGGAACAAGTGCAATGTCTGTCTCCGCCTGGACAAAAGCAAAAGCCGCGAACCTTCTCTGTTTCAAACCTGCGATTTATATATGATACTTTTAAATAAACGCCGATATCACATCTGCTTTCAACATATCCAGACTTCAGATTTTTTTTACTGCGTTCATTATATATCTGAAGAGTACAGGTTGGAAACTACCGGACACCACGGGCAAATAACGCTACGGGCAAATAACTCGCTGCGCCAGTGCTTCTTAACTGCGTGTGAATTGCGCCGGAAAAGCATGTTGCAATTGTTTCACACTGCAGTGGTCAAAAGATGGAACCTAAATTACAGAGTCTGGGGACACCATCTGCACGGAGTTTGCGTAAGACACTGCCTAACTGCACCACTGGGTGCATGTCTCACACGCCTAAAAATGGTAACGTTGCACTTACAATTCTCCAGGAATAGAGTGACATCACTTTGAAGTAGTCTCGACCACTGGTGTCGCAGGAACAAACACGCGAAGGATAAGGTGTGCGCTTAACCTCCAGGGCAGTATGATCGCATTTCGCTCTAAAACGCGGTCGTCGCGGCCGGTAGTGACGTAGCGTTGCGTGCGAGTGCAGTGCAAGATGTGACCAGAGCGCCCTGAGCATGACGAGAGACGCGCGCCTGATTCATGCCATTGCTCTGCATTATGGACTGCCCCTTTCAGTCCTGCTTTCCTGGCACATTCAAGGGCCCGCTTGCACGAAACAGATCCGAGTCATGTTCTCCAGTCTAGCGTTAATCACTGTGGGAAATTAAAATTTGGTTTAGTATAGGGAATGACTTATTTACTCACTTTTCGGTGAACACCTAAACGGCGCCATTGGGGAGCGGAGAAAACTGAAGTGAAAGAAGGAGAAGAGAGGTGCCGTAGTGAAGGTTTCCGGAATAATTTCGACCAACTGGGGATCTCTAATTTGGACTGCTATCGCACCTGACTAGGGCGCCTTTTGTGTTCCGCCTCCATCGAAACGCGGCCTCAGCGGTCGGGTTCGAACCCCTGTACTCCGGCACAGTAGCCAGAACGATGTTAGAAGGGGTCTATGTAGACCATCTGCTGGATATGAGGGCAAGAAAGATTTGCTGATAGACACTTCAACCGCGTCGGGAGGCAACAACACGAATGTGAGCCGGAAACTTACGGGAAGTGATGTCTTTTATGGCCCCAAGCAATATATATATTCATTTGTTTCATGGCGGTTTCACGTCCCAAAGCGAGTCAGGCTATGAAGGACGCTGTAGTGAAGGTCGCCAAAAATTTCGAGCACTTGCAGTTTTTTAATGTGCACTGGGCAATCGCAACTCTACACGGGCCCCTAGAATTTCGCCTCTATCGAAATGGTAGTGTTCACTGATCTATACAAGCGATGGAAAAACTTTAAAAGAAAACTTTTACTACAAATCGCAATAATGGCCCATTACGTTCAATATTGCCAGAAGAGTTCCTTACATTTTTTCGATTTTCGAAATTTTTGTCGAAGAATGTTGTACATGTATTTCGTGTTCGCACCGTTTGATATAATATTAATGAGAATGATGCGTACTCGTAATTTGGGTTTCTCAGCTAATGGCACCCGATAGGAGTGGCCACGACCCAGGTAGCACATGACAGCGGGCCAATATTAAAAAGCCATCGGCAAAGAGTGGCCCTAAGTAGGCGCAGAGTTGCCAATGAGGATCTGATATTGGCTGCGCCATCAAAAAATCATAACTGTGATGGGCCATGTTAACCAGAGTTCTCCCATTCTTTGCCAGAATTGGGTAAGCCATTTTCAAAGTCTGGCTATCGTGGGCGATGTTAGCCAGAGTTCTCCCGCTCTTTGCCAGAATTGGCTAAGCCATTTTAGAAATCTGGCTATCATGGGCGATGTTAACCAGAGTTATCCCACTCTTTGCCAGAATTCACTACGCCATTTTCGAAACCTGGCTATATTGGCCTTTGCTTGCCTCCCCTTATCCTGTGTTAAAAGTATACTTGCAGGTGTTGGTGAACATTGCACCATCCATTATACTGGGTAGAACATTGATTTTATAATTTATAATTTATAATAGTTTATAATTTTCGATCGCGCTAAAACTTGTTTGAGCTCCTGGGCTGCGCTTGGGCGAGTTGAAGAATTTGAAGTTTTATTAACCTTTTTCTTACCGAACACTTTCGCGGTATATGTGTGGAGTTGGATAAACAACGAATATTTTCCGAATGCGCAGTCGGAGATAGAGGCATGGTTACGACGAAAAAACTCAAATGAACCGAATTAAGCTGTCAGCAGATCGCGCCGGCCAGAGGGAGCTCTCGCACAGGAGAAACTAAAGGAGCAGCGTGTGGACGCCGTCGAGGCGCGGCGCGGCGACGTCTGCCGCGGGCTCCGCCGCTGATGAATTGTGCTCTAAGGTGCTTCCCAACAATTTCCAAACGCATTCCGAAGCATCCCAAACGCATTAGCTCGCTGTGTGCTGCTGCCATCGACTTTTGTTCGGTCCGTTCTCTGATTTTGAGTTGTGCAACGACGTGACGGAGACTTCGGTGGTGGTCAGTCGTATGTGCATATTCCGCCACAGAGGAACCGCTCTGTCGCATAAGGCCCGTTTCACATGCTGCAACTAGAAAGAAAACAGTCGGCCTAGCCGGTGATGCCGCAGTGCGATTTTCGGCCGGTGCTTTCACATGCCACTCCGCAGCGAATTCGGTCAAAGGGACAGTCAAAGTTTCATGATGTTTGCAAAGGCAATCCATGAATAAACGCGACCGAAACGCTACACGAAAGGTATTGATGATGTTATGACGAGTGTATTTTTAGATGTGGGGCATTATTTCAATGTTTTCATTAGAATAAACAGTTTTGCTTCCGCCGCTTCAACAGCTCCCGCGTGACTGCACGTCGCACGCAGTCTCGGCGCTCCCCATTGTTCAGTCACTGAGCGAGCACAACGATGCTGCGACTGAATACCAACCGGGCGGAACTCGATCGCCAGCCGTCTGCGACTAGACCGATGGAGTTTGCAGTGTCGCCGGCGAAAATCGCATCCATGTGAATCGGGCTTAATGCCGACGACGACACCATCCAGACAGACAAATACGGATCTGTAGAATTCTATCGTTAATACTGGGAACTAGAAGCGGCTGCAACTGATCACTAACAATCCTTTGAAAAAGTCTGGTAAATTTAGTAATTAACTAATATGCGCTGGCATGACCCAGTTGTAATGATTCGTGTAACTAGATATGGCTTAGCCACACCGCTAATAAAAAAAATACTTTTCTGGGAAGTGCAGAGACAGAGCTTACGCGCTGTTGCCTTTGTCCAATTTCTGGGCATAATAACCCACCTATTTGTATGAACTTTATGTATTTTAAACCGTTTTTGCACGCTCTGCTTGCGCGAGTATCTGAAAACCAGTCCAAGAGGGCTTCCTTCTAAAAAAATCAAATGACTTTCATTTAATGATTTTTTTAATGAGAAAAGCGCTTTTTTGCTTCACTCTAAAGAATTCACTGCCACACTGCGCAGTGGGTGTCTGCTTAATAGAGATACTAAATCAAACGTAATAACTTAGTGTAAGTTCAACGTCCAGAAACGATAAGCAGTGGCCTCGTAATTTACAATTATAAGTTGCGCACGCGTGAAACATTAGGCCGCCGCTTCAACACGCGGTAAGAGAATATTCCTACGCTTCCCTACGTCGTTCGCTGTGATCGCGCCTTCCCCTGTGTTTTCCGATATGAGAACAGTGGTACACCAAACACGGCGAGACAGGAATTCAAAGCAATTACACAAGCACTGGTCAGGTAGAAAATAATACTGAAGGGGTTATCAACAATGAGCAAGAGTTAGTGGCGTACAAAAAAAAACATACATACAGTACAGTAGGAATACCAATGAAATGCAGCAGGTATGCATAATAAAATTTCACACGGGGGTTCAAAAGATGCCTCATTTTCTTCTTGAGTTGATGAATGTTGAAACTCTCTTGGGCACAAGCAATTAATGTTGGATATGTGTTGCATAAAACTGTTATTTTGTGATCTGTAGTCTGGGTGCCGTAGTAAGTACGAGGCCTAGAACCAAAGAAATTGTGCGCAAGTTATGAGTGATTGCTCTATTCAAATAAGAACGGGAAAAAAATTGAAAGTCATGTTTTATTTTTTGGTAGATTAGGAGTGCTAAGGAGTGTTTGTAGCATAGAAAAACCGGTGACACCTTACAAGAGGTAAACATGTCATTAGCACTAATAGTATATCTACCCAAAGTGCGCAAGGCTCTTTTTTGTAGAGCGAACAACCTATCCGAGTCAGTTTTATTACATATTCCCCACACTAAGAGCCTATACACAATATGAGAGTGAATAAGAGAAAAATATAACTGTTTTTTTTATTTAGAGAATGGACACGCAATTCCATCTACGTCGACATCAGACGGCATTTGATATACATGCGCTGGGATGCCTGCCATATTTAAACTAGCTGATGAAAAAGACACAGCATCGCATTTCGGGAAAAACTTTCGCGCTGCTTCTTTGGCGAAATCATCTGGCTACAATTTAGCCACGAAGCATGTGGTTGCCGCTGCGTCAGTCGAACGGCGACCACGTTCCATTGTACGGAATGCCCACCAGAGAGAGGCATTCGAGGATTTTGCAGAAAATTGTTCGCACCACGCATGCCACTGCCGCCGAGAGAGGTCGCGTTCATATTTGCGTGCCTTAGCTGTATGATAGTGCAATCGCATACGTGCCTGCGACGACGTAGGGTCTCTCGTAGCAGCCAGCTCGGGTTGACGGCGTGCCGCCCACAAGTTACGAAGGCCGAGGTCTGCTGCCGGTCGACCAAGATCAGTCCAGGTGGTAGTTGTAGCACTGTTGAGAGCTGTTTGTATGCGCTCAACAAGGATTGGCGAAGAATCTGAGGAGAGATTGTGCATACAGGAGCGGAAAGTGTCCCAGTTGATCACAGAACATTTGTAGCGTAAAAGTCGGAAATGTAAGGCGTGAAGACCGATGATGATAGGGTGATGATCACTTCCCAAGCAGTCTGGCTCCATGTGCCAAGAGGGAGTACCCGGACCCGACCACCACGTCAAGTCTGGAGCATAAGAAGCACTGCGAGTTTGACGCACTGGCCGTGTTGCGGTCCCAGGATGATTGAGCAGCACAAATTGGGCATCCGTGAAGGCGTCCCGCACACGCCTGCCACGAGGGTTTGGATTTGGGTACCCCCAATCCTGGAGAGGGGCGTTGAAGTCGCCTCCGACTAAAATCGGACACCCGGGATACTGCCGACGGACACTTGTTAGCCAGCCAAGATTAATACGGAAGGAAGCACCACCGGCTGGTCTAACGTAAAATGAAACGACCACAATGGTTCCCTTCTTAAGTTTCGCAGCCACTGCCACTACCTCTTGATACGACGTGCACCAGTTTTTGAGAGCAAGGCGTACATGCGGAAAACGTTACGCAACCGCCTTTCCCTTGGGAGCAGCAGTTTGTACACGACGGTCTATCATTGAAGGATATATGTAGGCACTGAAGCCTGGAATCGATGGCAAGGCGTTTGTTTCCTGTAGCAGCATGGCCCATACCTAGAATTTGTGAATTTGTAGTCGGGTCTTGAGCTCTCCCACCTTCGTGAAAATGCCTCTGCAGTTCCACAGCAGCACACCAGCACGATTGGAACTTGCCATTTCTATTTACTAGCCCAAGTGCTGCGGAATCACGGACGTCAGGTTGGACAACTGGTTGACCATGAACCGGAGCAAAGAAGTAGCAGTGTTGTCCAGTGGCATTGCGGTAATCTGGGAAGAGGCGGCAGGAAATGACAGTGGTGGGCGACAGGAAGGCGACGTTGCTGCGCTATTGATAGATGCGGTGGATGATTCCGCTGCCCGTCTACGTCGAGCGAGCAGTTCACGGTGTTGCCGGAACTTGGTGACCTCCGCTAAAAGACATGCGTTTTTTTCGTCGACTGCGGTCATATCGTCGTGCGGTAGTTCAGGCACACTGCGCTGCTTTGCTGGCTGTTTTCGGATGCGTTCTTTTCGCACAGTGCCGTTAGAGGACCGCTGAGATGAAGGATCATGCGAGGTGTGCTCAGGGAGCTCCGGCCACTTGTCGTCATCCCACTGGAGAGCTGCAAACCGATTGGATGCTGCAATGAAGTTATACTGTCTTGTATTGGCCATAGCTTAGTCATTAGACGACGAGCCTGTTGTGTTGCCTTTTGCTTTGTCGGACAGCTTCGAGATGTTATCTCGTGGTCGTCGGATTTACAAAGGCCGCATCGATAAGCCACTTTCCCTTTCGATGTACTTTCACCGGCAGCAGTGAACGGGCGGGATTTGTGCATATGTCCAGTACGGAAGCAGGTATAGCAATATACCGCACTCGGTTTATATGGCCGAGGCCGTAAAATACAACCATAATAGTACAGACGGGCTGGTAGCGTCAGAGGGCCTTGCAAGGTGACTATGCAAGAGCGCCCCTTTCCCATGCGTCGGGCCTGGATGACACGGTGCGTGGGACAGCATAGCTCACGCTGGAGGGCAGTTTGATCCTCAGTGATATCGACGTTGTAGACGACGCAGCGCTGCAAGTCGGTGCCTTCAACTAAATACACTTGTACTAGCACTGAGATTTCGCTTGTCAGTGAAATACTGGTGAGCGTTTGCAGCCATTCTACGGCAGTCAGAGCCGGAAGCCATACTGCAATGGTGTTGGACTTTGTCCTGGCTGTGAAGCCCCGAAAACATTTGGTTCCGAGGCATGCGTCCAAGTTAGCTTGTAAAATCTTCAGAAGGCGAGGATGCAGTTCTCTTCAAATAGGGCACGTATTTACGTGGGTGGCGGAGTTTTTCTTAAGAGGCTGTGCAGCCACTTTAGCAGGGACACCCTTTACGCACTTTCTTCTAGCAGTTTCTCGCATGCGCAGCTACGTGCTGCACTGTTCGTGCACCCTCCCCCCCCCCCCCAATAAAAAAAAATCTTCGTTTCTCCATCTTTCAGATGGAAATTTTTCTTGCGACCACACAAGCTCTGGAAAAAAAATGGCTATCCCCACTGCAGCCACCACCCCTCCTTCCCTGCATCTTCGTTGTCTCCCCTGTCATTCGTCACAGCGCGATGCATCGCCACGACACATTCTTGCCTGGACGAGTCTTGCCTTGTCTGGCACGGCGGCGCCCAATCGCACAACCAGCGCGGCGAAAGAGCATGCACACTCGAGCTTGCTCCGTTCTAGTCTGCGCAAGCGGAAACCCACATCTGATACTATATGAGAGCTCCGACGCGGTTCACTACCCTGGCCTGCAATACCTACTTGTAAGTACTACAAATATTTTATCTCGAGATACGTTCGGAAATGAATGTGATTTTGGGAGCAAGTGTTGCTTTCACTACATGCAGCTTTATTTTTTCCGGCAGTAAAAGAGAGCGAAACAAAGCACGAGGACGACTTCTATGTACCCACTCTCATTGCGAAATATCTGGCTTGACGTCGTGTGCAGTGTAAACCTGCTCGAATGGTAAGAACTTTATTTTTCGTCTTCCGTCCGATGAGTTCTTCAAACATTCACTACTTTGTCGAAAAGCGGCTTTGAAATCATGTGACCTGACATCCGATGCATTCAGGAATACATTTGTCATGTACCGATTATGCAGAACAGAAATCAGAATTACTTAGTGTTCCACTCCAGAGCAGCCGGTAAGGATATGTGTACTACTTCCGTACTGTTTCTCTTTGGCTTTCACACTTGCATGCGCAATTGAAAATCCGCAATTTCTGGTTAAAGCTTTTGCCAACGTTTTCTCTGAATGAAAAAAAGACATTACTCTGGATTGTCAGACCGGTGTTTTGTGTGGTTTTCAAGTCAGTTTCGAATCAAATATTACATGCAATTGTAACGACTAGGCTGAACTGTTGGATTAAAAGAAAAGTGTCCTGACTTTCTTCCGTCCAGCGTATTTATTTTTAACCCCATCCAAGAAACAAACTTTGTTGAAAACTTGTTTCGACGTCAATGTGGAGAAGCTACAACGTGTCGATCTTTACCTGAATGAAAAATGAGCTGTCAATTTAGAGACACGCAGTTATGATATTAAAACAAAATAATACATTAATTTCTTTCCAATATCACACTAATTTGTTTTTGCCACATTGAATATCTTTAAAGAAGGTGCGACGGCGCATTATAATAAAGTCAACCATTTCGAACAAGGAGAATTAAATTTCATTTTGTGCAATTAATGCGGTGTTAGCTACAAATTATCCTGTAAAATGTGCTGCGAGTGTTTTTCGCAGACTGTGCCTCACAAAATTCAGTGTTATTTAATCATTTCTGTTTCTGTTTTTTGACGGCCATATTTAGCTCACCATGACATCATGCATCTCTCTGGAGGTTCGACGCATCGTGAGGTCATCGTGAGGACGAGGAATTTGTTTGAATGCAGTGAAGAGTCCTCTTGGAAGAAGAGTGCAACGATTACTTCAGATATGACTGATCAGTTCACACGAGGACAGCTTCGTTAATCATTTTATGGATGTCTTAGCCGTGTTAAAACAACTTGCCGAGCTGCGTTGTCCAACCTCAATCATCGGCACGCAGCAAACTTAAAAATAAATGATTTTCCCACAGCCTCTGCCACCATGCTCTTGGGGTCTCCTTTCTTTTAATTACCAGCATGGCTGGTAGCCGCGCAAGTCATCCTGATCGTGCTAGAAGCGTGATCCTTGTAACTCGATAATAAACCGGTCTTTTTCCAGAATTCGGCATCCTCATTTATGAATATTCACTAGGTTGAAGTCATTTGCCAGTGGGTTGTTATGTTGCATGGGCCAATTTTCGATAGCAGGATACCAGTGTTTGAAATCTGGATTTCAGTGTTTGAAATCTGGATATGTCAGTGTTCGAAATCTGGATATGTCAGTGTTTGAAAGCTGGATATGCCAGTGTTTGAAAGCTAGATGCCAGTGTTCGAAAGCTGGAAAGCCAGTCCGAGGCTTTTACTGCCCCATGTCGCGGAACAAACGTCAGGCCTGCGTTGGCCGTACGTTGGCCCAAAACTGGCCTGAAAGTGCAGCCTGAAAGTGTCAGAGTGGTAGCGCTTTGCCTAAATGCCAATGCAGGACCGCCGTTCATGTCAATTTTTGACAATGATCGCCCGGTGTTTGCCCGATTCTGTTCTACTGCCTAGGTTGTCTTCTCGAGGTTAACATAGTCGGATGGCAATTACGATTTCGCCAGCAGAACGGAAGCTTACAGCATATTATGGGAAGCCTGTATTGCTCCCGTTTTTACGCGGCTTACCATCAAATGCGGGGCGGGCCAGGTGAAGGATCATTGGCCCCTTCGTGAGAGAAGTGGAAAGAGCGATTCCGGCGGAGCGAGTGGCAAATGACTCCTTCGTTGATATTTAATAGCAGCTAGCTCGCCCAATTTATGTATCATTTGCAGTAGATAACATCTGAGTGTTGTGGGGTTAAAATAACGGGGCAAATGCGTTCGCCCCGCTTAACCACGGCTGACAGTTGGAAACCGCCGCATCGCACCCTGTGATTTTGAGTGCACGCAGACCACGGCGGGCCTCGCTCTGAAGGGAACAAAGGAACGAAACTCTGGCTGACAAAAGCAAGCATTTATTGCTGCAACAACAAAATACGCTAAAGAATCGAAGTTTTCCGACTCACCACCAAGGCTACGAGTGAATGTTCGCCCACGCTAGGTCAAGGCAGAAGCTCCACGGCCGGACGAGACGAGTTCACAGGAATGTCCCCTTGAGGCCTCACCTCGCTAGCAGGTGGCAAAGCGCCGCGCCGAAACATCCGGACGCGACGAGTTCCCGAGCCGAAGAGAGCTGTATCACGCGCGCGGGAAACAGCTAAGTTAAGCTATCAAAAAAGAACGCTGAGGGGTAACACATCCTAGAGGGGACGAAGCAGGCCGAGTCACCACAGTGTACACGTGTTGTAGTACCCTTTCGATGCCTGGAGCATAGGCTTCAGGCGCCAGGTGGAGTCAATGGCGTCGCATTCCCGGCGTGGGATAGAGAATGCCATCCCATATCCAAATAATGGCAGCCGAACTTGAGGCATGCATTTGGCCCAACGGACGACATTCAGTTCGGTGCGAGGAGTGCCCGACCAGACCAGAACAGCGCTATGCTTGACCGAAATTCGGGATTGCCAGCAAAGTTACTACCATTTCTTCACGGCAAGGTGAGTGCAGTAGTGGATTATTGAATTGGCTGACATGATAGGCTTTATGCTTCAGCGCTTGTTTTTTTTTGCGAAATGTTGGGGAAATTCAGCCACGAGGTGCGCATATGGAGCGCAAGACAAAGCCGTCCACGGAGGCCAGCGGACACGAAGCGAACGAGTGCAGAAGCCGGAAAGGCTTAGTTTGGTTTATGGGGTTCAACGTCCCAAAGCGACTGAGGCTCTGAGGGACACCGTAGTGGACGACACCGAATAATTTCGACCACCTGGGGTTGGTTAACGTGCACTGAAAGGAGCAAAGCAGCTGCTGCGGATCAGGTAGCAGCAAATCTGTTGAACGATGGAGGGGAGATTGTGCTGGAAAAAATACCCACCTTGTATCAGCAATGCTTTACGACCTCGAGCGTACGAGAAGCTTGGAAGAATGCTGGCATAATTATAGTCAGTAAGAAAAGGAGGCGTCAAGGTGTTGAAAAATTACAGACCGCTCAGCTGTAATAAATAAAATAAATAAAAATTCATAAATAAATAAAATCCCTGGATAACGCAGGACCTGCTGCGCAAATTAAAGGTTAAAAAAAGCTGTTTGCAAAGTTCGTTAAATACCGTGACCCATCAAAGCTACAGAAATCTAAGAAATACCGGAATTCTCTTAACCGAGAGCTGAAATCCGCGAAGTTTAATTACTACAACAGCGCTTTCTCCTCCATGTCTGGTAAAAATATGAGCGCGGAATGGTGGCAACTTAATAAAACTATTAAACCGGAATCCCAAACCTACTGTCGCCTCAGTAATGAAAGACGGCATAGCCATTAGCGGAGACGATCTCTCAAAGGCATTTAATGACCATTTTTCGAGCATCACAAAAACAATGCTCTTTTCTACCGCACCGACTGCCGGTTACGCTTTGCGAACACCAACTGTTGCTGAGTCTATATTCATTTTCCCCACAACTGTAGCTAAAGTCGTAGCAGTTTTTAGTAACCTAAAATGTAGCAGTGCAGCACTATTGTCAGGTAGCACAGAAGCCGAATTATTTTCGCGAGCCAATAACTTCCCGGAGTATCTTCACGAGTGGTGAAGAAATAATAATCTGAAAGTGAATTCTGATAAGGCGAATGCCGTTTTATTCCGAACAAGAAACAAACCTGTTCATGCGAACTTCACCCTATCACTAGAACGCAAAACGATTGCACTCGTGCAAAACATAAAATGCTTAGGAGTAATCTTCGCAGAGTGTCTCACCTGGGACGAGCAGATCAATCATGTTCGGAAGCAACTGAATCGCTTCAACCGTCTTATTTGCCAACATATGGACACACTTCCGTCTCAAGTAAAGGTCCTTATTTATCAAGCATTCTTTCTCCCATCACTGACATACTGTCTCACAGTTTGGGGAACGACGACCCAGCACAACATATCCAAAGTAATAAGAGCATAAAAGCGGGCAATTAGACTAATAGCAAACGTATCGTGCACCCACAGACATTCATACTTCATTAAATTTGGCATTCTAAAGATCACTTCTTTGTTTCCTTTCAGATTGCTATCAATGTACAAAACTGCTGTTATTACTAACAATGAATGCACTCTCTCGCTTCTAAAAATATCTCGCTATTCAATGGTGTATGTTACCCGCGCTCATTTTCCTTGGTCATTGCCTCTTTGTCGCACCAAATACGGTATGCAATCATTGTCTTTTATTATTTCAAAATACCTGAACATTATAAAAATAACAACATATCACTAAGAGATGTCACAGTGAAGAGCCTAAAAAACATTTTGTACCTTTTTGAACACGTTTAGCTTGAACTAAGATTATAACGCGGGTAAATTCTGCTTATGCTGTACACTTAGATGATGTTGTGCTTTTGTTTTGTAGTATTTACATCGCCTTTTTTTTATTGTGATGCTAAATGTTGAAATGCTGTATTTATTTCATGTTCATACTTTAGTTTCTGTTTTGACTGCCTCACCTGTAGCTGTCTTGTGAAGAACTGAGGCAATAGGCTGCCTCGGCAATGTGGGCGTAGGGTGCCTGTCAAGCAGCATTTAAGCAGCTTTTTTCCCTGCGTCCTTTCTTTCTGTGATACCAGTACCACTAAGAGCGCGAAATACACTTGAACTTCAACAACTTCAATAACAAAAATGCAATACAAATACAACTACAAAAATACAAATAGAAAAAATACAGAACACAACTAATAATAGATGAAGAAAAGCATGCACTGAAGAACAACCACGCTCAAAAAGACAAAAACACTAATGAAATGAAAAGAGACGCGCAAAAGATCTGTGCGCCATGTCACACATCAGATAAGAATGATGCGAAATTGACCTTCAGTGCAGAACTCAGTGACGCCAGCCGGTAGCCTGTTCCAATCATTGATCTTCCGTGAAAAGTACGTAGCTTTGTAAATATGCCTTACATTTAATCTCTCCTATCTTCCAGTGATGATCAAGTCGTCTAGAAAGAAAAGTGAGGTTGAAGCAGGTACCGGTCTTTGTCAATGATCAACCTTCCAAAATAGATGTGATGCATGATTTGAAACCTCAAATGTTTCCTACGATTAGCTATAGATCCCCTACCATGGTGGTTTTTGAGAGACGTGAGACTAGTTGCGAAGCTGTAAATATTGGACACAAATCTCGCAGCATTATTCTGGACGCGCTCGAGCATGTCACATAAGTAAGCAAACTGAGGGTCCCATACAGGGCAGGCATATTCAAGAATTGGTCGTATGTAAAGGAAATACAGGAGTTGTTTGGCATTATACATCGCTTTATTGAAATTTCTTTTTAAGATATTAAGCATTCTGCACGCCTCGGATGTGATATAGTCAACTTTGTCGTCCACGTTAGGTTATATGTAAAATAAACACTGAGATACCTACATTCAAGTACTTTTTGCAAGGGAATATAATGTAATGAGTAACTTGTTTGTAAAGGGGAACGCTTTCGAGTGAAGGAAATAAAATGGCACTTTTTAGCGTACAAAGACATTTGCCATTTTGAGCACCAGCACTGGATGGAATCAAAGTTTTGCTGAAGTTTTAAGGCATCAGAGGAACTTTCCATAACATGGTAAATGACACAGTCGTCAGCATATAGCCGAGGTTTGCAGGTAAGATCCAAGACAATATTATTGATATGAATCAGAAAAAGAAGAGATCCAAGTACAGACCCTTGCGGTACACCTGAGGAAACGTTTACGAAATCTTAGTGCGAACCATTAATCAAAACTCGCTGTATGCGGCCCTGAAGATACGAATAAAGCCAGTCGATGACAGTGGGGTGCAGACCAAGACAACTTAACTTATGCAATAATATCAAATGAGGTACAAAGTCAAAGGCTTTCTTAAAATCTAGAAATACGCAATCTACTTGAGAGTCACGGTCATAGGAAGAAAACAGGCCATTACTAAACTCAAGCAACTGAGTAGTACACGAAAAACTTGACCTAGAGCCATGCTGAACTTCTGCAAAATACTAATGAGAGTCAAGGCGTTTTATGAATGCGCTATATATTATGTGCTCCAACGTTTTACAGCACAAGTTGGTTAAAAAATCTGCCGATAATTAACAACAGAGCTTTTTAGACCACTTTTGTGCACTGGTACCACATTAGCATTTATCCAGTTATTTGGTAGAGACGCCGAATTAAGAGAGGCTCGGAACAAGACCACTAAGTAATGAGATGTTTCATTCGCGCATGACTTTAAAACAAAGTTAGGAGCACCATCAGGACCACCGACAGAAGATGAATTGATATCACTAAGCAATTTTAACAGGCCTTGGTGAGAAAAACTAATCCACACATGGTTTCAGTGACAGATTCATTGAAGCAGCATGTCTTATCACCATAATTAATAACAAATTCACCATCGAGGTTTAAATTCAGGATTCCATCTGGTTCACGTTCGTTGTGCTTCAAAAACGTCCACAACTCTTTGGGAATACTACGCAGTTATTATCCCAAGTCATTTAAAAAGCTATCCTTAAGAGCTTTAATTTCAGTTTTAGTGTACTACCAAGAGCACGAATCGACTGCAATACTGCAGGGCACCGTTTTTTTTTGTATGTTTCAAGGAGATGATGTTTCTTCCCAACAAACACAAAACCTCCTCAAAATCTCCCAGAAATATCCCATCAGGACATTTGGAATGTCCCCAGAAGGTCCTCATTTTCCCGAATACATCCAAAAAACGTCCCCACAACTAGCCGTGTCTAAAACGTTATGCGTCCCAGGGACGGCCCCAGAAGGTTAATTCTAGATTTCACGGCTCTAGCTCAATAAAATTATTCTTTTTCATGCAGACTTCAGGCATCTAAGCGCACATATGTGCCAAAGTTCAGGCACATGCTTACAGTACAGGTGGTGTAATACATCAGTCCACTGGCGTGAATGCTTGCTGGCTAGGCCATTCAGACTTACCTGTTTACATGAAATGTGCTTTAACAAGGTGAAAATTTGGGCTGGTTGATGCTTGAACTTGTCACGGGAGCAGCGCAGCACGAAACAAAAAAGAGAGAGGCGGGACACGACGCTGAATAACAACCATATTTTTAATTTACGTTCATCGAATATACACATCTCGCTCGTATAAGAAGGAAAAGAAAAAAGCATGAAAAACGCGCCAGATGTACACGTGGTGAAATATTAAGACATCGCACGCAGATAATCAACTTCTCTGTCACGAAATTGCCCCGCCGCGGTGGCTCAGTGGTTAGGGCGCTCGACTACTGATCCGGAGTTCCCGGGTTCGAACCCGACCGCGGCGGCTGCGTTTTTATGGAGGAAAAACGCTAACGCGCCCGTGTGCTGTGCGATGTCAGTGCACGTTAAAGATCCCCAGGTGGTCGAAATTATTCCGGAGCCCTCCACTACGGACCTATTTGTTCCTCTCTTCTTTCACTCCCTCCTTTATTCCTTCCCTTACGGCGCGGTTCAGGTGTCCAACGATATACGAGACAGATACTGCGCCATTTCCTTTCCACCAAAAACCAATTATTATTATTATTGTCACGAAACGCTATTGAAGGTATGCAGACACATACGTCGCTCTTTGGTCGGATGTTGAAGGCTTCTTCAATCTCCCTAATTCGTTGATCGAAATAGGACGGGATGACCATTGTGTTGAGAATGATGCAGCGATGGCGTAGAGGTAGAGCATCCGCCTCGCGTGCAAGAGGGCCGGGGTTCGGATTCTGGTGCCGCGCAATTCTCCACCGGGTTTCACAAAAAAAATCCGCGTGTCGATGGAATTGCATAACCAGGCCTGGAGTGCGGCCTGATCTCGGTGACCAGAACCGACAACGCACTCCCTCACCAGAGCAGGACTTGGCTACCCTGGTGCAGTTCTTGGCCACAACCTTCTATGATCAAACCAATTAACCCTCGGCCCTCAGTCCCCAGCGGCTGCGCAGCAACTGGCCACGGCGGCGGTCAGACCTGTGACGCAGCGAAGGGTGCTAAGAATCTCTGGCTCCGCACAGGCCGCCATTGGAATCTGAACCTGGCAACGTTTAACGCTAGAACTTTATCTAGTGAGGCTAGCCTAGCAGTGCTGTTCGAGGAACTAGCGGGAATTAAATGGGATGTGATAGGGCTTAGCGAAGTAAGGAGGACAGGTGAGTCGTATACAGTACTAAAGGACGGACACATACTGTGCTATCGCGGATTAGAGGCTAGACGATAACTAGGTGTGGGATTCCTCATAAATAAGGATATAGCTGGCAACGCACAGGAGCTCAATAGTATTAACGAGAGGGTAGCAGCTATAGCAATTAGGCGGAATAGGAGGCACAAGCTGAAAGTGGTGAAGGCCTACGCGCCCACATCCAGCAATGATGACCAGACCGTTGAAAGTTTCTATGAGGACGTAGAATTGGCAATGAATAAGGTAAAATCACAGTACACTGTACTGATGGGCGACGTGCTAGACAAATGGTGTTAGACGCATGTTAACCTAGCTTGTTTGCCACATGTCCCGTATATAATACTATGAAAGTGTGCGAATTTGCTTGCATAATATTTAATTTATTGTTCTCTGTTTTTGTTATTTCATGTTATCATTTAAGCCACCCTGAACTAACACACGGCCCCACAGAACGCGCGAGTGTCTGAAGTCGTTTTGGCGAAGTCCATCTCGAGCGCCACATTTTTCGCTTCAAAGTTTTCGGTCGCAGGACATGATGCTTCTCCAGAGCCTTTGCAAGAATACTTTGACACTTCCACGTTTTCCGCAGGCTTACCTTATGACTCATTCTCGGAGAATTCCAAACCTCTTTCACATGTTTCGGCCCCCCTACCCTCTCTCTTTTGAAGTCTCTTACCTCCCCAACTCATCTCCCGCACGTGCCCTTTTCAAGGCAGCGCGCTACCCCCCCGAAGCGCTTTTTCATTTAATCGCTTTCTGCTAGCTGTTTCTTCCATGTGCAGGTACGCGTTGCGGGGCTCGTTGCACCCCCCTCCCTCTCCCCTCTCCCCCCCCCCCAAAGATTTTCTTTTCTCTACCTTTCAGCTCGAAACTTTTTTTCGGGACCACAAAAGCTGTGTAAAAGAAAATGACTCCCTCCTTGCTGCCCCTCCCTCCCATCAAAGTCGTCTCCCCTGCCATTCGTCACTGCGCGATGCATCGCTACGACACATTCTTGACCGGACGAGTCTTGCCTTGTCTGGCACGGCGGCGCACAACCAACGCGACGAAAGAGCATGCGCACTCGAGCTGGCTCCGTTCCTAGTCTGCGCAAGCGAAAACCCACAACCGATACTATTTGAGAGCTCCGACGCGATTCACTACCCTGGCCTGCAATACCTTACTTGTAAGTACAACAAATATTTTATCTTGAGATACGTTCGGAAATCAATGTGATTTTGGGATTAAGTGTTGCTCTGACTACATGCCGCTTTATTTTTTCCGGCAGGAAAAGAGAACGAGACAAAGCACGAGGACGACTTCTATGTATCTACTCTCATTGCCAAATGTCTGGCTTGACGTGCGCAGTTCAGATCTGCCCGAATGGTAAGAATTTTATTTTTCGTCATTGGCGCAATGAATTCACCAAACACTCACTAATTTGTCGAACAGCGGGTTTGAATTCTTCTTACCTTTCATTCAATTCATTCAGGAATACCTTTGACATGTAGAGCTTATGCAGGATAGGAATCGGAATTATTTTGTGTTCTACTACAGACCAGTCGGTAAGGATATATGTAATACTTCAGCGCTCTTTCTCTGTGGTTAACGCATTTGCAGGTGCAATGAAAAATCCGCAATTTAAGGCAAAATGTTTTGCCAAGGTAACTCCCAATGAAAAAAAAATGCATTAGTCAGGACTGTCAGACGGGTGATTTGTGTGGTTTTCAAGTCAATTTCGAATCTGTATTACATGCATTGGAAGTGCCTAAGATAAACTGTTGGATTAAAAAAACAAACAAAGGTGTTCTGAGTTTTTTTTTCGTCCAGAGTATTTATTTTTAACCCCATCCAAAACAAACAAGCTTTGTTCAAAACTGCTCTTTTGACGTCCATATGGAGGAGATGCTACAACTTGTGCATGTTTACCAGAATAAAAAATGCGCTCTCAATTTAGAGATACGCAGTTATGAAAATAAAAGAAAATAAAACATTTACTTCCTTTCAATATTACATTACTTTGCTTTTTTCACATTGAATATCTTACTAGAGCGCAGTTAACTAAAAATCACCAATTTGGAACAAGGCAAATTAAATTTCACTTTGTGCGAAAAATGCGGTGCTAGTTGTTACAAATTATCCTGTAAAATGAGTCGAGTGTTTTCACGCTGACTGTGCCTCACAAAATTCAGTGTTATTTAATCATTTGTTTTTGTCCTGTGACGGCCATATTTAGGTTCATCATGACATCATGCCTCTCTTTGCAGGCTGGACGCATTGTGATGTCATCGTGCAAGAGCTGGACAAGGAATTTGAGTGCAGTAGAAAAGTCCTTTTGCAAGAGGAGTGCAACGATTACTTCAGATATGACTGATCAGTTTACAGGAGGACAGGTTCGTTAAGCAATTTATGGATCTCTTAGCCGTGCTACAGCAGATTGCCGAGCTGTGTTGTCTAACCTGAATCATCGGCACGCAGCAAACATGAAAATAAATATACCCGACCCCAAGTTCTGCCCAGCACCCCACCACACGTTCTGCCCAGGGCCCCACCACAAGCCCGGCACCCCACTCCAGGTCCTGACCCCTGCCTATAGGCACACCACCTCAAGTGCCTCACAGCTTCTTTGAATAAAGATCTTTTTTTTAATACTTCTGGTTGGCTCTTTTCTTGCTTACCTTCCTGCGGGCTGGTAGGTGGAATAGTACCATGTTTGCGAAAAGTAACCAGGGTGCAAGGTTTGCATCTCCGTTGTGTAGGGCAGCCCTTCCCTAGAGACGAGTGTTGGATTGTGAGGACATCCTAGGGTTCTTACCGTACACATATTTGTCACTCCAAGCCAAATGCCAGCCATGCAGCCTGGTTACTTTCGAAGAATAAATCGAAAATGTTGGTCAGTAACCAGCAGCCGGTTTTGCATGTGCCGGTGTTCGAAAGCTGGATACCATTGCTCAAAAATTTGATGCGGTTCGAAAGCTGGATACCATTATTCGAAAGCTGGGTACCAATGTTTGAAAGTTGGATGCCAGTCCGAGACCTTTACTGGCCGAGGTTACAGAAAGCTGGATGTCATTGTTCGAAAGCCGGATACCAATGTTCGACGGCTGGATACCAATGTTAGAAGGCTGGATGCAAATGTTCGAAACCTGGATGCCGATGTTCGAAAGCTGGATGCCAATCTGAGACCTTTACTGGCCCATGTCGCAGAACGAACGCCAGGCCTACATTGGCCCCTTGATCGGAAGTACGTTGGCCCTAAATTGGCATGAAAGTAGGGCCAATGTGTCAAAATGGTAGCGCTCAGCGTAAATGACAGTGTAGGACCGATGTTCGTGCCAATTTTTGCCAATGATAGCCCAACGTTCGACTAATGCTGTTGTGCTGCCTGGGCTTCTATATCTCCCCAATTAATCCTCTCTTGTGCGAGCTGCGCTCACCATATCCCCGCAAGCTTCTTAATCTCATCCGCTCAACTAACTTTCTGCAGGCCCCTGTAACACTTGCCTCCTCTTGGAATCCACTCCGTTACTCTTAAGGACCAGCGTTTGTCTTGCCTTCGTAGTACATATCCTACCCAATCCCATATCTTCTCTTTGATCTCCACTAGGATGTTATTTACCAGCGTTTGTTCCCTCACCCCCATTGCCCGCTTCCGGTAACTTAACGTTACACCTATCATTTTTCTTTGCATGGGTCGCTGCAGTTTCCCTAATTCAAGCTGGACGCTTTTCATTAGCCTTCACGTTTCTGCCTCCTAATTGAGCACCGGTAAGATACAGCTGTTATGTACTTTTCTGTTTAGTGACATTGGTAAACCGCCATTCATGATCTGAGAGAACTTTCCGAATTCCTACACCCCAATGTTATCCTTGTTATTTCACTCTCCTGATCCGGATCTGCGGTCACTGCCTGCCCTAAGTAGACGCATACCCTTACCACTTTCAGCACCTCACTATCAAATACAAACTGCCGTTCGCTACCGAGACTGTTAAACATTACTTTGGCTTTCTACATAATTTTCTGACCCACTGTTTTGCTCTGCCTTTCTAGCCTTTTGATCATGCTTTGCAGTATATCTCCTGAGTAACTTAGCAAGGGAATGTAATCAGCGAATTGCCGATTATTAAGGTATTCTCCACAGAAATACAAATAGGAAATGGAAATAGCCAAAGTGCGAAAAAAATAAATCTTAGACAATCCTTACTGGCGACTGTGCAAAAACGAAAGAAGTCTTAGGCAATCCTCGGAAGAGCTTATGAATGCGTTAGGAGCCTTAACATTAGTCATATCCGAGGATGACAAGCTAAATTTCGTTATATCCGAGGTGGTACGTTGCATTTCCACCTCGCAAATTACGGCGGTCATAATTTCCGCTTGCGCTGACTGCTTTAATGCGAACGCATTAATAATGAACCTGTTTATGATGTAACTATGGTCTCATGTGGTTACGTCTAGTTTCATGTGCCTTAATTTTGTCATGAACCGAATAATGGGCAAGCTGCTAAAACTTTGAGGCAATTTGAAGGCCTTTGTGCCAGTAATTTCTATATATTTAGTTAATGCATCATTTCAGTAAATATCTGATAGTCTGTCATCGTGAAAACTTGTGGATCATTTAGTTCCTTCAATAACACTTCTGCAGGGCCTAGTTGGTGCATGATAATAATAAAGATGATTGATGTGCTCAAAACATTACACGGACCACGTTCACGAGAGAAACACAAGTACAGGCTCAACACGGGCAACTATTTTATTCTTCTCAAACCAACACATATATATACAGTCGTGCACAAAAGTGGTACACAACACGAAGCCGGTGGCGAAGCTCAGGAAAACTGCATCGAAACGCCATCTAGGGACCGTGGCAGGGGCCGGGACAGCTCGAGGGGGACCCACCTTATCTGCAGGCAAGTCATTCGGCTCCTTTCTTTGTGTCGCGCTACTGTTCGGTGAAATACTGAGCGTTGCCGCAGCAAAACCGTACCTGTCAACGTTGAATTAAAGCTGGATGCCACAGACATGGCCTTTTGTTCGGCGACTTAGCGTCACGCGAACGACCATTACGCTAGTGATATCGTAGCGCGGCCAGAGCCGGCCATGCGCCGGTTGCCTTGTCGTGTTTCGACCATGCAGGGAAAACAGAACTATGAAAAAAGAAAAACGCCACCCACGCGACTTTTATTGCGTCGGAGCATTTAGGCGAGAAGCAGCGCGACGCATCGAGCCGAGCTAACAGACATGCTTGTCGATAAAATGGGGCACCGGCACGATTGTCTGGATCCAAAATAGCTGCTGCTGGATGGCATTGCAATGCAGATTTCCAGAGCTCCGCCACCGGCTGCGTGTTGTATACCACTTTTGCGCACGACTGTACATTTTCCCATACCTGCCCAAGTGAACAAAAAAACTCAAGTCATGTGAGAATGCCGGCAACGACGCGAGCACAAAAACTTAAATTCGGCTGAGTAATGTGATATGGAAGTATAGCTGATGCATCCTTCAGCATTTTTCTTGATATGAAATGCTTGATAAAAAGTGCACTGGATTTTGGCAGCAGGTTACCCTGTATCACTTTTGACAGCTGTGGCTCAGGCCCTGATCCGGAAGCAAAGAACCAGAGCGCCAAAAAAAGAGGACGGCCGAATATGAAACGTACTGGCCAGTGGTGATGCCTTATGCACACATAATGTTTCCAACCAACTCAAGAGATATGGAGTCCCTCTATAGTTTTCAGCGCCGAACAAGCTTTCCAAGCTGTTCTCCCACACGTGCGGTGATGGAAGGCATGGCTGCCAAATCAGGCTAGGGACAACCTTCCGGAGTCGTGTATGCTTTCCCAATCTCGTGTGGAAAGACGTACTACATCGGGCAAACAGGGCGCCGCATAAATGAGCGACTCAGAGAGCATGCGCCAAATGCAAGAAATAAAAGTGACAAAGGTGCACACATTTTGCTCCACATTAATGACTGCAGTAAATGTGCACCACGATTCCAAGAGACGGCGATTCTGGGCAGGAACAGAAATGAACACGCGCAGCTGGCTCTCGAAGCACATCATATTAAGAAGAAAAAATCTGGAGGATGCATCAGCGATACTTCCATATCTGTGTACTCAGCCGAGTTTAAGTTTCTGTTCTAGCGTCGTTGCCAGTAATCTCACATTACTTGAGTTTTTTTTTCGCTCGCGCAGGTGTGGGAAAAGGCATATGTATGCGTTAGTTTACGAAGAATAAATTAATTGCTAGTGTTGCGCCTTTCCTTGTCTCTCTAATGTGCGTGGTTCGTCTAATGTTTTGCGCACATCGATCACCTGTGCTATTATCATTTTGTTTGGATGCCAGTGCAGCATTGATTGCTTATACAGTGAGCGATGCAATAATTCAGTGCTTTAAACACGTACGCAGGTCGATGATATGGGAGGCACACACAGGAAGAGGCCACATTTGAGGAGGTCAGCCAGTGGACTTAACGCTGCCTAGAGAATATGCAGCGACCACGATGCACATCGTCGCCTGCCATGACACTTTTGCGGCAATTCCCACTGCTTATTTATTGAATTTGCGTGTAATTGTGATTGTTTCTGGATCGTCTCGTCACCTCGCAAGCACAAGTTTACACCTCCTGTTACGATCACGCAGTTCGTTGCGTGCTGTCGTGCACACTTCCCGACAGCACACAACGCATCGAAGGTCACACGTTCGCTCCAGGTGTATTCGTTGTGCGAGCGCGACCACTTGTTTGGCTGCCCTCAGTAACGCCCTGTGGCTTCTTTCGCTCCTAAGAAGCCTATTTCTACCGCACGTGCGCGCAGCAAGGAGACTCAGCAGCACGCGTAGCATTACGGGACATTTGGCTTCCGTGATCAGTGGCTCTGATGGCCGCCAGCCCATGCGACCATGAAGCGTCTTCGTGTTAGGAGCGAATTTTCTGGCGACCAGCACGCTGCCGAAGCGCGCTAAATCGTAGCGGCCCAGTACTTCCTCTTTCCTATACCGGCGCGCAGCGTGCGAATTCGCACATGTGTCCCCGCCTTGATTTGCACAAACGGGCCCTCTAGCCATTCACCGGCGGACGCCCACGAATGACGGAAGAGGAGGACACTTTTGGCATGCCAGACGGGGGGAGTCGTTGTCTCGTTTCGTCCTTGTCACCACTCAGCGCATTCAAGCAGCAGTGCAAGACGAGCTTCATCGCTGTTAATCAAGCCTCGGCAATGAAACTGGGTTTGGGTTTATGCGATCAAGTGGTATATGGGTTTATGCGACGCGGCGGCGCTGGAACCAGACCGCCCGTGTCGGTGGTCGGCCATTTGCTTCCCCGCCTGCTGTTGCTTTCATCACTTTGTGTCACGACCAAGTGAAATTGAAAATCGAATAGATCGTTACAGAATAGAGCCTCAAGTTTTGTTTAGATTAAGCTGTTGAGTACGGTGACAGATGCGCCGCTCCGGCACATCTGTCACCGATCCCAGCACATTGCACTCGGCTGAAACACATTCAAATCCGCCGTCGGGAAGTCTCGATGTAAGCGCTCTTAGTACTCCGGTTACCCTGGTACCAAATCTCGCTGAAAACACAGTCTGTGGTACATCGAGGAAGAGTGGACTTTTTTTTCCTGAAGCTCTGTGCCGGGAAACACAAAGTAGCGACACCAGCTCTTTTAAGGGTGTCTGCCCCTGTTTTTCCTTTCCTCGAACCCGGGCACTGTCCACGCAGCCTTGTCCCTGCATACTTTAAAAAACCACTCGGGCACTCGGGCAAGCTCGCTTGTCTACGTTAACGGCAGTAATGCTTCACCTTCCCACAGAATGTTACCACCTGAAACTGCACGCGATATCGCTGCTTTCGCCCGTAACTGACACATTTTCGGCGACAAAGCACGCACGATGACGGCTCGCCTGAATGCTGCTGAGAATGCTAGATGACAATCGGTAGGAAAGGCTAGCTGGGCGGCTGAGCGAACTAAGCGCCTGGGAGCAGCTTCGGTTATCGATGGAGTGAAGAGCTACAGGGAAGCGCCCTGCGTGAACGCTTCAAAGCCATGCCATCTAAACCACCTGTTGCCGTGACGCAATGTTTCCAAGCCGCTAGTCGAAAATCAGCGAAAGCAATGCACTGTATCCAAGGTGTATTAAAAATAAATGAAGGAAAATGCATAGAGCCAAGAGCCTCGATTTGGCTGCACTTTTTGCACCAGTTCAGGAAGTGCGGCACTCTCGCACTCGATTTGACAGTGCAGCTAGTGCCACCTGCACTTCGGCACTCGATTTGGCTTCGTGCTGCACGAGTTCTTCTGCACTGCTGCACTAGCCTCCCGGCGAGTTCTCTTCTCGTGCAAGTAGTGCAAGGTGCTTGGCGCGCTCCGTAGCAGACGGCTCCGCGGCCGCTTGTTTTGTGAGCGGCGTTCAGACCATGTTTGAGACGGCCGCGTACCCGTGAAAGACGCGGCATCTCCGCCGGGCCTTCACCAAACAGCTGAAATGACAGTGCGCATATACGTGTGTGTGTGCGCGTGTCTGTGTACGCGCGTAAGCGACTGGCTGGCATGGCGCACGTACGGAAGTACGTACTGCGTATGGGTTCGCATCTTTCTGTCCAGCCTCGCACGTTGCTTACACGTACCATTTCTCTTTTGTGTGCAGTTATTATTATAAACGCAGCACGATGGAGCGCTTCCATAAGAGGCAGATTGTGAGATGTCTTATAATACGTGGGCGATCGCAACGTTTGTGGCTCGCTGCGACATCAGTACCTCCGCTTACGACAGCGACTGGGCTTGAGGTCGCCGTCAGCCCACACCTTCGCCTGCCAGTTAGCCTCTGACAGTCACGTCGCCGTCACCGTCCGCCGAAAGTGAACGCGATTGAGTTCAAATATAGATCAGGCAACTCTTGGCGGACAACCGTAGTCACTTTTCGATAGGACGGAAGTAGCCTGAATCACGCGCATGGACTGTAAAAGATCGTCTCGAGCGGTAGTCTGAATAACCTGTCTAATTAATTGTTGCCTCTTCAAAGTACCCGTTCAATAAGTGACGGTCGACCGGCCTGCGCCCCTTTAAACAACGCAACGGAAAGAACGGTGTCAAATTCTTCACCGCTTTTGGAATTAACAAAGTTCATAGCCACTCCACGAGATGTGCCACTTGGAGCAAATACACAGCGTGCAATGCAGCTAGCACAATCTCGCGCATATGTGAAAACACGCCACAAACACCAACACGTACATGGCCGCAGCAGACGAAAGTTTCAGCACTTTTGCATGCACTCGATTTGGCCGCTGCACCGACAGCACTAGTGTCGGGCTACACTCGCGCCGCAAGAACTGGCACTACACTGACACGGCACTTTTGTGAACTAGTGCGGAAAGTGCAGCCAAATCGAGGAGACCTAAGCATGAGATCTCTGAATGGAAGGTATACTGTTGTTCCCTGTAAGGCCGCGCTCCATCAACGCGCATATTTTTTTTATTCCCTTAGCTTGCGGGCCTCCGGTCTACGCTCCCCCCCTACCCGCGTGCCTTACCCCCCCCCCCCCCCCCCTTCCCCTATCCCCGCAAGCAGTGGCAAAGGCGCAGGAGGCACTCACTGCTTGACCGCTGTGACGGCTGAAGACGCCTGGCTTTGTTAAGCGCACCAGGAAAGCATGCGAGGCGCGCACAACGAGCACGTGGGGCCGCTTGATCTCAGGCAGCATTCCCACGGCGGCAGAATGCGAATCCCCCCGCATTCCGCATTGGCCCCCTTTTTTTTTTCTTCTGGCATTCTCGATGGCACCGAAGCGTCGCGGTTCTCCGCCGTCTCACATTCCTGCGGCGAGCCAGTGGGTCAGTGGTCCCGCCAACTAGCTAAAAAAAAAAAACGCTTCATCCTTTGAGAGGCGACGCGCGGGTGCGGCAGGGAAAGGGAAAGCATCAAGCGCTAAGGCCGACAACTCCCCTCTGGGAGAGGGTTTTCAAAATGTTTTCTGTATATGTTTCTTTTTCTTTATAGCCAAGCCTCGGGCTCGAAGTTGGGTCCAACCTTCAGGGGCTGTGGCTACCTCCATTGGTTATCCAAGCTTGGGGGTGGCCTCGATATATGACCGCCCAAATTTCTTTGTTTGCAAAAGCATTAAAACTGCATGTAAAATCATTGGAGGACAGCCTTGTCTAGTCTTGCTTAGTTGAGCTAGAGGCTCCGTGCAGTGGCACGTAACTGTACAGACCTAGGCTCTAACCTCGGGCCGATGAGTAAGGTCTTGTCAAGTTTCTCTGTGTGAGATATTTTCTTTTAAGTTACAGTTCGACTGTCTGTGTGACTCAACTTGTAACGCAGTTTGCCCTTGTACATCCTGTAAATATATTTTCTCTTTGTCTTCATCACCTGGCTTCAATCATCGTCTGCTCCTTCAACACCGTCGAATTCACGTTTGGAGAGGTCTTGTGCCCTTCCGAAGAAACGGCAAAGAACCATCTTTGAATTTACTTTCCCTAACTGAAGCTGCTTGAAGATATGCGAAAGCACAAAAGTGGGTTTCGGATTAAAGTCGGCTTTGTTTCTTGCATAGAGCTCAGCCATCTGTCAAGCCCAAGAGAAGATTTTGATTCTTATCTAATCGAGCCATGCCGGAGTTCTCTGTCACGCGGCTGATGTGTCTTCTGTCTGCTCTTCGGCCGCTGATGCCAAGACGCCGGCGAAAGGGGGCCACTGCTACAGTAGGAACCGAAGCAAAAGCAATGGCGAATACTTGTGCTTTCAAATACCGAGGTTACTGTTACCTTAGACTAAATTAAGCCATCATTTTTTTTAGAGTTGCTGCAGGAGGTGTAAGGTAGGTGTACTTCTAGAATCATGAATATTCATGACCGAAACTCACAGAAATAC
This sequence comes from Amblyomma americanum, assembly GCF_052857255.1. NCBI lineage: Eukaryota > Metazoa > Arthropoda > Arachnida > Ixodida > Ixodidae > Amblyomma > Amblyomma americanum. The sequence goes on from NC_135500.1 coordinate 20,799,672, forward strand.
CGCCGGAACCATGGCCTTGTCACAAAGTGCCAGCCCGTGATGGGTTTTTGGGACTGAACAATGGGGTTATTTGCTTAAAGGGCATCGCGGAAGGCTGGTATCCTTGCACAGATCATAATGGTAGCCGTATTAATTGTACTGTTACGATAGCTGGGCTAAAGGTAAATTTCGCAACAGTTTATTTAATTTTATTTACAGTACCCCTAAGGGACCCTCGTGCGAGGGTATTACATGGCGGGGGGTCGGGGAGGGGGAGGTGATAGAAGCATGAAAGTACGGCATAGTCACTTGAAATAAAACAAACAATGCATGCAATAACGAAGTACAAAATAATGGTAGTAAATTACACAAATAAAACAACAACCCATGAAAAATAAAATACTCAGTAATACTATAATGCACATAATACAACAAAAATACAAAATATGTTTGTCCATAGTTTGCTTTAACGAGTGCTGAAAGGATTGAAAGTTAACTTCAGTAGTTATGTGTGATGGCAGGTTGTTCCAGTCTATTAATGTGCTACGAATGAATGATTTCGCGTAGACCGATGAACGGCACGTTATGCGTTTTATTTCGTTATGGTGGTCATGGGGAGGAAAGACTGCAGGGGGTGGCGAAAAGAAGTCATCTTGGAGGGTGGGATGATGAAACAATTTGTGAGCTAAGGTTAGGCGAGCGAAATGGTGCCGACATAATAGTGGTTCCAACTCGGCGCGTTGTTATAATGCTGTGACACTGGTGAAGCGTGAATAATCTGAAAAAATGGAGCGAACACCACGATTTTGCAGGGACACAATGCTGTTTATGGCGTATGCTTGTTGAGAATCCCATATGGCAGAGGCGTACTCAACTTTCGGGCAGATTAGCCTCATGTAAGCAAGTTTTTTCAAGTGTGAAGGCGGGTGTTTGAGATGAAGCCTAAGAAGGCAGAGTGCGCGGTTTGCTGATACTAAGATTGTTTTAATATGGCAATGTCAAGTTTGCTCAGACTGAAAATCGACTACTAGGTACTTGTAAGTAGTTGTAAGATGTACGCTATCGTTATTGAGGAAGTAGGCTGTAGGAATTCGAGGGGACCGGTTAGTTAACGAAATTAACTTTGTTTTAAATGCATTTAGAGACATTACCCAGGAGGAACATCAAGCCTTTACAGCGTCATGATCACTGAAGGAAATGGTGGTCGGTTTCATTAGTAATATTACGATATTTAACACAATCCTCCTCGAATAACCTAATTTCAGACGACAGACGTACACTGGGGTAAATCGTTAATGAAATTTGGAAAAAAAAAGCAGAAGACCAAATACACAACCGTGGGGGAATCCAGATGCTACGGGTACAGAAGAACATGTTACGCGGAGAGAGAAGCCATTGACAGAAGTGAATTGTTTTCTGTTGTAGAGGAGCTGTTTTTATCCTTGAAATAACGTTTGGATGGAGATTTAAGTGCGTCAATTTGGTTAGGAGCCTGTGATGGGGAACGCGATGAAAAATGCCTAAACATACTGCGTCAACCTTTAAGCCTGCGTCTACTGCGGAAAATATGCCGTTTGTAAATGCAGCAAGTTGGGTGTCGCATGAATAACCCCTGCGATAAACCGTACTGGTATTTGAAAATTACATCGTGCTCCTCTAGATAATTATCGAATTGAGTATGTATTACGTGCTCGAGGAGTTTACAGATTTTGCTTTTTAATCAGATAGTGCGATAGTTAAGTGGAATAGTGTGGAATCCGAATTTGAAAACTGGTATTACTTTCGCTGTACGCCAGTCCTCAGGAATGGTACCAGATGATAACGATTGTGAAAAAACCGATGACAATAATTGATAGAGGTTTAGAGAGGCATTTTTTGTATTTTGTTAGTGGAACCAAGGTAATCAGAGCTAGTAGTAATTTTAGGTTATTCGAATGGGTAATAATGCCTGACTAAATAATGATAATTTCTGGCTTGGAAGTGACGGAAGATGGCTGTAACATGGGCGAGGAAGTGGTTTATTTATAGGTGAACACGGATAAAAATGCGTCATTAAGAAGCTGTGGACACTAAGCTTCAGTCAGTGATTCACCATCAGAAATAATTAGCACTATTTCGGGGAGGGAACTCGGATTGATGACGCGCCAGAATCTATGAGAGTTATTGCTTAACATGGTGGACAGATCGTGACTGAAGAAATCATGAGTTGTTTTGAGCAGTGACTCATATTCGTGATTGCAATGCGTGTACTTTATCCATGAATATGGAAGACCTGTTTTGGCTACTTGGGGGTACAAACGCTTTTTTTTCTTATTATTAAGACGATGAAGGCGATTTGTGAACCACGGTGCATTTTTATAATATCTGATGCTGATGACTGGTACAAACTTTTCAACAAGAATAGTCAATGTGTTTTTAAGCGATTGCCAATTTATTTCGACTGAGCGAGATGAATAGTCAGCTGGGTAGTCCTACGAAAATGATTGCAGTCCACAGTTAATCCTATCAAAAATAGCTCGGTTTTAGCAATGAATTTGCTTCGCAGAAGTTTTCTTTCTACTGAATGGCCGAGTTATTTAACTGGTGATGATGTCGTGATCAGATAGGCATTGTAAATGCAAGATATCCGAACAAAGCCCAGAGTTATTTGTTAGGACGCGATCACGAATATTTGCCGTTGTGGCTGAGCGCCGGGTAGGATAAGTGACAAGTTGAACACGCGAACGTGTGGCCTTCATCATCACTGGGTTAACCGTAAGATTAGGACAATCAATGTTAAGGAATTTAAGAACACCAACTACTAGTAAAAGGTAGTTAGTAAAACGTACATCTAAGTCACTCCGTAATCTATGAAATTCCCCAGTAGATATGGCTGTCATATCTGGCGGTCGGTAGAGCGGAGCAATAACATCAGCAACACCGATTTTGCAACGTATCCAAACCAAACACATTAAACAAAAGTAGTGACAACGATGGGGAACAGCAGATATTTGTTTCTTTGTAGCAATAAGGACGCCAACTCCTTTTATATTTTTCCTATCACAATGTAAAAAGCAAAATTCGGATTCACTGAGAAGAATGTTAACAACCGGAATAAAGTGATCCAAACAAGTTTCAGTTAATACCAGAAGTGAAGCGCACGTTGAGTCGACGAGTGAAGAAAGGGCAACAGATTTTCAAAGTGCGCTTCGGATATTTCTGAAAAGGAAACTATTACTATTCTCTGAACTAGGACAAATGTTCCATGAGAATGACGAAGACGCTGTAAAAGATGTGCTGGCTGTTGGAAGCGGTCGGTCTGTTATGAAATGACTACCTGGCACCGATAGGCCACTCCCGACATTCCACATATAAATATCCTTAATAATATGCAATTTCTCGAAAGTTAGGCGCACGCGGTCAGATTCTTCTCTAATCGTTTGGGAGAACTCAAGCTGCTGGCGGCGTTTGTCACGGACAGCAAGCAAATAGTCACGTCCAATACTAAAATCTGTTTCTGTTAGCTTGCGGCCATTACTTAGCATTGCTTCAATTTCAATCTCTGCGGGGCCTCGAGAAACAGCGCGCTATGTGGCGCCTCTTCTAAACCTCAGCCATCTTAACTGCCGCAAAGCCATCCCTGCCGAACGTAATGCAGAAAGGAATAGGTCTTTTTTTTTTTTTTGTCTCGGCTTTTCCTCATGTGACGACTCTGGTTAGGGCTCGTCAGGTGTTACAGAATTCATGAAGACGTGAAGAGAAATGAGACACATGATTCGGTAAAAGACAAAACAGGTTTAATTATCAGTTTAAACTGCGACTGGTGCTCGTGCCGTAGCCCCACGGGATGTGATGCGATGTTTCAGCCAGCTAGAGTCTTTCCTGGACCTGACCAAAACCATGTGAAGTCCTGCGCTCGATTCAGAAGGCTGGCGTGTCAGTTCCGCTGACATTCCTCTCAAGTTCGGCGCTCTAGGCGCACGGATCCCCCGATGGCCCTCTGCTCCAAGCGGCGCGTTTCACAGCAGTCGCCGCAAAGGGACCGTGCTAGTCCTCCGCCTGCTTCCATCCTCCCCATTCCTCGGTAACCACCATCCGCGTGTTTCCCGTGGCAACCACCCTCAGGTTACGCATTCGTAAACTATCCACCTACCCCTATCTTTCCACGGTGACCCTCAATCTCCTTCCATAGTAACTACCCTCCTCGTGGCAACCAACCACCGTGTGACAGATGAAGGTTTTTTGTCATGCTAATTTCTCCTTTTTGACGCGATGAGTGACACGAGCTGCATTTCGATGAATTTAACTCTTATACTACAGCTTTCCCGCGAAGTCTGCCTGTTCTGTATTCTTCAAAGTGTCATAAAATTGACTCCATTCCACAAAAACCTCATTTGCGAACAAGCGCTTGTCTGCGCTATCTTGTTTGTCTTCACTCTTCTCTTCACGTTATTTGTCATCATGAACAATCAATCCTCCGCTTGCGCCTTACGCTGTCGCCACACCTTGTCATTCTATGGTTACCGTCCTCCAGTTGTCGATTTTACCGCCTTACGCGTTAACCACCCTGCGGAAGGTTCCCGGGGTAACCACCCTCCGGTTACGTTTTCCTAGATACTAGCCGTACCCGCTTCCTTCCAAAGTAGCCCCCTCATCCTCCCAGGGTAACTACTCTCCTGGTGGTTCTTGTGGCAACCACTCACCGGTTGTGCCTCACAATAACACCACAGATTTATTCGTCGCAGAATGAAGAGCGCCGAAGAATGAATCCTCCAGGGCTTGTCGAGCCCTCCGTTCGTAGATATACTGAAGCGTTAGGGTAACATTGGGCACTTATCAGGCAAAAGCATCACAGTGACATCAAAAAACGGTAACAAAACTTGCGATGAACACATTGCGATAATCAATCAATCAATCAATCAATCAATCAATCAATCAATATTTTTTCGGTGCCCAGGAACAACCCAAAGGTCTTGGTGCTGGTACACCATTCACACGCACAAAATGTACATTTATTTCACTACAAAGGAAGACACTCAGGGGAGGTAATGCAGCAGTAAAGGCGATAGAAAAAAAAGACACAAAAACTAGGCGTGACAGCAAGCATGAAGCAAAAAAGCGAAAACAAGGAAACAGCGAGAACAGCGGTAAATGAAAACAGCTAGAACAGGCAACAGACATATAAATATCTAATAAAACAATAAACAAAGAGAATGAACACAAGAACGACCGATAACAGCTAAGTACAGCATATATCAAAATACAAACAAGAGTAAAGCCAATACTGATATGAACGAATAAGAGATCTCTGAAATACAAGCTAGAAATACAATCATACACAATAAGAAATGTAATTAGTGAACGCGTTACAGACAATCAGGCGTGAGTACACAGTAATAAAGAAATAATAATAATGAAAACAAGTATACGTGATGTACAATTAAGGAGAGAAAAAGCAATATAATACCGGTGCAAACGCACAAGTGTAGTAAAGACAAAATGCAGGAAAGGGGAAGTTATGTATGAGAAAAAGAGTGCTCAAAGTGGAACGTCACGGACATTCAATATAAAGGAAGGGAGAGAATTTTCGAATATATCAAGGTGAGGACAAAGAGAATTAAACAACTTTTGCATTCTGTCCAGAGGGGAGAGGGAGTGCAGGAGCGCAGAAACTTGGAATGGTCTGAATTCCCTTATGCTCTTTCGCGGTACACGCAAAAGGATACGCGCTAGGAGCTGAGGGCATAGAATGTGACCATGAAGAAGTTTATACAAGAAAATTATATCTGCCCTCACGCGACGGCAGCTAAGAGAAGGAAGCTGCAGTGAGTTACTCCGTCTGGGACGAGAGCTGGAAGTTTTGCAAGAAAACCGATGTTGAAATATGCGTAAAAACTTTAGCTGAACTCTGTCGATTTTTTCACAGTTCGACTGGCAAGTGCCGCTCCATACAACAGACGCATATTCCAAAAGCGGCAAGCATATGGAGAGGTAGAGCTTTAAGAAAGGAACTGGGGCTCGAAACTCTCTCGAAAGCCTGCAGATGAAGCCGAGTGTACGCATAGCCCGTAGAGCAATGCGTTTTGTATGAGAGGAGAAGCTGAGGCTACGGTCGAAAAGTACGCCGAGGTCATTAATTTCATCAACCCTGGGCAGCGGCCTACCATTCACAGAGTAAGAATAGAGAAGACTGTGCGTTTTACGCGTAAATGAGACAACCTTGGTTTTAGATGAATTGAGAGTGGGCCCATTCTTCAAGCACCAATCAGAGAAGGCGGATATGTCCGATTGCAATGACAAGCAATCATGAAGAGTATAATAATAATAATAATAATAATAATAATAATAATAATAATAATAATAATAATAATAATTAGAAATAAAGTACTAGACTATTCATTGAAACCCAAGTAACACTTGGAACGATCACGAATCGGCGCGTTAAGTACATCAGTAATGTCATGTGGCGCTCAGGCTCAAAGAAGATAATTCTGGTGGCGCTCTAACTGAAAGACTAAGTTCGCCGCCTCCCCTCCTGAAGGACGTGCTGCCAAGTTTTCCGGTCTATTTCTGTTCACCAACACCGTGACAATAATTTTATGGTGGAGAATATTTAGGTGTTTGGTAACTGGTAAGCGATCATGTGTAGTCCACAATTTGTCCTGGGTTTTATCTGCCAAGGCTCGTGATGCCTCGTGTGATGCAATTCTTCGCTCGGCGTTACGCAGGACAATGTTTGTAAGTAATCATTATGAATAACTGGCTCCTTTTATACCGGGAAAGCAACTGCAAACTATAGATATCAAAATATTTATAATGCATTCATGCTCAAAATATTGGTTCGTACTTTGGCTAAAACTAAGCAGGAACATACATCTTGTGATTTTCTTTTGAAGCAGCGTAATTCTTTCAAGATTGTTTAGAGTAGACAAGCCACAGACAAGGTGACAATAGTTAAGATGGGAGGAAAACAACGATTTGCATACAAGTGGTTTAATACTAACTGGAAGTGTTATTCCGAGGCGATATAGGTAGCCTACGACGAGTGAATTTCGACAAGATAATGTGAACGTGGTGATTTCACGACATTGTAGCGCCGATGACAACTCCTAGCCTTTTAAACATGTCCACTATCTCAATTTCTGCGCCATTAATTAGTAATGTTTTCCTCGTATGCTGAAGTTCGTTCTTTGGTCGGAAAATAACACGCTGAGAAACGCGTAATACATGCTTGAGACTTGCATTGCTTTTGTTTGCATTTTTTAAACTCGTTTCGTCCTCTACAGGTGTTTAGTTCAGATAAAGGAACGGTTTCTATGTCCATCATGGTATCGCAGTCGCTCGCTGAAAGCAAAGCACTTGTGTCGTCTGCATAAGTAAAAGAGCATGCTCTGTCAGTGATGTTTACTATGTCGTTAATATATTGGTTAAATATCAGAGGTCCCTATGCGCTGCCTTGCAGCCTCTTTTAACATTTAATATTCTTTGGGCTGGGCTCAAAGCCGTCAAATACCTGTATGTTGTGCCCGATTCGAAAAATAGGGTTTCAAAAGTTGCAGTGGACGGCCTCTAATCTGTACATTTCTTACTTCGTTATCACCAATTTTTGGTTTAACGAGTCAAAGTCTATTCTGGAATCTATGACAATACGAAGTACGATATGCTTCTTTTCAGAAAAGTTTAAAATGTACTCTTTTTCGTGAATGACCACCAGTTCAGTTGATTTATTCTTCCGGAACCCAAATTGCCTTTTTGGTATGACGTAATTTTTTTTCGATGCAATTCTCTAGTCGGAAGGAAAAATCTCCTTCTAAGCTCTTGCAGAAGATAATTAGAAGAAAAATTTGCAATTTTAGAGGGAGCTCTTCTCTCCTTTCTTGTAAACTACTACTTTAGAAACTTGCATTTTATTTATAATAAATGTTTTAAAAAATACAAGTAAAATCAATAAGTTGCTCATTTATTATTGGTTTCTTTCCTGTTTACGCATAGCGGAAAAAGCGAAGGGAGAGCTAAAGGCCTCGCGCCTGACCAGGACTTCTCTCCGCACGCAGTTTTGGCAGCATTGCAGTAAAATTCAGAAAACACATTTGTAGATACACTCAACAGATGCAGTCATAAATGTATGTAGTCCATACAGTTATGTGTCGTGCAGACTCCTGTACATACAGATACAAAGAAACACAACATACACATGGCATCGTTTACGATGTGGCCGTCCTCGCAAAGGGGCGTTGTAGCGACCACAGAATGGTAAGGTCTCGAATTAGCTTAGACTTGAAGAGAGAACGGAAGAAGCTAGTGAAGAGGAAGTCCATTACCGAGTTAGCCGTAAGAGGGAAAGTGCAGGAGTTTCGGATAGCGCTGCAAAACAGATATTCGGCTTTAACTGAGGAAGATGAACTTGATGATCATACAGTGAACGATAATCTCACAGCCATCATTACGGAGTGCGCAGTAGAAGTAGGCGGTAGGACAGTTCGACAGGATACCGGAAAGCTATCTCAGATCACGAAAGATCTGATTAAGAAAGGCCAAAGCATGAGGGCGTCTAACACTACCGACAGAATAGAACTGACAGGGTTATCGAAGTTAATACATGAGCGCAAGGTAGCCGACTTAAGGAAGTTTAATATAGAGAGAATCGAGCATGCTCTAAAGAATGGAGGTAGCCTAAAAGCAGTGAAGAGGATACTAGGCATAGGTAAAAACCAGATGTATGCGTTAAGAGACAAGCAGGGCAATGTAATTAGCAATATGGATAAGATAGTTAACGTAGCCGAAGAGTTCTACACAGACCTGTACAGTAGCCAGTGTAATCAGGGCGTTAATGAGAAAGACAATAGTGAACAGCAATGCGTCATTCCGCCAGTAACGAAAGATGAAGTAAAAAAAGCCTTAGGAGCAATGGAAAGGAAAAAGCAGATGGGGAGGATCACGTAACAGCAGATCTGTTGAAGGATGGAGAGCACATCGTGCTAAAAAAACTAGCCACCCTGTGTATACGTAATGCCTTATGACCCCGGCCGTACCAGAACCTTGGAAGACCGCAAACATTATCTTAATTCATAAGAAAGGAGACGCCAAGGACTTAAACAATTAAAGACCGATCAGCTTATTGTTCGTTGCCTACAAGGTATTTACTAAGGTAATCCCTAATAGAGTCAGGGTAATCTTAGACTTTAATCTACCAAATGATCAGGCAGGCTTTCGTAAAGAATATTCCACAATAGATCATATTCACACTATCAATCACGTGATAGAGCATTGCGCAGAATATAACCAACCTCTATATATAGCATTCATTGATTACGAGAAAGCATTCGACTCAGTAGAAACCTCAGCAGTCATACAGGCATTGCGTAATCCGGAGGTAGAAGAGCCTTATGTCAAAATACTGGAAGATATAAATAGCACTTGCACAGCTACTATAGTCCTTCATAAAGTCAGCAATAAAATTCAAATAAAGAAGGGTGTCAGGCAAGCAGACACTATCTCGCCAATACTATTCACCGCATGTTTACAGGAGGTATTCCGAGGCCTGAATTGGGAACAGTTGAAAATAAGAATAAATGGAGAATACCTAAATAATCTACGATTCGCTGATGACATTGCCTTGCGTAGTCACTCAGGAGGTGAACTGCAAATCCTGATCAATGAGTCAATGAGTTAGACAGGCAGAGGAGAACGTTGGGTTTAAAAATTAACATACAGAAAACCGAGGTAATGTTCAGTCTAGCAAGAGAACAGCACATAACAACTGGCAGTGAGGGCCTGTAAGTTGTAAAGGAATACGTCTTCTTCGGGCAGGTAATGACAGCTGATCCGGATCATGAGAGGAAGATAACTAGAAGGATAAGAATGCGGTGGAGCGCATATGGGACGTTCTCTCAGATCATGAGTGGCAGTTTACCAATTTCCCTCAAGAGAAAAGTGTAAAGCAGCTGTATCTTACCGGTACTCACCTACGGGGCAGAAACGTGGAGGCTAACGAAAAGAGTTCAGCTTAAGTTAAGGACAACGCATCGAGCCAAGGAAAGAAAAATGATAGGTGTAACGTTAAGAGACCGGAAGCGGGCAGAGTGTGTGAGGGAACAAACGCGGGTTAAGGACATCCTAGTCGAAATCAAGAGGAAGAAATTGGCTTGGGCAGGGCATGTAATGCGAAGGCAAGATAACCGCTGGTCCTTAGGGGCAACGGAGTGGATTCCAAGGGAAAGTAAGCGTAGCAGGGGGCGGCAGAAGGTTAGGTGGGCGGATGAGATTAAGAAGTTTGCAGGCAAAGGGTGGATGCAGCTGGCAAAGGACAGGGTTAATTGGAGAGACATGGGAGATGCCTTTGGCCTGCAGTGGGTGCAGTTAGGCTGATGACGATGATGATATCATACAATTGACTTATTGCTCTGCAAGAGGGAAAGCAATGAACACAGATTAAAAGCTCAGACAACTTGACGAGCATGTATAAAGATAAAGAAGGTGGCATTAAACCAGAAAAATGTCTCTCTTTGCACACTCCGCACAAAAAATAGAAGTCACTGATAGAAAATTGTTTCTCGCTAACCAGTTCTTTTGCAGTTTTTTCGGAATTGGTTTGTTCAAGTAAACATTATGTGGCTGATAATTTAACAGTAGCGGAACATGGTCATAAGAATGTTTTTCTTAATCGAAATTGTTGCTTGTTCTAGGCTTTATGTGCTCTTGCCTGCGAAGAGCGAGTGTGTGTATAGGAGCAGGAATGCTATTTTCTGTATGTATTGAAGTAACTTGACATAATAAACTTCTTCAGCTCTTAACAAAGAGCTGTTTCCAAACAGTGGCCCTGTTGGTAAGTCTTCCGAGTGTCTGCCGTACCTATCAAATAACAGAAGTACGCACTTCAGTAATTTTAGCAGAGAAGATAATACGTCTATAACAAACTTGACAGGTCTATCCTAAAAATCTTCTGCGTCACAGGCCAGACTATTAGATAGTCCCATAAACGTCGATTTAACCTCAGCTTCAGAAAGAGAATAAAGAAAAATCCTACTTTCTATGCGATCTTTGATGCATGGATAGGCAGTATTGTCACAAGAGATGCCTGCCACATATGTCAACTAGCTGCTAAAAGCATTCGACATGACGGTCTCCGTGACCACATTGTCGCCAAATGTTATGCTTTCAAAGGCGCCGTCCTTATCTGGAGGCTTTAACAGTGAATTAAGTTTTTACATAATAGGTCTGAATTAATGACACGTGCTTCAAAATATTCACAGAAGTACCCATCTATAGCGAACCAAATATCTTTGTTGAAGATTGTTTAGATAGCCTTGAAATGTGATGAATAATTCAGTGTCGCTGCATTTATTTAAAAATCACGTGTAATCGTCTTTCTTATGATCTGTCCCCCACTCCTTATTCACTGTAAACATTCTACGTTTGGATATCGCTCCGCACTTGACACACCATCCACCTTCCTGGTAGTTCTCATGGTAACAACAGTCGGGTTAAACCTTCTTACACTCTCGCCATACCATCCTCCTTCTACGGTTAGCATACTCCAGTTAGGGATTTCTCCGCCCTCTCGATGCCCTCTTCCTTCCACGATAACCGCCTCTTAGATGGTTCCAGTGGCAGCCGCTCACAGGTCACGCATTCCTCCTCTCACTTCATACCCTCCTCCTCCTTCCACTGTTAATGCCATCGGAAAGAGAAAGGTCATCGGAAAAGGAAGGGTTTGGTGTTTTACCAGCGCAAGAAGACGCGGACGAAGGAACACAAAACAAAGACAAACGAGTGCTTCTTGCGACTTCTTGCGTCGTCCACTTCTTGCGCTAGTAAAACACTATGGAAAACCAACTAGCCCGTCAGCTGACGCTGTTCAAGGAAGGGTTGTTTCAAGAGAATGCGGAGAGGCCTTTATCCTTCATTGTGCGTGTCAGGCTGATCATGTGATTAAAAGCGGATTGCAGCGCTTCATCGATGAGGTAGAGGCAGAGCATCCCCCTCGCCTGAAAGTGGTGCGCAATTTTCAACGCGATACAAAAGACAGGTGTTCATCTCATTGCATATCAAGGCGTGGGGTGCAGCCTGATCGCAGTGGCCATAGCCGACAATGCACTCCCCCACTAGAACAGGATTTTGCCACCCTGGTGTATTAATTGCCGACTACCTCCTGCCACCAGTTAACCGAAGGCCATCAGTGCTCAGCGGCTGCGAACCAACTCACCAAAACAGCGGTCAGAGCTGTGAGGCAGCGAAGGTATGAAGATTCTCTGTCTCCGCAGAGGCCTCCATTGAAAACAACCTGGCAACGTGTAACTATAGCACTTTATTCAGTCGGGCTAGTCTAGCAGTGATGTTCGCGGAACTAGCGGCTACTAGACTGAATATCATGGGGCTTAGCGAGGTTAGGAGCCAAGATAAAGCTTATACAGTACGAAAGGGCGCGCATGCACTGTTCCTGCTCATCCGTATTCCTACTCAATCAGGATACAGCTTACAACACAGAGGAATTCTTAAACACTAACTAGATGGTGGCAGTTATTGCAATTAGGTTTAATAGGAAGCACAATTAAAAGTCACACACGCCTACTGGCCCACATCCACCCATGATGACTAGTTAGTCGGAAGCTAATTTGAAGATGTGCAATCGGAAATGACCAACGAAAAGGAGGAAAGTAGCTGGTGAAGATCAGGTAACAGCAGGTCTGCTACAGGATGGAGAGGAGATTCTGCTCGATAAACTAGCCAGCTTGTATATGTAATGCCTTATGACCTTGAGCGTACCAGAAGCTTGGAAGAACGCCAACATCATCTTAATCCTTAAGAAGAGAGATGTCAGAGACTTAAAAATTTACACAGCGAACTGCTTACTGTCCGTTGAATACAAGGTATTTACTGAGATAAACGGTAATCGAGCCGGGACAACCTTTGACTTCAATAAACCAAATGATCAAGCAGGCTTTCGAAGAGGGTACTCGACAAGCGGACCATATTCGCACAGTCAATGCACTGATACACAAATGAGCAGAGTATTTCGAACCCATATTTACAGCCTTAAGAGATTACGAGAAAGAATTTGACTCATTCGAAACTTCAGCAGTCATGTTTTATGTGAAAAAGAGCCTTATGTGAAAATACTGGAAAATGTCTATACCGTGTGCACAGCTTCGACAGTCGTCTATGAAGTTAGGAATAAAATTCCAATAAGAATGGCTGTCGACAATACAGCGAGACATGATTTCGTCAATAGTATTGACCCTCTGTTTACAAGACATTCAGAGGCCTGGATTGGGAAAATTTAGGGAGAAGAGTTGATAGAGAATACCTTAGTATACTGTGATTCGCTGATGTCATTGTCTTGCTAATTCACTCAGAAGATGAACTGCAGAACATGATCGATTCGTGAGACAGGCAGAACAGTACTGTGGGTCTAAAATTAATGTGCAAAAACCAAAATATTGTGCAATTATCCTGGAAGCGAATAGGAGTCTACAATTGGTAGCGAGGTGCTGGAAGTGGTAAGGGAATGCGTCTACTTATCAAAGGTAGTGACCGTAGGGCCGAATCACGAGAGCGAAATAAATAGCATAATTGAGTGGATCGAATTTGGCAGCTTCCCTCAGATCATGAATGGTAGTTTACCATTTCCCGTATGAGGAAAGTATAAAATAGCTCAATCTTACCGGACTCACCAATGGGACAGAAACGTGGAGGCTAACGAAAAGGTTCTACAGATCGTACGTGGATATATAGCTGGATAAAGCACCCAAGCATGCGGCTGTTAACATCAACCTCAGCTCGGCTGCTGCTGACGATGCCTCGATGACAAGCTGCTGCGTACCACCTGCGCATCTGCCTCCCAGTTTGGATTCGATCACACTGTTGATCTGGCAACAAGGACGCACTAGCAGCACTATCTCCGAGGGGCGGATATTCATTCGCGAGTTTCAAGCCGGCCAGCTGGGGCGCGACATTGCATCGGCCATGCGTTTACAACTGTTTTTCGCCCAGGTTGGTTACCGGTTTCCCGCTGCATGCTAATGTAGTTTCAATCGATGTATTACTTCCGCGTCGTGCCCCGATGACTTGCTTTGTGTTATGAAAAAGTGTGTTGCTAAGTTGAAGTATGGTCATGGTCTGTTATGTCAAGTTTTACTGTTGAGATGCGGTGATGTTGAGAGCAACCCCGGTCCCGGTTTTGATACACACAAGATGAATTCGGATAATGAAACAATTGATGGCATTTACGCTGGAATAGAACGACTAGAACTTTATCACTTGCAGTTCCCTCAGGAACAGCATATGTTTAAACAGCAGCAGGATGCTACAAGTACGTCCTTAACATGTTTACTGGGCAGGATCGCTACACTAGAGAACATGCATCCCTCACGGATGGCCGCAAGGGCTGGTGATTCAAACGCATCATCGTTTGTTGACACCTTGACCAGGGACGTTGTTCATCTTAAGGCCTGTTTTGAAGATGTTTCCTATAGGTCCTGCAGGAATAATTTGCTTATTCTAGGTCTAAATGATTCCGCAACTGAGAGTTGGTCTGAATCTGAAAAAAATGTGCGCGAAATCTTCTCGTCTCATCGTAACCAAAATATTCCACCTGAAAGCATCGACAAGGCTCATCAAATACGTCGCTTTGTTGATGGGAAGCACCGATTGATTGTCGTTGAATTTTGTAGTTTTAAAGTCAAAGACAATATCTTAGCATGCGGCCCTAAGCTAAAAGGACACTAAGTTTGCCATACGCGAAGACTTCGCGTCCGCAGTCAGAAAGGCACGCTTCAGGCTTTCACAATACGCACGTGACCTGGCTTTTCCTTCCATGTTGCGATTTGATAAGCTCCTTGGCAACAAAAAGTGTTTTGTCTATTATTGTGAACATGACCGAGTCGTTGAGCTTCGAGAATGACAAAAAGAGAGGCAACTGCCCGCACCGCTGCTCGTGCCCACCTTTCATTCCGTGCCCTTGGCGTCATCAGATTTTGATTGTTAACTCTCGTCGTGAATTGCAGGAGTACCAAAAATAAAATTATTGAATTTGCTACTCTTGTTTCCTCTGTACAACCTCATGTTATAATTGGCACTGAATCATGGCTGGGCAATTCTGTTCTCAGCTCTGAAGTATTTCCCACCGGTTATCACGCGCACCGTAGCGATCGACACTTGCATGGTTGAGGGGTCTTTCTTGTTGACCAGTGTTTTAGCTCTTCATTAATAACAGCACCCCTAGTTGGTTGCGAGTCAGTATGGTGCAACCTTCAACAAAACAATGGAAAGAATTTGGCGATTTTGCTCAGTCTACCGTCCTCCTTGACGTTTCCAGATCGCTGTGTGAATTTCTACTCAGCTTAAAAAATGAGTTTCTTTTTGGCGGGGACATTAACATGCCTGATTTCAAATGGGTAGACTACAAACCTCTTCGTACGAACCATTTTTCATTGTTTTCACCTTATAATGAATTAATTACTACTAATGACCTATATCAGTTCTACACTGAGCCCACACAGGAAACTGAGCACTCATCTTCAGTGTTAGAGATTTACTGTTCTGCAACCGGCCTTCAGTATTGCGTGACACTGTGATCATACCAGGAATAAGCGACCACAGTTGTGTTGTCGCTAATGTTCGACATTTTCCATATTTAAGTCCAAGAGGTCGACCTCGAAAGGTTTTCTTTTTAATAAGGGTGACTATACATCAATGGTGACCTAAGTTTCGTCTTTCCTTCCTGAATTTATTATTATTAGCCAGAATCTGGATTGTAGTTCTATTTGGGAAGTTTTCAAGAATAAGCTGGAATGCCTAATTGATCAGTATATCCCATCCAAAATTCTTTCTGGAAAGCGCCGCCCCGAAAAACCGTGGATTCCGCGGCACACCAGACGGCTTATAAGGAACCCAGCAAACAACGTATCTCCCCAGGTGCGCCCACAAAGGATGGAATGTCCCTGTCCCAGTAAAACATTTATCGAACATTTCCAGGATGTAGAGGCAGGACACAGAAACACAAGAAAAGGGGAAGTGCGCCCACTAATGTCTTCGAAACGTTTTTTTTCGAGGGTGTTAAGCAGAAACAAAAACAAATCATAGCATTTTGGTCCCAGAAAGGTAACTGGGAGCACGATTTTGGGACCAATGCTTTCCAACAAAAAATACAAATTGACTCCTTGCTCTCTTTTCTCTCTCCCTCGCGCCAAAAGCTACAAGGGGAGAAGGTTTTGCTCTTGCACTCGCCTTTTTGAGAAATCAAGCAGTTTTGTTCGAACAGCCGAAGGAAGCGCATTTCACCCCGCATCTCTATCGTGGGCCGTCGGACCCATGCTGCAGGCAGGCAGGCGATGGCGGTCTGCCTTTTCATCGCACCGCCGGGAGCGGCGGTAACCAACGTGCCAGTCTTCTATAGTGTTTCCAACTTCAGCACGGTGCGGCGGTCCCTGCAGGCATCTCCAACTACCAGCAGTCCTCGTCACGCCGCTGTCTTGCAGAGGCGCAGTAATGGCCTCCCACCGCTCGTCCGACTTCCTCGCTGCGCTCGCCCGGCTTCCTCGCTGGACGGAAGCCATCTTGCGCACACGTATTCGCGCAGCCCCTAGCCGCTCGCGCGCAAGACCCAGCGCGCGGCAGCTCTTGCTCTCATCACTGGGCTGTCGTGAACTTCGTAGCTACGGATTCATGGCAGCTTTCCCGCGCACCTTGGTGTGCCCACATAATTCCTTTTGGAACTGATGCAGCGGCGCGCGGCGCATCGCAAGTCTTTTGCGCAGCTTCACGGCCCTACACCACAATGGCGTTCTTACAGGCGTCGTTCGCGACAGCGGATTTCAAGGCAATGGGTGACTCCTAGCGCGCACTCTGCATCCCTCAGCGCCTCCGACGACTGTGGCGTGTTGCTGGTGGCAGCGTGGCCGTCCACTGCGGTCATAGGCGGGAGAGATCTTCGGAAGCCCACCAGACTCTTGATGTGAGTGCCCATGGATTAACCTGCTCTACCTACATTGCCGTCCTGTCGCACCGGCATAGTTTGTGTTGTGTTCGCGTCGCTGACTTTCAACCCACCCCCCACCGGATTACTTGTGCCTTGATCCCCTTGATCTCGCCTCCCACGCCTTATTGTGCCGCACGCGCGGTCTGCTATACCATGGGTGCGGCGAGCCAGGGCTCCAACCTCAAGACGTTCCCCTTTTCCATCCGGCTCCAAGCAGTCTTATCAGTCTTAGGGAATGCAGAGATTGTGGACCGGTGTTGGAACAGGCAACGTTTATCGGCAGAGGCAGGGAGCGATTTGAAAGAGAGAGTATCGAAGCCTACCATATACAGAAAGTTGGGTCGACGTGCATTAGCACTTCATCCATTAAACTCTGCCGCCAGGAGCTGGGTTTCTTAGACGGCCACGTGTAGTTCTAGATTCTGGGGTTTTTTGTTTTTTCTGGTGGCTTTTTCTTTTCTGCCGATGGTGTTTCGAAATGTGAATTCAAACCATGATTATGTGTTTTCCTGCTTCCGGTTCGTGGTTGATATGTCTTGGCTTATAAAAGAGGGTGTTTCCGCAAAAAACTCAGTTGGTAGTAGGCGCTCTTTGTGTCATCCCCCTTTTTTCCTGTGTGTGTGTGCCTTTTGCGCCTTTCAGAACTTCAGTCTTATCTCCACACTTAGACACAAGAAAATAAAACGGGGGTGTAACGAGGATGTAAGGCGTATGTTTGAGCGTTCGCTGTGCCGTAAGAAGGCACAGGACAGAAGGCTGCGTTGAATTCATGTATATAGTTGCAGCATTTTATTTCATCCCCGGGTTTTCATTGGCAACGTCGTCAAGGTATGTTGGTTTATGCTCGTTTTTTTTTATTTTCGCTTCGTAGAATTAATTTCTTTTCCTGTTTTGAAAACACGCTCAAGCTTACTCCGAGGCTCGTGCGAGAGGCAAAGCGAGAGGGAGGTTTCACCCCGCAGAATATCCGTGACCTGAAACCGCGTCTCTGTATCGTACGCCCATATCGTCTGTTTCTTTGACACCCAGGTTGCTCTTTACATGTACTTGCTTTTGCGTGTGCATATATGCTTTTGTGCCCTTTAGATTGTTTGCTTGAGGTGCATCAACTTTCAGCCTGTATTATGTTTTTATTGCTTTATTTTTCAGATTTCTCAGAGCTAGAGAAAAATTTGGCTTTATTATATGCTGGTGTCGTAGTGCTCTGTACATTGTGTGTTAAATGGTGCATACATATGCGTCTCCTGTTTGTATTCATTTAAATGCAAAGCGCACATCTAATAAACTGAAATTACATCTGTATTGCGCTGCTCATCATCGTCATCATCGTCATCATCATCATCAGCCTTACTACACC
Source organism: Amblyomma americanum (assembly GCF_052857255.1). Classification (NCBI taxonomy): domain Eukaryota; kingdom Metazoa; phylum Arthropoda; class Arachnida; order Ixodida; family Ixodidae; genus Amblyomma; species Amblyomma americanum. The sequence continues at coordinate 20,817,965 of NC_135500.1, forward strand.
CACTGCAGGGCAAAGGCCTCTCCCATGTCTCTCCAATTAACTTTCTCCTTTGCCAGCGGCATCCACCCTTTGCCTGCAAGCTTCTTAATCTCATCCGCCCACCTAACCTTCTGCCGCCCCCTGCTTCGCTTACTTTCTCTTGGAATCCGCTCCGTTATCCTTAAGGACCAGCGGCTATCTTGCCTTCGCATTACATGCTCTGATCAAGCCAATTTCTTTCTCTTGATTTCGACTAGGATGTCATTAACCGGTGTTTGTTCCCTCACCCACTCTGCCCGCTTCCGATCTCTTAAAGTTACACCTATCATTTTTCTTTCCATCGCTCGCTGCGTTGTCCTTAACTTAAGCTGAACTCTTTTCGTTAGCCTCCACGTTTCTGCCCCGTAGGTGAGTACCGGTAAGATACAGCTGCTTTGCACTTTTCTCTTGAGGGAAATTGGTAAACTGCCACTCATGATCTGAGAGAACGCCCCATATGCGCTCCACCGCATTCTTATCCTTCTAGTTATCTTCCTCTCATGATCCGGATCAGCTGTCATTACCTGCCCGAAGAAGACGTATTCCTTTACAACTTACAGGCCCTCACTGCCAGTTGTGAAGTACTGTTCTCTTGCTAGACTGAACATTACCTCGGTTTTCTGTATGTTAATTTTTAAACCCAACGTTCTCCTCTGCCTGTCTAACTCATTGACTCATTGATCAGGATTTGCAGTTCACCTCCTGAGTGACTACGCAAGGCAATGTCATCAGCGAATCGTAGATTATTTAGGTATTCTCCATTTATTCTTATTTTCAACTGTTCCCAATTCAGGCCTCGGAATACCTCCTGTAAACATGCGGTGAATAGTATTGGCGAGATAGTGTCTGCTTGCCTGACGCCCTTCCTTATTTGAATTTTATTGCTGACTTTATGAAGGACTAGAGTAGCTGTGCAGTTGATATTTATATCTTCCAGTATTTGGACATGAGGCTCTTCTACCTCCTGATTGCCTAATGCCTGTATGACTGCTGAGGTTTCCACTGAGTCGAATACTTTCTCGTAATCAATGAAAGCTATATATAGAGGTTGGTTATATTCTGCGCATTTCTTTATCCCATGATTGATAGTGTGAATATGATCTATTGTGGAATATCCTTTACGAAAGCATGCCTGATCATTTGGTTCATTAAAGTCTAACGTTGCTCTGACTCTATTAGCGATTACCTTAGGAATACTTTGTAGGCAACGGATAGTAAGCTGATCGGCCTGTAATTTTTCAAGTCCTTGGCGTCTCCCTTCTTATGAATTAAGATAATGTTTGCATTCTTCCAAGCTTCTGGTAAAGTTGAGGTCATAAGGCATTGCGTATACAGGGTGGCTAGTTTTTCTAGCACGATGTCCCCTCCATCCTTCAACAGATCTGCTGTTACCTGATCCTACCGAGCTGTTTTCCCCCTTTTCATTCCTTCTAAGGCTTTCTTTATTTCATCTTGCGTTACTGACGGGATGACGCATTGCTGTGCACTGCTGTCTTTCTTATTAGTGCTCTGATTACATTGGCTACTGTACAGGTCTGTGTAAAGCTCTTTAGCTACGTTAACTATCTTATCCATATTGCTAATGACATTGCCCTGCTTGTCTCTTAATGCATACATCTGGTTTTTACCTATGCCTAGTTTCCTCTTCGCTGCTTTTAGGCTACCTCCGTTCTTTAGCGCATGCTCGATTCTCTCCATAGTAAACTTCCTTATGTCGGGTACCTTGCGCTTATTTATAAACTTTGATAGATCTGTTAGTTCTATTCTGTCGGTAGGGTTAGACGCTCTCATGCTTTGGCGCTTCTTAATCAGATCTGTCGTCACCTGAAATAGCTTTCCGGTATCCTGTTGAACTGTCCTGCCGCCTACTTCTACTGCGCATTCCGCAGTTATTGATGTCAGATTTTCGTGCATTGTATGAACATCAAGATCGTCTTCTTCAGCTAAAGCCGAATATCTGTTTTGCAGCGCTATCCTAAACTCCTGTGCTTTCCCTTCTACGGCTAACTCGTTAATGGTATTCTTCTTGACTAGCTTCTTCCGTTCCCTCTTCAAGGCTAAGCTAATTCGAGACCTTACCATTCTGTGGTCGCTACAACGCAAATTTCCGAGGACGGCCACATCCTGTATGATGCCAGGTTTAGTGCATAGTATGAAGTCGATTTCATTTTTAGTCTCACCATTGGGGCTCTTCCAGGTCCACTTCCTGTTTCCTCGTTTGCCGAAGAAGGCATTCATGATCCGTAAATTGTTTCTATCCGCGAATTCGACTAACTCTCCCCTGCTATTTGTAGAGCCTATCCCATAGTCACCTACCGCGTGGTCGTCAGCCTGCTTCTTGCCCACCTTCGCATTGAAGTCGCCCATCAGTACAGTGTACTGTGATTTTACCTTATTCATTGCCAATTCTACGTCCTCATAGAAACTTTCAACGGTCTGGTCATCATTGCTGGATGTGGGCGCGTAGGCCTTCACCACTTTCAGCTTGTGCCTCCTATTCCGCCTAATTGCTATAGCTGCTACCCTCTCGTTAATACTATTGAGCTCCTGTGCGTTGCCAGCTATATCCTTATTTATGAGGAATCCCACACCTAGTTATCGTCTAGCCTCTAATCCGCGATAGCACAGTATGTGTCCGTCCTTTAGTACTGTATACGACTCACCTGTCCTCCTTACTTCGCTAAGCCCTATCACATCCCATTTAATTCCCGCTAGTTCCTCGAACAGCACTGCTAGGCTAGCCTCACTAGATAAAGTTCTAGCGTTAAACGTTGCCAGGTTCAGATTCCAATGGCGGCCTGTGCGGAGCCAGAGATTCTTAGCACCCTTCGCTGCGTCACAGGTCTGACCGCCGCCGTGGCCAGTTGCTGCGCAGCCGCTGGGGACTGAGGGCCGAGGGTTAATTGGTTTGATCATAGAAGGTTGTGGCCAAGAACTGCACCAGGGTAGCCAAGTCCTGCTCTGGTGAGGGAGTGCGTTGTCGGTTCTGGTCACCGAGATCAGGCCGCACTCCAGGCCTGGTTATGCAATTCCATCGACACGCGGATTTTTTTTGTGAAACCCGGTGGAGAATTGCGCGGCACCAGAATCCGAACCCCGGCCCTCTTGCACGCGAGGCGGATGCTCTACCTCTACGCCATCGCTGCATCATTCTCAACACAATGGTCATCCCGTCCTATTTCGATCAACGAATTAGGGAGATTGAAGAAGCCTTCAACATCCGACCAAAGAGCGACGTATGTGTCTGCATACCTTCAATAGCGTTTCGTGACAATAATAATAATAATTGGTTTTTGGTGGAAAGGAAATGGCGCAGTATCTGTCTCGTATATCGTTGGACACCTGAACCGCGCCGTAAGGGAAGGAATAAAGGAGGGAGTGAAAGAAGAGAGGAACAAATAGGTCCGTAGTGGAGGGCTCCGGAATAATTTCGACCACCTGGGGATCTTTAACGTGCACTGACATCGCACAGCACACGGGCGCGTTAGCGTTTTTCCTCCATAAAAACGCAGCCGCCGCGGTCGGGTTCGAACCCGGGAACTCCGGATCAGTAGTCGAGCGCCCTAACCACTGAGCCACCGCGGCGGGGCAATTTCGTGACAGAGAAGTTGATTATCTGCGTGCGATGTCTTAATATTTCACCACGTGTACATCTGGCGCGTTTTTCATGCTTTTTTCTTTTCCTTCTTATACGAGCGAGATGTGTATATTCGATGAACGTAAATTAAAAATATGGTTGTTATTCAGCGTCGTGTCCCGCCTCTCTCTTTTTTGTTTCGTGCTGCGCTGCTCCCGTGACAAGTTCAAGCATCAACCAGCCCAAATTTTCACCTTGTTAAAGCACATTTCATGTAAACAGGTAAGTCTGAATGGCCTAGCCAGCAAGCATTCACGCCAGTGGACTGATGTATTACACCACCTGTACTGTAAGCATGTGCCTGAACTTTGGCACATATGTGCGCTTAGATGCCTGAAGTCTGCATGAAAAAGAATAATTTTATTGAGCTAGAGCCGTGAAATCTAGAATTAACCTTCTGGGGCCGTCCCTGGGACGCATAACGTTTTAGACACGGCTAGTTGTGGGGACGTTTTTTGGATGTATTCGGGAAAATGAGGACCTTCTGGGGACATTCCAAATGTCCTGATGGGATATTTCTGGGAGATTTTGAGGAGGTTTTGTGTTTGTTGGGAAGAAACATCATCTCCTTGAAACATACAAAAAAAAACGGTGCCCTGCAGTATTGCAGTCGATTCGTGCTCTTGGTAGTACACTAAAACTGAAATTAAAGCTCTTAAGGATAGCTTTTTAAATGACTTGGGATAATAACTGCGTAGTATTCCCAAAGAGTTGTGGACGTTTTTGAAGCACAACGAACGTGAACCAGATGGAATCCTGAATTTAAACCTCGATGGTGAATTTGTTATTAATTATGGTGATAAGACATGCTGCTTCAATGAATCTGTTACTGAAACCATGTGTGGATTAGTTTTTCTCACCAAGGCCTGTTAAAATTGCTTAGTGATATCAATTCATCTTCTGTCGGTGGTCCTGATGGTGCTCCTAACTTTGTTTTAAAGTCATGCGCGAATGAAACATCTCATTACTTAGTGGTCTTGTTCCGAGCCTCTCTTAATTCGGCGTCTCTACCAAATAACTGGATAAATGCTAATGTGGTACCAGTGCACAAAAGTGGTCTAAAAAGCTCTGTTGTTAATTATCGGCAGATTTTTTAACCAACTTGTGCTGTAAAACGTTGGAGCACATAATATATAGCGCATTCATAAAACGCCTTGACTCTCATTAGTATTTTGCAGAAGTTCAGCATGGCTCTAGGTCAAGTTTTTCGTGTACTACTCAGTTGCTTGAGTTTAGTAATGGCCTGTTTTCTTCCTATGACCGTGACTCTCAAGTAGATTGCGTATTTCTAGATTTTAAGAAAGCCTTTGACTTTGTACCTCATTTGATATTATTGCATAAGTTAAGTTGTCTTGGTCTGCACCCCACTGTCATCGACTGGCTTTATTCGTATCTTCAGGGCCGCATACAGCGAGTTTTGATTAATGGTTCGCACTAAGATTTCGTAAATGTTTCCTCAGGTGTACCGCAGGGGTCTGTACTTGGATCTCTTCTTTTTCTGATTCATATCAATAATATTGTCTTGGATCTTACCTGCAAACCTCGGCTATATGCTGACGACTGTGTCATTTACCATGTTATGGAAAGTTCCTCTGATGCCTTAAAACTTCAGCAAAACTTTGATTCCATCCAGTGCTGGTGCTCAAAATGGCAAATGTCTTTGTACGCTAAAAAGTGCCATTTTATTTCCTTCACTCGAAAGCGTTCCCCTTTACAAACAAGTTACTCATTACATTATATTCCCTTGCAAAAAGTACTTGAATGTAGGTATCTCAGTGTTTATTTTACATATAACCTAACGTGGACGACAAAGTTGACTATATCACATCCGAGGCGTGCAGAATGCTTAATATCTTAAAAAGAAATTTCAATAAAGCGATGTATAATGCCAAACAACTCCTGTATTTCCTTTACATACGACCAATTCTTGAATATGCCTGCCCTGTATGGGACCCTCAGTTTGCTTACTTATGTGACATGCTCGAGCGCGTCCAGAATAATGCTGCGAGATTTGTGTCCAATATTTACAGCTTCGCAACTAGTCTCACGTCTCTCAAAAACCACCATGGTAGGGGATCTATAGCTAACCGTAGGAAACATTTGAGGTTTCAAATCATGCATCACATCTATTTTGGAAGGTTGATCATTGACAAAGACCGGTACCTGCTTCAACCTCACTTTTCTTTCTAGACGACTTGATCATCACTGGAAGATAGGAGAGATTAAATGTAAGGCATATTTACAAAGCTTCGTACTTTTCACGGAAGATCAATGATTGGAACAGGCTACCGGCTGGCGTCACTGAGTTCTGCACTGAAGGTCAATTTCGCATCATTCTTATCTGATGTGTGACATGGCGCACAGATCTTTTGCGCGTCTCTTTTCATTTCATTAGTGTTTTTGTCTTTTTGAGCGTGGTTGTTCTTCAGTGCATGCTTTTCTTCATCTATTATTAGTTGTGTTCTGTATTTTTTCTATTTGTATTTTTGTAGTTGTATTTGTATTGCATTTTTGTTATTGAAGTTGTTGAAGTTCAAGTGTATTTCGCGCTCTTAGTGGTACTGGTATCACAGAAAGAAAGGACGCAGGGAAAAAAGCTGCTTAAATGCTGCTTGACAGGCACCCTACGCCCACATTGCCGAGGCAGCCTATTGCCTCAGTTCTTCACAAGACAGCTACAGGTGAGGCAGTCAAAACAGAAACTAAAGTATGAACATGAAATAAATACAGCATTTCAACATTTAGCATCACAATAAAAAAAAAGGCGATGTAAATACTACAAAACAAAAGCACAACATCATCTAAGTGTACAGCATAAGCAGAATTTACCCGCGTTATAATCTTAGTTCAAGCTAAACGTGTTCAAAAAGGTACAAAATGTTTTTTAGGCTCTTCACTGTGACATCTCTTAGTGATATGTTGTTATTTTTATAATGTTCAGGTATTTTGAAATAATAAAAGACAATGATTGCATACCGTATTTGGTGCGACAAAGAGGCAATGACCAAGGAAAATGAGCGCGGGTAACATACACCATTGAATAGCGAGATATTTTTAGAAGCGAGAGAGTGCATTCATTGTTAGTAATAACAGCAGTTTTGTACATTGATAGCAATCTGAAAGGAAACAAAGAAGTGATCTTTAGAATGCCAAATTTAATGAAGTATGAATGTCTGTGGGTGCACGATACGTTTGCTATTAGTCTAATTGCCCGCTTTTATGCTCTTATTACTTTGGATATGTTGTGCTGGGTCGTCGTTCCCCAAACTGTGAGACAGTATGTCAGTGATGGGAGAAAGAATGCTTGATAAATAAGGACCTTTACTTGAGACGGAAGTGTGTCCATATGTTGGCAAATAAGACGGTTGAAGCGATTCAGTTGCTTCCGAACATGATTGATCTGCTCGTCCCAGGTGAGACACTCTGCGAAGATTACTCCTAAGCATTTTATGTTTTGCACGAGTGCAATCGTTTTGCGTTCTAGTGATAGGGTGAAGTTCGCATGAACAGGTTTGTTTCTTGTTCGGAATAAAACGGCATTCGCCTTATCAGAATTCACTTTCAGATTATTATTTCTTCACCACTCGTGAAGATACTCCAGGAAGTTATTGGCTCGCGAAAATAATTCGGCTTCTGTGCTACCTGACAATAGTGCTGCACTGCTACATTTTAGGTTACTAAAAACTGCTACGACTTTAGCTACAGTTGTGGGGAAAATGAATATAGACTCAGCAACAGTTGGTGTTCGCAAAGCGTAACCGGCAGTCGGTGCGGTAGAAAAGAGCATTGTTTTTGTGATGCTCGAAAAATGGTCATTAAATGCCTTTGAGAGATCGTCTCCGCTAATGGCTATGCCGTCTTTCATTACTGAGGCGACAGTAGGTTTGGGATTCCGGTTTAATAGTTTTATTAAGTTGCCACCATTCCGCGCTCATATTTTTACCAGACATGGAGGAGAAAGCGCTGCTGTAGTAATTAAACTTCGCGGATTTCAGCTCTCGGTTAAGAGAATTCCGGTATTTCTTAGATTTCTGTAGCTTTGATGGGTCACGGGATTTAACGAACTTTGCAAACAGCTTTTTTTAACCTTTAATTTGCGCAGCAGGTCCTGCGTTATCCAGGGATTTTATTTATTTATGAATTTTTATTTATTTTATTTATTACAGCTGAGCGGTCTGTAATTTTTCAACACCTTGACGCCTCCTTTTCTTACTGACTATAATTATGCCAGCATTCTTCCAAGCTTCTCGTACGCTCGAGGTCGTAAAGCATTGCTGATACAAGGTGGGTATTTTTTCCAGCACAATCTCCCCTCCATCGTTCAACAGATTTGCTGCTACCTGATCCGCAGCAGCTGCTTTGCTCCTTTCAGTGCACGTTAACCAACCCCAGGTGGTCGAAATTATTCGGTGTCGTCCACTACGGTGTCCCTCAGAGCCTCAGTCGCTTTGGGACGTTGAACCCCATAAACCAAACTAAGTCTTTCCGGCTTCTGCACTCGTTCGCTTTGTGTCCGCTGGCCTCCGTGGACGGCTTTGTCTTGTGCTCCATATGCGCACCTCGTGGCTGAATTTCCCCAACATTTCGCAAAAAAAACAAGCGCTGAAGCATAAAGCCTATCATGTCAGCCAATTCAATAATCCACTACTGCACTCACCTTGCCGTGAAGAAATGGTAGTAACTTTGCTGGCAATCCCGAATTTCGGTCAAGCATAGCGCTGTTCTGGTCTGGTCGGGCACTCCTCGCACCGAACTGAATGTCGTCCGTTGGGCCAAATGCATGCCTCAAGTTGGGCTGCCATTATTTGGATATGGGATGGCATTCTCTATCCCACGCCGGGAATGCGACGCCATTGACTCCACCTGGCGCCTGAAGCCTATGCTCCAGGCATCGAAAGGGTACTACAACACGTGTACACTGTGGTGACTCGGCCTGCTTCGTCCCCTCTAGGATGTGTTACCCCTCAGCGTTCTTTTTTGATAGCTTAACTTAGCTGTTTCCCGCGCGCGTGATACAGCTCTCTTCGGCTCGGGAACTCGTCGCGTCCGGATGTTTCGGCGCGGCGCTTTGCCACCTGCTAGCGAGGTGAGGCCTCAAGGGGACATTCCTGTGAACTCGTCTCGTCCGGCCGTGGAGCTTCTGCCTTGACCTAGCGTGGGCGAACATTCACTCGTAGCCTTGGTGGTGAGTCGGAAAACTTCGATTCTTTAGCGTATTTTGTTGTTGCACCAATAAATGCTTGCTTTTGTCAGCCAGAGTTTCGTTCCTTTGTTCCCTTCAGAGCGAGGCCCGCCGTGGTCTGCGTGCACTCAAAATCACAGGGTGCGATGCGGCGGTTTCCAACTGTCAGCCGTGGTTAAGCGGGGCGAACGCATTTGCCCCGTTATTTCAACCCCACAACACTCAGATGTTATCTACTGCAAATGATACATAAATTGGGCGAGCTAGCTGCTATTAAATATCAACGAAGGAGTCATTTGCCACTCGCTCCGCCGGAATCGCTCTTTCCACTTCTCTCACGAAGGGGCCAATGATCCTTCACCTGGCCCGCCCCGCATTTGATGGTAAGCCGCGTAAAAACGGGAGCAATACAGGCTTCCCATAATATGCTGTAAGCTTCCGTTCTGCTGGCGAAATCGTAATTGCCATCCGACTATGTTAACCTCGAGAAGACAACCTAGGCAGTAGAACAGAATCGGGCAAACACCGGGCGATCATTGTCAAAAATTGACATGAACGGCGGTCCTGCATTGGCATTTAGGCAAAGCGCTACCACTCTGACACTTTCAGGCTGCACTTTCAGGCCAGTTTTGGGCCAACGTACGGCCAACGCAGGCCTGACGTTTGTTCCGCGACATGGGGCAGTAAAAGCCTCGGACTGGCTTTCCAGCTTTCGAACACTGGCATCTAGCTTTCAAACACTGGCATATCCAGCTTTCAAACACTGACATATCCAGATTTCGAACACTGACATATCCAGATTTCAAACACTGAAATCCAGATTTCAAACACTGGTATCCTGCTATCGAAAATTGGCCCATGCAACATAACAACCCACTGGCAAATGACTTCAACCTAGTGAATATTCATAAATGAGGATGCCGAATTCTGGAAAAAGACCGGTTTATTATCGAGTTACAAGGATCACGCTTCTAGCACGATCAGGATGACTTGCGCGGCTACCAGCCATGCTGGTAAATAAAAGAAAGGAGGCCCCAAGAGCATGGTGGCAGAGGCTGTGGGAAAATCATTTATTTTTAAGTTTGCTGCGTGCCGATGATTCAGGTTGGACAACGCAGCTCGGCAAGTTGTTTTAACACGGCTAAGACATCCATAAAATGATTAACGAAGCTGTCCTCGTGTGAACTGATCAGTCATATCTGAAGTAATCGTTGCACTCTTCTTCCAAGAGGACTCTTCACTGCATTCAAACAAATTCCTCGTCCTCACGATGACCTCACGATGCGTCGAACCTCCAGAGAGATGCATGATGTCATGGTGAGCTAAATATGGCCGTCAAAAAACAGAAACAGAAATGATTAAATAACACTGAATTTTGTGAGGCACAGTCTGCGTAAAAACACTCGCAGCACATTTTACAGGATAATTTGTAGCTAACACCGCATTAATTGCACAAAATGAAATTTAGTTCTTCTTGTTCGAAATGGTTGACTTTATTATAATGCGCCGTCGCACCTTCTTTAAAGATATTCAATGTGGCAAAAACAAATTAGTGTGATATTGGAAAGAAATTAATGTATTATTTTGTTTTAATATCATAACTGCGTGTCTCTAAATTGACAGCTCATTTTTTATTCAGGTAAAGATCGACACGTTGTAGCTTCTCCACATTGACGTCGAAACAAGTTTTCAACAAAGTTTGTTTCTTGGATGGGGTTAAAAATAAATACGCTGGACGGAAGAAAGTCAGGACACTTTTCTTTTAATCCAACAGTTCAGCCTAGTCGTTACAATTGCATGTAATATTTGATTCGAAACTGACTTGAAAACCACACAAAACACCGGTCTGACAATCCAGAGTAATGTCTTTTTTTCATTCAGAGAAAACGTTGGCAAAAGCTTTAACCAGAAATTGCGGATTTTCAATTGCGCATGCAAGTGTGAAAGCCAAAGAGAAACAGTACGGAAGTAGTACACATATCCTTACCGGCTGCTCTGGAGTGGAACACTAAGTAATTCTGATTTCTGTTCTGCATAATCGGTACATGACAAATGTATTCCTGAATGCATCGGATGTCAGGTCACATGATTTCAAAGCCGCTTTTCGACAAAGTAGTGAATGTTTGAAGAACTCATCGGACGGAAGACGAAAAATAAAGTTCTTACCATTCGAGCAGGTTTACACTGCACACGACGTCAAGCCAGATATTTCGCAATGAGAGTGGGTACATACAAGTCGTCCTCGTGCTTTGTTTCGCTCTCTTTTACTGCCGGAAAAAATAAAGCTGCATGTAGTGAAAGCAACACTTACTCCCAAAATCACATTCATTTCCGAACGTATCTCGAGATAAAATATTTGTAGTACTTACAAGTAGGTATTGCAGGCCAGGGTAGTGAACCGCGTCGGAGCTCTCATATAGTATCAGATGTGGGTTTCCGCTTGCGCAGACTAGAACGGAGCAAGCTCGAGTGTGCATGCTCTTTCGCCGCGCTGGTTGTGCGATTGGGCGCCGCCGTGCCAGACAAGGCAAGACTCGTCCAGGCAAGAATGTGTCGTGGCGATGCATCGCGCTGTGACGAATGACAGGGGAGACAACGAAGATGCAGGGAAGGAGGGGTGGTGGCTGCAGTGGGGATAGCCATTTTTTTTCCAGAGCTTGTGTGGTCGCAAGAAAAATTTCCATCTGAAAGATGGAGAAACGAAGATTTTTTTTTATTGGGGGGGGGGGGGGGAGGGTGCACGAACAGTGCAGCACGTAGCTGCGCATGCGAGAAACTGCTAGAAGAAAGTGCGTAAAGGGTGTCCCTGCTAAAGTGGCTGCACAGCCTCTTAAGAAAAACTCCGCCACCCACGTAAATACGTGCCCTATTTGAAGAGAACTGCATCCTCGCCTTCTGAAGATTTTACAAGCTAACTTGGACGCATGCCTCGGAACCAAATGTTTTCGGGGCTTCACAGCCAGGACAAAGTCCAACACCATTGCAGTATGGCTTCCGGCTCTGACTGCCGTAGAATGGCTGCAAACGCTCACCAGTATTTCACTGACAAGCGAAATCTCAGTGCTAGTACAAGTGTATTTAGTTGAAGGCACCGACTTGCAGCGCTGCGTCGTCTACAACGTCGATATCACTGAGGATCAAACTGCCCTCCAGCGTGAGCTGTGCTGTCCCACGCACCGTGTCATCCAGGCCCGACGCATGGGAAAGGGGCGCTCTTGCATAGTCACCTTGCAAGGCCCTCTGACGCTACCAGCCCGTCTGTACTATTATGGTTGTATTTTACGGCCTCGGCCATATAAACCGAGTGCGGTATATTGCTATACCTGCTTCCGTACTGGACATATGCACAAATCCCGCCCGTTCACTGCTGCCGGTGAAAGTACATCGAAAGGGAAAGTGGCTTATCGATGCGGCCTTTGTAAATCCGACGACCACGAGATAACATCTCCAAGCTGTCCGACAAAGCAAAAGGCAACACAACAGGCTCGTCGTCTAATGACTAAGCTATGGCCAATACAAGACAGTATAACTTCATTGCAGCATCCAATTGGTTTGCAGCTCTCCAGTGGGATGACGACAAGTGGCCGGAGCTCCCTGAGCACACCTCGCATGATCCTTCATCTCAGCGGTCCTCTAACGGCACTGTGCGAAAAGAACGCATCCGAAAACAGCCAGCAAAGCAGCGCAGTGTGCCTGAACTACCGCACGACGATATGACCGCAGTCGACGAAAAAAACGCATGTCTTTTAGCGGAGGTCACCAAGCTCCGGCAACACCGTGAACTGCTCGCTCGACGTAGACGGGCAGCGGAATCATCCACCGCATCTATCAATAGCGCAGCAACGTCGCCTTCCTGTCGCCCACCACTGTCATTTCCTGCCGCCTCTTCCCAGATTACCGCAATGCCACTGGACAACACTGCTACTTCTTTGCTCCGGTTCATGGTCAACCAGTTGTCCAACCTGACGTCCGTGATTCCGCAGCACTTGGGCTAGTAAATAGAAATGGCAAGTTCCAATCGTGCTGGTGTGCTGCAGTGGAACTGCAGAGGCATTTTCACGAAGGTGGGAGAGCTCAAGACCCGACTACAAATTCACAAATTCTAGGTATGGGCCATGCTGCTACAGGAAACAAACGCCTTGCCATCGATTCCAGGCTTCAGTGCCTACATATATCCTTCAATGATAGACCGTCGTGTACAAACTGCTGCTCCCAAGGGAAAAGCGGTTGCGTAACGTTCTCCGCATGTACGCCTTGCTCTCAAAAACTGGTGCACGTCGTATCAAGAGGTAGTGGCAGTGGCTGCGAAACTTAAGAAGGGAACCATTGTGGTCGTTTCATTTTACGTTAGACCAGCCGGGGGTGCTTCCTTCCGTATTAATCTTGGCTGGCTAACAAGTGTCCGTCGGCAGTATCCCGGGTGTCCGATTTTAGTCGGAGGCGACTTCAACGCCCCTCTCCAGGATTGGGGGTACCCAAATCCAAACCCTCGTGGCAGGCGTGTGCGGGACGCCTTCACGGATGCCCAATTTGTGCTGCTCAATCATCCTGGGACCGCAACACGGCCAGTGCGTCAAACTCGCAGTGCTTCTTATGCTCCAGACTTGACGTGGTGGTCGGGTCCGGGTACTCCCTCTTGGCACATGGAGCCAGACTGCTTGGGAAGTGATCATCACCCTATCATCATCGGTCTTCACGCCTTACATTTCCGACTTTTACGCTACAAATGTTCTGTGATCAACTGGGACACTTTCCGCTCCTGTATGCACAATCTCTCCTCAGATTCTTCGCCAATCCTTGTTGAGCGCATACAAACAGCTCTCAACAGTGCTACAACTACCACCTGGACTGATCTTGGTCGACCGGCAGCAGACCTCGGCCTTCGTAACTTGTGGGCGGCACGCCGTCAACCCGAGCTGGCTGCTACGAGAGACCCTGCGTCGTCGCAGGCACGTATGCGATTGCACTATCATACAGCTAAGGCACGCAAATATGAACGCGACCTCTCTCGGCGGCAGTGGCATGCGTGGTGCGAACAATTTTCTGCAAAATCCTCGAATGCCTCTCTCTGGTGAGCATTCCGTACAATGGAACGTGGTCGCCGTTCGACTGACGCAGCGGCAACCACATGCTTCGTGGCAAACTTGTAGCCAGATGACTTCGCCAAAGAAGCAGCGCGAAAGTTTTTCCCGAAATGCGATGCTGTGCCTTCTTCATCAGCTAGTTTAAATATGGCAGGCATCCCAGCGCATGTATATCAAATGCCGTCTGATGTCGACGTAGATGGAATTGCGTGTCCATTCTCTAAATAAAAAAAACAGTTATATTTTTCTCTTATTCACTCTCATATTGTGTATAGGCTCTTAGTGTAGGGAATATGTAATAAAACTGACTCGGATAGGTTGTTGCTCTACAAAAAAGAGCCTTGCGCACTTTGGGTAGATATACTATTAGTGCTAATGACATGTTTACCTCTTGTAAGGTGTCACCGGTTTTTCTATGCTACAAACACTCCTTAGCACTCCTAATCTACCAAAAAATAAAACATGACTTTCAATTTTTTTCCCGTTCTTATTTGAATAGAGCAATCACTCATAACTTGCGCACAATTTCTTTGGTTCTAGGCCTCGTACTAACTACGGCACCCAGACTACAGATCACAAAATAACAGTTTTATGCAACACATATCCAACATTAATTGCTTGTGCCCAAGAGAGTTTCAACATTCATCAACTCAAGAAGAAAATGAGGCATCTTTTGAACCCCCGTGTGAAATTTTATTATGCATACCTGCTGCATTTCATTGTTATTCCTACTGTACTGTATGTATGTTTTTTTTGTACGCCACTAACTCTTGCTCATTGTTGATAACCCCTTCAGTATTATTTTCTACCTGACCAGTGCTTGTGTAATTGCTTTGAATTCCTGTCTCGCCGTGTTTGGTGTACCACTGTTCTCATATGTTACTCCACACCATCTGCACCGACGTGTAATTGCGGGTGTTAGGCCTCGTCAGGAGACATCCTGGTCTCCTTTAGCATCTCCCCGCGGACACCATGTATTGTTGTCCAAAATAAATGGAGAAAAAAAATAGATGATGCTAAACAGAAAACAGCACCCGGCCCGGACAATATTCAGTACGAGGTGTACAAGAACCTGATTAGGGCTGCACTCCCTCAACTACTTGACAATATAACAAAGTATGGTTGGATGGCTTAGTGCCAGAGTGCTGGAAATCCGCTGTTGTGATTCCTATCCCGAAACCAGGAAAGCCTCCGACGGACCTCGCCGACCTATCTCCTTAACTCCTACGCTGTGCAAGCTGGCGGAGAAAATGCTAGCCACACGATTGTCATGGTGGCTAGAGCAGCACAGTTTTTATCACCCAGCACAAATCGGCTTTCGTCCATATATTGGTCACCCAGCACAAATCGGCTTTCGTCTATATATTGGTACAGAGGACGGGTTGGCTGTCTTAGCATCTGCCGTTTTGTCATCTACCCGCAGCCGCAATGTGCGTACTGCTTTAGCAATGGACGTTGAAAAGGCGCATGACATCAGTCATGCAGCCATTCTGAATTCCATTGACATGCTTCATCTCCCTCTGAGGGTGCGTTGTTTTGTCCAGTCATTTTTTGGGAGAAAATTTGCGATACTCCTGAGTGGCGAAGCGGTCGGATCATTTGTTCCTCTCTGCGGCCTGCCCCAGGGATCATTATTGTCGCCGACGTTATTCAATATTGCTTTCACCCCGCTGGCTTGGCGCTTACATGACATCCGTGACATAAAATTTCTTCAGTACGCTGACGACATCGCGGTGTGGAGTACTCACCAAGATCTCCGTACTCAGGAGGCTCCCTTCAATCTGCCTTGGATGTTACCTGTAATTACGCATCATCCATCGGACTTAAGCTATCCGTGCACAAAACAACATACACGTCAGTCACCAACCGCTGGGGACGCCGTAAACTTGCTGCAAGTCCAATTTTGTCTATCAGGCACCCCACTACAGGAAAGACCAAGTGTAAAAATCCTTGGCTTAATGATTCACCAATCAGGATCAGCGACTGCATGGCTGTCGCAGGCAAAAAGGCAAGCTATTCAGACTTTGGGCTTGATTAGAAGAATTGCTCCTAAAACAGGTGGGGCAGGCTCGTTCGTTGCACGGCAATTGGTGAGGGCAGTTCTGCAGCCACGTATTGTTTATCAAGCCCAGATCCAACATCTTACAAGAGCCCAATGGGATCACCTTGAAGCCGTGAACCGAGAGGCTATGAGGACCATTACGTGCCTTCCACGCATCACACCGGTCATAGCTTTACAAGAGAATGCGCAGCTCAACACCATTGATGAGCTGGGGCAGCAGCGCCGTGAAGCGCGCAGCCTTAAGGCCAGTCTATTGCATTCCACGCATGCACTGAGGACTTATGCAACGTCCCACTCCATTCTTCAACCGCCAACGCCAGTTCTTCCCCCATGGAAGTTTGTACAGCTCAGCGGCGACAAGCCAACAGATAATCGCCGGCCAACATCTGCTCATTCGGCATCATTGCTTCGCCAAAAATTTGAGGAACAAGATGCTTGCCTGCCTGAAGGATCCATTGTTGTCGACGTAGACGCAAGCATACAAGACTGCAAGGCAACAACAGCTATCTACTGCCCGTACAGACCTGCCCTGAATCCAACCTCTTGGTTTCAGCTTACGGAACCCCCTTCGTTTATTTGTGCTGAGCTCGTTGCAGTTCAAGAAGCACTGTGCTGTGGCCGACATAACTATGCTCCCTGCGGCCCGCGTTGTCATCCGCACTGACGCCCTTCAAGTTGTCCGGTTGCTACTTCGTGTTAGCCGCTGTCCCACGATATGCGAGGACATACACCGGCTTGCGGCACGCATCCCGCAGCCAGTACGTATTGAGTTCGTCCCACGGGATCTGCTGACCTATTAAAGCCAGGCAGATTTAGCGACCCGCCTTGAGAATACAAACTCATCACCGGCTCGGCTTCTTCATTTGGACAATTTTACCCTCCTTTCATCAAGAAAGGAGCTCCTCCGGCGCTGCACACGTGCTCTCATCCCTCCGTGTGCGGTTGCCCTCCCCCGCAGTCTTACCTGTGCAGAGGAGGTTGCGCTTTGGAGGATCCGAGTCGGGGTTGCCCTCACACCAGCCACTACTCGGAAGTGGCCTCAGAACCGAGAATTGTTTCCTCGGCCAGGGTGTCCAATAAGTAAACACGAGGACATTGAGGCCGGCATTCATCACTTACTGTGGGACTGCCCAGCTCTCAAGCCTACAAGGATCCGGCACCTGATGGTAGCAGGTCTTTCACCAAGCAACCCTGCTTCATACATTGCCTGGACGCAGGAACCGTACCATCGTTCTCTACTGGACTTTATCGAATCAGCAAACATTTTTCTATTCATTTAATCTCTACTAAATCATTCATCACACCTTCATCCATCATTGATGCCTGGGGCAATAAATTTCGCTTAAAAAAATCACAAAGAAAGAAATGCGCTTCGCGTGGTAGGGTGTTAGCGCGCTACGTGGAAAATTGCACAGCTCAGAGAAGAGTTGGGGAGATACGAGACTTGAAAGAGAGAGGGGACGGTTGCTGAAACATGCGAAAGGGGTTTGGAATTTTCAGAGAATGAGTCATGGGCAGCTCAGAAGGCAATATCTATACGAAACAAGTGTATGGAGAACGCGGAAGCGCCAAAGTATTGTTGCGAAGCCGAAGGAAAAGCACCACGTTCGGCAGTCAAAAACTTTGCAGCATAAAACGTGGAGCTTCTAGATGGATTTCGCCGAAACGACTTCAGACACTCGCGTATTTTGTGGGGCCGTGTGCTAGTTCAAGATGGCTTGAAACGTTATCATAAAATAACAAAAATGTAAAACAATAAATAAAATATTATGCAAGAAAATTTCATTCTTTCATGGTATTATATACGGGACATGTGGCAAACAAGCTAGGTTAACATGCGTCTACCGGCACTTGTCAGTAGATTATTCGCTGGTCGTCGAAGAAGCGTCAAATTTTTTTGTTGGTGTGGCAGTTTCACGCAAAAAAGCAAAAACAAACAAAAACAAGTTGGATTGTAATTTGCAACTATTTCCGATGCTTTTCATCAATAAAGCTATTGTTCGAAAGAAAAAAAAATAATTTGCGAGCAAATAAGCAAAGACGCGAGCAAGAGCCGTAGCCCTCAATGCATACTACGCAACAGAACAATCAAATGCAGAAAAAACAATTTGCAACATTACGATTTGCAGGGAAAGACGGAAAAGGCAAATCGGAAAACACAGGGAATGGCGCGATAACACGGAACGACGTACGGAAGCGTATGAATCTCCCAGGGTGCGAGCGCGTGCGTTTACGAAGCGGCGGCCTATTATTTCGAGCGTGCGCAACTTGTAATTGCAAATTACGAGGCCCCTACATCGTTTCAGGACGTTGCTAAAATTGCGCTCAAAGTATGCTTAGCGAATGCACTTGCACTAAGTTATTACGTTTTATTTATGATCTTCATTAAGCAATCTGTGCAGAACCGCGCCGCTCACTTTATATCTTCAAAATACGACTACACAATCAGTATCAGCAGAATAAAATCATCACTGGATCTCCCCTCATTGGTATTTCGCCGCAAGATATCACGACCATGCCTCTTTCACAAGATATTCTATCATTTCACGCTCTGCGCCAATCTTTTCTTCATCCACCAGCACGTTCATCTCGACGCTTATTCAATAGCTTAAGTATACAGCGCCTCCATGGATCAACATCTTATATATATTTCTTTATACAGAATACCCCTAAAGGCCCTCGAGAGGGTATTACATAGGGGGGGGGGGCACAGGCAAATGAACAGAATAAAACAAAACCACAAATATAAAACAACAAAAGCAAAAATAAGACACTTCGCATGACATAAGCAAAAGAATCAAAAGAATGTCAGCGCGGCATAGAACGAAGATTACTGCAGTATAAAAATTATACAAACAGAACACTAATGCAATGAATCATTTATTAACATACCCTGCAATAACATACCCTGTAAAGGAAGCCATGAAAAAATAACAATGTATGCGAAGAGTTAAGCAGTAGTTATTGAAGATATAAGATTAAAATATTTATCAGGATCAGTGGTGGTCGCGATATGTGAAGGCAGATTGTTCCAGTCAGATATTGTGCGTGGTAAGAATGAATGCGCATAGTTAAATGTTCTGCACGTGAAACGCCTAACTTTAAAGGGATGATCGCGGCGGTCAAAAATCGAAGGAGGCAAAGAAAAAAGTCGTTATGAAGTGATGGATGATGATAAAGTTTATGAAAAAGTGATAGTCGTGCAATTTTGCGGCGGAGACATAAATCCTGGAGACCTGCGCGTTTCTTTAAGGCTGTGATGCTGGTGTTACGTGAATAATCGGAGGAAATAAAACGAACGGCGCGGTTTTGCAATGATTCAATGTTATTTATTAGGTAAGATTGGTAAGGGTACCAAATAGCCGAGGCATATTCGATTTTAGGTCGAATTAGAGTGGTATAGGCATGGGCACGGAGGTGAGGAGGAGCATGCTTTAGGTTATGTTTTAAGATACCTAATGACCGATTAGCAGATGCAAGCATAAGGTTAATATGGTGGTTCCATGCTAAGTCTGAATGAAGGTGAAGTCCTAAGTACTTATACGTGGTGAGCTATTATTTAAGGAGTATGCTGTTTGAATTCGAGACATTCGGTTAGTAAAAGACATCAACTTAGTTTTTGAATGATTAAGTTGCATAAGCCAGGTTGAGCACCATGCTGTTACTGAATCCAGGTCAGATTGAAGGGATTGGCAATCGGTGTTAGAATAAATTTTGCGATAAATTACACAATCATCAGCAAAATGTCTGATATGGGAAGAAATGGAATCCGGTAACTCGTTGATAAATATTAGGAAAAGTAAGGGGCCAAGCACACTTCCTTGTGGGACGCCAGAGTGTACTTGACTGAAAGACGAATTGTGGTTATTGACAGCTGTAAATTGAGACCTGGAAAAGAGAAAATCTGTAACCCATGCAATGACAAGAGGGTGAATATTAAGCAGTGCTAGTTTCAATAATAACCGGTTGTGAGGTACTCTTTCGAAAACTTTAGAAAAATCAAGAAATATGGAGTCTACTTGAATGCCAGCATCAATCGATGAATGTTTGTCTTGAATGAATCCGGCAAGTTGCGTTTCGCATGAGTAGCCTTTACGGAACCCATGTTGATATTTAAAGATAATTTTATGTTCTTCAAGATAGTTAATTACCTGCGAGTGAATTACGTGTTCAAGAAGTTTGCAAACAGTGCTAGTTAATGAAATGCGTCGGTAATTTAGTGGTGAGGAACGATCACCAGACTGGAAAATTGGCACAACTTAAGCTAGGCGCCAGTCCAGCGGAATCACGCCTGATGATAGAGATTGCGAAAAAATAGCGGACAAGATGCGATGAATACCATCAGATGAATTTTTGAGTATTTTGTTATTAAAGCCAAGGTGATCTGATGCTGATGTTTTAAGCTTCCCTAGTAAGGATAAGATACCTGTCTCACTGATACATATTTCGGACATTGACGTATTAGAAGTGCTGACAGAAATAGGAGGTAGAATGAGATCTTCACGGGTAAAAACGGATGTGAATGCGTTATTGAAAAGTTCGGCGCATTCGGCCACTGGAACACTGCTGCCTTCCGCGTTGGTAAGAGTAATGTCAGGATGATTCGCGGGGTTTATTATCTGCCAGAACTTCCGTGGATTGTTTGTTAGCATTGCCGGTAGATCGTGTGTGAAGTGCCTACGTACAGATACCAACTCAGACTGATATTCCTTATCACATAGTTTGTACCGTTGCCAAGATTCGGAGTGTCTGTTCTTGTCGACTTGTCTGTAAAGGCGCTTTTTCTTGTTATTAAGGCGACGTAGATGCCTATAAACCAAGGAGCTGTGTTAGTGCATGGGATACTGATGACTGGTATGAATCTGTCAATGAGAGTAGCAAGTTTCACGCTGAACAGGTTCCAGTTCGTTTCCACGGAGCGTGACGAAAAATCGTGAAGAAAATGATCGGCAAAGACTGACAACTGAGCGTTAATTTCACCGAAGTTCGCTCGGTTGTAGCACCTTATTTGTTTAGTGCGAGTTACCTTTTTATGGGGCACAAAATTCAGGTTACCCGTGATTATGGAATGCTCGGAAAGGCCTTCTAAGAGCGCAATGTTGGAGCAAAGGTAAGGATCACTTGTCAAGATAAGATCGAGAATATTGGCTGTAGTGGCGGAACGACGCGTATGTTCAAAAATAAGTTGTTGCAAAGAGAAATCGAGACAGGACTGGAGGAAAGCCTGAGCTTCAGGATCATTGGCAGGAGCTGTTAATGCCGACCAGTTAATAGCCGGAAAGTTAAAGTCACCAAGTAAAAGTAAGCTTGAATTCGGGAAACGACAAGTAAGATCGCTTAGTAAATTAGAAAACTGACTTGCGAATGAAGAATGCATGTCCGGAGGGCGGTACATGACGCCAATGATGGCGACCGTGGGACCACAACTCAACTGGACCCATACCGATTCTAGGTACGACGTGACCTCGATAGGCACAGCAGTGAGCACTTTATTGACAGCCAGAAGGACACCGCCACCTCTACGGCCCATGCGGTCACAACTAAATATGTTGAATTCGGAGTCACAGGCGAAAACGACATCATCAGGAACCATTTCATTTAACCAAGTCTAGGTAAGCGCGATGACCGAGGAGCAGCATGAATCACAGAAGAAAGTGCTACGTTTTTAGAAAGAACACTCCTTATGTTAGTGTACAGAAAACTGACATCGTAATTGGAGCAACGCTGCGCGTTTGGCCGCACGGGTGGTTTGCTTGCCACTTTACGGGAACTGGAAGGGATGCGTCAGGCAAGGGACACGCGCACTGCGCTACTGGTTTGATCATCCCAGAAATAGGAGACACCATTGATATGCAGTTTATCAAAAGACAAACGGACCTTGTCACCTTTTTTTACTGATTTGGCATACTTCCACAGTTGGCTGCGTTTCTCACGAACCGTTTTCGAGTAATCTCGCGAAATGCTGAAATCGGAATTTTGAGTTTATAGCCCTTATTCATAAGCGTTTCGACTTCTTTTTCGTTGAACAGCTTTGCAAGAATGGGTCTCTTTTTTCCTGAGAAAAACGGCCTATGCGGTGAGCACGGGCTAAGGAAGACAACCTGATACCAAGTTTGCTAGAACAGAATTCGTTCACATGACGCTCAGAGTCTTCCCAAGTTTCAGACTCATCAGTGTCCTGAACACCATAAAAAAAGAATGTTAGACCGGCGGGAACGATTTTCCAGGTCGTCAAGTTTTACTTGAATGTTGGATACATCGTGTGTACAACTCGTGGCAGACACTGTGGTAGGCACTGACTGTTTTTTAAGTTCCAGTTCCTGCACACGGGTAGCTAAAGACTAAGTCACTTTGAAGAACTGGAATAGACTCGATTTTGAGTTCAAGTTCATGCACACGATCGTTTAAAGTCTTCATTTCATTTTGCAGGCCAATATGAATTGCAAGAATCTTGTTAACACTTTCGAGGATATTCGCGTGGTTCGTCTCAAGCTTTTGAACAGTTACATATACCAGTTCGAGCTTTTCCTCTTGGCCGTTCGTCATAGGGCCCGGGTTTGTTTCAACGTCCCCACCCAGGACCAAAATGCGCCAAATGTACACTGCCGCCGAGCGGAAACGTTTCAGAATATGGGGTGGCCACGACACTGCTACAAGACAGACATCATCATCACGGTAACAAGAACACTCGTAATAACCAACCTTGAACAGCAGGAACGGTGAGTGGCGAGGCATTTCGTGGACAGTGCCGTGGCCCAAGGGGGCGGTGAAATCCGGGTGCTTTATGTAGGTGTCCTCGTCAGCTGATAATGTAGCATGTTGCCAGGCCCGAAGGTCGAAAGTGTCAAAAATTGGCAGGGGTGCGCACAGATGATAGGATGAGCAGCCGCAGCCGTCCAGAAACCAGCTAGCGCCGCAAGATTGCGGAACCGGTCGGCAAGTCGATGAAACAGGCAGGTGATAGCCGGTGAGCAGCAGCACCTGGAACAGCAGGAACGGTGAGTGGCGAGGCATTTCGTGGACAGTGCCGTGGCCCAAGGGGGCGGTGAAATCCGAGTGCTTTATGTAGGTGTCCTCGTCAGCTGATAATGTAGCATGTTGCCAGGCCTGAAGGTCGAAAGTGTCCAAAATCGGCAGGGGTGCGCACAGATGATCGGATGAGCAGCCGCAGCCGTTTAGAAACCAGCTAGCACCGCAAGATTGCGGAACCAGTCGGCAAGTCGATGAAACAGGCAGGTGATAGCCGGTGAGCAGCAGCACCTGAAACAGCAGGCACGGTGAATGGCGAGGCATTTCGTGGACAGTGCCGTGGCCCAACATCTGCTTCTAATAAGTCATTTCTACCAATTGCAATACAGGAATGGATTGAATTGCCAAATTCTACTGTCATGGAAAGTGACCCTGTCAAATTCAAAGACCGGTTACTGTCCTTCTTTGAACAATAAATTTGTCTATATTTCTTTTCTCGCCCATAGTTTGATGTGCTTGAGCCACTCGTTTGTAAATCCCCTTCTCCACTCGATAGATTTTTTGTAACTGTTTTAATTGTGTTCTCATTTGATGTTACTGATTGTATTCGTTGTCCTAATTGCCCTCATTGTATATATATATATATATATATATATGTGTGTGTGTGTGTGTGTGTGTGTGTGTGTGTGTGTGTGTGTGTGTGTGTGTGTGTGTGTGTGTGTGTGTGTGTGTGTGTGTGTGTGTGTGTGTGTGTGTGTGTGTGTGTGTGTGTGTGTGTGTGTGTGTGTGTGTGTGTGTGTGTGTGTGTGTGTGTGTGTGTGTGTGTGTGTGTGTGTGTGTGTGTGTGTGTGTGTGTGTGTGTGTGTGTGTGTGTTTTACTAGATTTGTTCTTCGTTTTTCTACCTCTTTGACTTTGTTCTTGTATTGTCCTACGTACGTCGCCCCCCCCCCCCCCTTATGTAATACCCTGTGAAGGGTCCTTAATTGATCAATAAATGATGCTGATGATGATGAAACACCTGCTGCGCAGTGTGGCAGTGAATTCACTAGAGTGAAGCAAATAAAGCGCTTTTTTATTTAAAAACATTTTTTGAAATGAAAGTTATTTACTTTTTTTTAGAGGGGTGCGCCCTTGGGCTTGTTTTCAGATACTCACGAAAGCAGAGCGTGCAAAATCACTTCCAAATACATAATTTACATGACAAATAGGCGGGATATTATGCCCAGAAATCGGACAAAGCCAACAGCGGGAGCTCAGTCAGTGTGCTTGTCAAAAAAAATTTTTTTTTTATTAGCGGCTTGGCTAAGCCATACATTTCACGCGTCATTACCACTGGGTCATGCCAGCGCCCATTCGTTAAATACTAAATTTACGAGACAGTTTAAAAAAATATGAGTGGTTAGTTGCAGCCGCTTCTACTTGCCCAGTATTAACGATAGAATTCCAAGGATATGTAGTGGTTGGTCTGGATGGGGTTGTCGTCGGTTTTATGTGACAGACCGGTTCATCTGTGGCGGAATATGCACAGTCCACTGACCACCAGCGAAGTCGTCGTCACTACGTTGTACCATTAAAAATCAGCGGACGGACAGAACAAAACCCGGCGGCAGCAGCACGAAGTTGCTATACAGCAAGCGAATGCGTTTGGAAATTGTAGTGAAGCACTTTAGAACTCCGTTTGGCCCGAATGGAGTTCGAAGTGTTGAATACCATTTGACTCAAGTGCCACTCAAAAGTCCGCGTGGCATGCCATTGTAGCAGATGGCACAAGGTTCACCAGCGTTTGCCAGTACACTTTTAACACTGGGTCAGTGATGGCAAAGCTAGTGCAATATAGAAAACTTTCTAAAATAGAAGAAGCCAATTCTGGCAGACGGGGGGAACTTTAGCTAACATGGCCCGTGATAGCAATGATTCTAAAATGGCACAGCCAGCAATAGCAAAGAGTGGGAGAATTCTGGCTAACGTGGCCCATGATGGCCAGGATTTGATGACGGCACAGCCAGTACTGGGTAAGCGACGGAGAACCAGGGTCATCTTTGGATGTGTTAGTGTGTTAGTGAGTGGTTCAGCCAATAACAGATGCTCGTTGGGAACTCTGGGCCTACTTAGGTCGTGCTTTGCTAAAGGATTTCTTATATTGGCCCGCTGTAATCTGCTACCTAGAAAGCGATGCCATAATCGTCTTCTACACCGCGGGGTATGCCGAAAGGAAAACAATTTTAAAAACTAAACGCAGAGGTTCCTCTGTTGAGCTCCTTGCTTTGCCAGAGAACACGTACCACCAATGACCTGGCTGGCTGCAAAGAATTCTGATACCAAGGAGGCCACCTGTACCCGTGAGAAAAGTGAAGGCGTCTGAAATCGCTTTCTCCGTGAGGTTTCGCTGCAACGAGCTTGCACCACGACCGGCTGTATAAGCTGGCAACTTCGCTACAGATGACATGATACCGCTTGGCCGTATACAGATCCGCGTCAACCTGGTCAATCAGGTAACCAGTTTCTCTTTAACCAAATTCTTCTATTTTGTGACGCAGTCAATGAATAAAAGAAAAGTGTCTTTTAGAAAAAAAAAAGTTGTGGCTTCTCAGCTTCACAAATGTAGAACTAGCTTCCAACCCATTAAACGTGTTCGGTGATGTAGGCAGTGAACAGCTTTCGACGGAGCGGAGCGTGCGCAAAAATTTGCAGAAACAGAGGGGGGCACATGCGGGAAGGCCACTTTAATCAGACTTCGCCGTCGCGACACCGGGCGACACGTGAAGCGGCCTAGCGCTGAACGCCCGGGTAGGCTCCGTGGCTGTCCTTGACTATTGTGATCTCGTCCAGCAGCTGCAGACCCTGCACAACAGTTGCATGCATTATACAAAATGCAGTGGCATATGAAAAATGCTGAGCGTTTACACTCTGGTACCTAATCCAATTAAATAGAGAAGCTGTCACTGATCATTATCGAAAAAAAAAACTCGAATGCCGCTTCACGTACTCTTATTATTAGAATGCGAGATCATTAGAGATACCGTCTTCATTAGCAATCCGTCATAATTAGGCTGTCGCCACCAAGATGCCAATATTGGCCTGTGAGACGCTCAGCAAATACCCGATAGCAGTCCCACGCTTGGTGGATACCTGGACTGCGCCCGGAAGGAATAAGTTTTGAAATGGACAGTCCATGATGCAGAACAACGTAATGAATTAGGCGTACGTCTCTCGTCGCGCCTAGCGCTTTTTGGTCACGTCCTGCACTCCGCCCGAGCGCAACGCTGTCAGTCCTGGCCGCGGCAGCCGCGTTTTAAAGCAAAATGTGATCGAACTGACCTGCTCTAGTTTTTATTGCCAGTCAAGGTTTCCCCATCTTTTTGAAATTCCTTTTCCCTCCGGTCCGCAGCTATGATGCCGGTCCCTCTCGTGCGAACAGCGCCTTTATATATAGTCAATCTGGAGGTCGATACATAATACTAGCCGTGGCGAGAGGCCTAGTAAACCGAGCCGAATTGGCTGGGTGACGCTTTCGTGACGGGGTGCCGCCGTATACTGTAATATTATTTTTCCTTTCTCGGCCTGGTGCATTTGCTAAGAGGGAAATATGCGGAAAATTTTTATTCTAACTCTCCACGGTGGCTCAGTGATTAAGGCGACTGAGCCGGAGTACCCTTGTTGGAATTAAGGCGACTGAGCTGGTGTACCCTTGTCAGAATGCGGCAGCGGCCGTCGCATTTCGATGGAGGCGCCCCTGTGCTGTGCGATGTCAGTGCACGTTAAAGATCCCCAGATGGTCGCAATATTTACGCAGCCCCCCACTAGGGCACCTTTTTCTCTCTTTGCTCTTTCAATAACGATGAGGATGATTATGAATTTTAACGGCGCAAGGGCATATATGGCCAAATAGCGCCACGGCACAAGGTATTTTCGACTTCTCAAGTTGGTGTCGAAGACCCATTTCCCAAGCATTTCACTCTAATTGAGCCGAGTACCAGAACAGGGGAAAGCTTGTACCCATTGTATCACCGGTGGGTACCCGGCGGCACTGGGGATCGAACCCCGCACCACCCGCATGCGAGGCGGATGTTCAACATTTGGCCATCGCTCTTTCAATGCCATCTTCCTCCCTTTCTTCATAGCACAGTGGGGGTGTACGTCAAGAAGTACTGCCCCTTTATTTCCTGACAACCAGTATCTATGCTGCTTCATAAGCTAGGCGGAAAAATTTCAAGGCGTGATGGTCGGTTATTGGATCAGTATTTCGGCTTTCTTACCCACGGCGAACAGCATAGCAGTGCCCCTTTTAAAATGGACACCCCCGGGAAGATGACATTCTAAGCATAACGAGTTGAGTGCAATAAACCATTTGATTCCCCTACTGGCTCAGTGTTTAAGGACCTACAGTTACTTAAATTTCCCAACTTCTTTCATTTTCGAGTAGTACTGACTTACGCTAAGCAGTGTAGAAATAAAGTACCCCACATTAATTCTATGGCCAACTTGTAATGAAACACCATGGTTTCCAGAATATCGGTCTGTGCAGCCCATCGCCTACCAGCTCTACAAAGCGATTAATTTGTTACACTCTATCTATATTGAGAAATCGCAAAATCCTCGGCGTTAGTTACAGTACTAAACCCAGTTCATTTACCTGTTTTCGCTGCTCTTATTATTTAATATTTGTGGAACCAGCTCTCTCTTCCAGTGTTTGTTTAAGCACGTGTATTAGAATACTTTCTTCCATATTAATTCTGCTCTTCAACTAAACTGCAAAATGGCATTTTTCTGGGCCAGTTGGTATGAATCCATGATTTGGGCCAGCATGAACTTTGGGACACAAACGAAGAGAGACACATGGAACACGGAACACACTGCTGACTAACAACTTTAATGAAAAGGCGCGGAACACGCGGAAATATATACAGTGGTAAAGGTGGAGAGAAGGATGGAGAGAAGGCAAAGGGCATGGCGAAAGAAGGCCGCACCAAAAGCAAATGTAACAACAATCCTTAGAACAAAAGACGAAACAGCCGTTACCGGGAAAGCGAAATCACTGAGCCCCCCACAATCTTAGGCCGCGTTTCAAAACTGTGCGCACGTGATGAGAACCAAAGCAAGATCGAGAATCAGTTCTAAGAGTAGTCACAGGATAAGATCTAGGCCACAACACAGACAGCGAAAGAGCAAAAGCCGCGTCATAAAAACAAAACACGAAACAACTGAAAGAATATATGAATGAAAAACCCGCAAGAATTCACGCCAAAACAAAGCTAGAAGTTTAACATGAAGATGGACATGAGGCTGTGAAATCATGAAAGCTCCTTCGCCTACAGGTGAGACGAGAGTTGAAAAAAACAAAAAAAAGCCAACACTAACACGGCTAAAACAGAGCTAAAAGCCTGAAGTTGAATTTAAACCAAAATGCCAACAGTGACACGACTAAAACAGGGCTAGAAACCTAAAACATGATGTGGGAGATAAAAAACAAAAAGCACAAACATGGTGCCGAACAGGACGGGCGTATAATTTGGCCGGTTCATGGGACAGGGCAAACATCATGGAGGAACGTTTTTTCTTTGGTTGAGAGTGCAATTGACGGGGTGCTTACGCAGTCCTTCCCTTTCTTGTGGATGGCTACAGCTTCGATGATTTCCCTGGCCAGCCTATCTTTTTTTCTTCCAAGGATTGAGATGTTGTCGAGGTAGGCCGTGCATGGGTGCTTAGGCTGGCGGCAATGAAGAGCCAGGAAACCGGATGTAGCAGTTGCTCTTAATGAATTTGCGTGTTCTCTAGCTCTTTCATTGACGTACCTGCCTGTCTGTCCAATATAACATTTACCGCATGCGACAGGGAAATGATAAATTACAGCTTCGTCGCAATCTGCTTATCTTGTCTGGTGGTCTACTGCGCATCTCATCCTTCGCTCTTCGTTGTTAACTTGGCGGCACATCTTGTATGCTTTGTTGGGTGCAGAGCAAACCACCTTGACAGCTTGTTTTGCGGCGATCTTTTTGAGGTTGTGAGTAAAGCCGTGGACGTAGGGTACAACAACGACGTTCTTGCTGGTCCACGTTTCTTCCCCCGTGGTTGCAGATTCCTTGCGAGGCAAGCGGTGAAGCAGCGCCTCGCTTATCGTGATCAGCATTTCTTGGGGGTAACCAGCTGCCCTTAATCTAGCGATCTGCTTCGAAAAGCTGGGGCCCATTTGGTGCGGGCATGATTTTTCAAGCGCTGACCTTCAGTTGTTTCATGTTTTGTTTTTATGACGCGGCTTTTGCTCTTTCACTGTCTTTGTTGTGGCCTAGATCTTATCCTGTGACTACTCTTAGAACTGATTCTCGATCTTGCTTTGGTTCTCATCACGTGCGCACAGTTTTGCAACGCGGCCTAAGATTGTGGGCGGCTCAGTGATTTCGCTTTCCCGGTAACGGCTGTTTCGTCTTTTGTTCTAAGGATTGTTGTTACATTTGCTTTTGGTGCGGCCTTCTTTCGCCATGCCCTTTGCCTTCTCTCCATCCTTCTCTCCACCTTTACCACTGTATATATTTCCGCGTGTTCCGCGCCTTT
Source organism: Amblyomma americanum (assembly GCF_052857255.1). NCBI lineage: Eukaryota > Metazoa > Arthropoda > Arachnida > Ixodida > Ixodidae > Amblyomma > Amblyomma americanum. Next base: position 20,847,467 of record NC_135500.1, read on the forward strand.
TCATTAAAGGTGTTAGTCAGCAGTATGTTCCGTGTTCCATGTGTCTCTCTTCGTTTGTGTCCCAAAGTTCATGCTGGCCCAAATCATGTCTTCAACTAAACTGCTTCGCTTCAGTCCATGACTATCTTGGTATCCTTATTTTTCTCAAATCACTTATGCTTGCGTCATTTCTGTTTATCTACATATGCAGTGCTGCTTCTGCCCCGAGACGGGTTGAGGACTAGTCAAGCTGCTGATTTCAGTGTTTTTCCTAAGTCCACCATAAAACTTTACATTTTATGGCAACCATCCATTCATTCATTACCCCTCCACCTAAGCGAGGTTTAAGCGGTAGAGTTTCTAGCGCACTACCTCGCGGTAAGCAGCAGGCTTCTCGGCCACCGCGACGGTTCAGGAGCAGTGCACACACAATGCTTACGCCCCAAGTCGTTTGCGCTGGAACTAACGACGAAGTTCTCATGATGCTTGCACCACTTCATTCCACAGCCTTATAAGTCCTCGAAGAAAACAGTCATTCTCGCTAGTACCCGTGCTGCACTGGTACGTTCGAAATGCATCTTATACGAGCGGCATTCCAGACTTGGAATGGCATTCGGACCGCGGTGCAACACGACAATAGCCAAACTCATTCGAAAGGTTCAGCTCATGTTCAGTGTACATCGACGACGTCGGCGGTCACCGCGGTCACATTATTCCGACGCCAGCACGACCAACAACAGCATGTAATTCTAGAGTGACTTGTTTTTCGGGCCAACGAAACCGAGAAACCCAATTAGCGGACGGTCATCCTCCATGACCTCGACAGATCGGCGGCTGCACGAAAAGTTCGCGCTGATGACGCGATGGTGGGAATATATATGCGATTGCCTCTACGTCATCCATATTAGATATAAACAAGACTATCGGCTACATTTCACATGTGCACACTTCAGCACTCACCAGCGCTACACGCTTGACGACTTCTTAAATTTTAATCGACGACGACCCCCTTCAGAGACGACAATAGGCCTAGGGAGTCTGCCGAGTTCGGTGTGTGGTTTTGGAGGTTGTGGTGAGTGAATTAACAAGTTTTACAAATTAATATGGCCATGGAGTGCAGTACTGACAAGTGACCTGAAATCGACTAATATTCACATCGCAGGGCGCGCATACAACGAACGGGAAGGGGCGGTGTGACCATAACTACCGAGTAATGCTCTAGGCGGCCAGAATCAGTTGTGGCCGTTACTTGAGGCTAACAAATTTTATTTTGTTTATTTATTTACAGAATACTGCAGGCCCTTCTGTGCCCTAGCAGGAGGGGCAATACTATGCAACACGAATATACACAAAAACACTAAAGAAAATTCGAAACACAAAGCCAAATTAGGCTGTTTCAGTTAATAAATATGGTCGCTGAACATACTTTTGATTAAAGTGATATAAAATCACCTACTGATCACGCCGCAGAGTGCAGGGACAATCAGTCCTCATCGGTGCAATCCTAGGAGAATTTCGCACACACTCCGTAAATTCTCAATTGTGCACTATTATCTTCAAGCACTCACTTAGCGACTAAGCGAATTGTTTGCTAAGGAAAAAGCAGTAAAAAGCTAGCAGCGGATATCGAAATCAAAAGCCACACAGCCGGTGCTGTCGTGCGGCGCGGATGTGGTCGGGGCGAAGCGATGGCAACAGTGACGGCTACTGGTCGGTGCGGTCTCTGCTCGCGAGTTGAAAACATCTCGAATGTATCCACGGAGCTCCGTCGACTGAATGTCATCGAACCGACTGTCGTTGAAAAACTTGACTAGTAGTGTGATTTTGGCAGTCGAGTCGAATGACGTCCGGTAGGAAGGCATTCGAAAATGCCATGTAGCAGGGTTATAAACTGCTGGAGTAAAAGTTGCGGCCAGGGCCTAGACCCCTGGTCGAACTTACGTTTTCAACGGAGAACTGCTGCAGAGTGAGGTGAGTGCCGTTGTGGAGCTTCATCACCGTGTAGCCGTAGTCGGAGAAACGCGCTGCGCTCCATGCAGACGGGTTCTTCACAAACGGGTCCAGCTTCTCCTGGCATCCCTGGACCAGTTGGGGTCACCTTCGAATCTTATCCAGGGTGCTTCATCAAAGGTGAACTAGCATTTTCAAAAATAGGCTTCTGGGGTACAAGGCGGCCTCTGTGGCACAACAGTAGGGTGCGTTAGCTGATATCGAAAAACAGGCGAATAATGTTAACTACATAGGCACTTAACAAATTTCTGATTAATAATTATTTAACTGTAGCAGTTAGACTCCTGGTTGCAATTATACACGTGTGTGCGTTCATTATTAATAGCCATGTCAGTTGTTTAGAGTTTCGAAAACGCGATTACGCTTAATCCTGAGGCTTGATAAATTTGGCTATTCAGACAAATTTAGACAATACCTACAATGGAGGGACTGCTTTGTTTGGGTGCTTTTCGAAATCGCATGTATTTTGATACTGTCTAAATTATAAAATCTTATATGGGTAGCACTAATGACAGGATTCAAATCTCCGATTTGCCACCAGGTGCCTACCTGTAATGTTATAAATGAATCATCAAAAATTAGTTAGCTCGCTAACTAGTAAATATTTTTTAGTTCTCTTCTGATGTCCCACAACGCAGGTATTATTGGGCCGAAGAATCTACATTCATACCTAAAAAGCCAATTTTTTAAAGATTTGTTTCACCTTCTATGAAACACCCGGTATATTTGTTTCGGTAAATGACAATTTCAATATTGCACACGTCAAAGAAACCAATTAACTTATTGCAATTACTTAGCTTAAATCAAACTTAACTCAGCAGTCAATTACAGCTCACGAAAAGGAACTGAACTGTTTACTATTGCGTCATTCATCAAGCTTTGTAAGCATACAACAAATGTCGTTATCATCATCAGCCTGACGACACCTACCGTTCTCTCGTCACGTCTAAGCTAATTTAAGACCTTACCCTTCTCAGGTAACTGCAACGTACCTTTCTGAGGACCTCGACATCCTGCACGATGCCAGGGTGAGCTCACAATATGAAGCCTATTTCACCTTTAGTCTCACCAATGGGGCTTTTCCAGGTCTAATTCCTGTTCTCCCGATTGCAGACGAAGGTATTCATGATCCGTAAATTATTTCTCACTGTGAACTCTGTACTAATAACTCCCTCCCGCTACTCATAGGTCATATGCCATAGTCGCCTGGTTTATGGCCTCCTTTTTTCCTACCTTCGCGTTTAAATCTTCCATCAGTGCAGCGTACACCGATTTTAGTTTGTTCATTGTCCATTCCACGTCCTTCGCGTTTAAATCTTCCATCAGTGCAGCGTACACCGATTTTAGTTTGTTATTGTCCATTCCACGTCTTGATAGAAGCTTTAAACGACCGGGTCATCATGGCTGGATGTAGACGCGTAGGCGTGCGCAATATTAACCTTGTACCACTTATCAAGCTTCATCACTATAAGTGCCACCCTCTCGTTAATGCTGAAGAATATGTTTATGTTGACAGCTATATCCTGATTGATGAGGTATAATATACATAGCATACATAGGTATGCATGAATAAAATCTGCTGATGCTACTCGCTGGATCTATATACGGCCTGTTGCTGCACATGCGTTGTTAATTTCACTGGCAGTTGTGTTTCGGAGTTTTGTTCGGCATTTTTTCATTTCCTTGTTAAAACACCAACAGAGACACTGAAGATTATCTTGAAGTATGCGCTGGAGGAAAGTGCGTTTTTTTAACAAAAGAAGACCATGCGTACTAACCCGAACTTACTTCTAAATGTCATGCTTCGGTGGTGCGCGCGCTTAAGTGACAAAGTCCAAACTCATTAAGCACGACTTTTCGTTGTGCATTCTTAGGGAAAGGCGGAGAGCGGAACATGACGCTAGTCAAAGGCAGGCAGGCTGCTCGGGCTTGCATGTGCGGACATCGTCGTGGTCGCATCTTCTCTGCAGCTTTACCGCTGCCGCTCTAGCGCCAGTCAATTCCATGTTAAGCCTGTGTTTACCACCGAGTTTAGATTGTCGAAGTTATGCCCCTGTTTACAAGATGTTTCTAGAAAAAAATTGTAAGATTTTAAAACTAATTGATCACTGAACATAGTAACTGGATTACCAACAATTTTACACGTGCAAAACGTAAATGCATTAAAAGTTTCTAAAAAATGTAATTTATTACAAGTATCAGCTAGTTCAGTAGTTGGGATAATGGGATCCTATAGAAATATGCGGGAATCAATGGGTTTGGGCAGGGCATGTAATGCCAAGGCAAGATAACCGATGGCCCTTAAGGGTTAAGGACTGAGAGAGAGGGGGTTTATTGACTTGAAAGGCAGAGAGGTTGGCCTGAAAAAAAATATCTGGCCTGCTACTCTGCACTGGGGAACGGGAAGAGGAGTAAAAACAGTATCCCGATGGGGGGTGATGATGATGGGAGGAGGCAGATGAAAGAATACATAAAAAAAGAAAACAAGGCACTGATTTCAAGAGAAGGCAGGAGAAGCAGGGGGCTGCAGAAAGTTACGCGGGCAGATGAGAAGATGACGGGGAAGGATGGCGGGATCTGGCACATCATCATCAACAGCCTGCCTACGCCCACAGCAGGACAACGGCCTCTCCCATATCTCTCCAATTAACCCCGTCCTTTGCCAGTTGTGGCCACCGTATTCCCGCAAGCTTCTTAACCTCATCCGCCGACTTAACTTCCGTCACTCTCTGCTACCCGTGCGTTCTCTTGGAATCCACTCCGTTGCCCTTAACGATCAGCGGTTTTCTTGTATTTATTCCTTTTGATTTCGACTGGGATGATCTAAACCGTGTTTTATGCGTGTTTGACAAGGCAGGGCCAATTGGAGAGGCATGGGAGAGGCCTCTGCTCTGCAGTGGGCGCAGTCGGGCTGACGCTGATGATGATGAGTCAGCTACATGATTATGACGCGTTACGTTCAAGTCCGTTTTATACCTATTCCATAAACTTTAGGAGTGGCTTAGCTCGGCTATGCCAGGATATACGTAGCGTGAGCAGCAATTTCGCTCTCCTTCTCTATGGCTATACCAGACTGGTGAACGCCCCGCTAATGCAAACCCCCCTTGATACCTCTGCACATGCGCGCAAAATGAGAGGCGCTATCAAGCGGCTCTGGCGCAGCGTCAGACTTGGCTACTGCGCAACGGAGGGGCACAGCTGGGCACGTGCCGGCGCCAGTGCATCTGCCGCGGCTATCACGTCACTCCTGCAATGCGCAGACCGGCGAGGCGCGCCAGCTGTGCGCCGTATGACGTCACTGTTCCTCGCGCATGCGCAGCACGGCTCTCCAGGAGCCACGCAAAATTGCTCAAACTCGGCCAGTGTAGCTCACGCTACAAAAAAATTCACCTGGCGTGCCACAAGCACAAAATTTAGGTCCATTATATGATTTCCTGGCGCGGTCTTTAGAGAAAGTTTTGCTTGGTCTCAAAAATTTATCTAGCATAGCCTTGTACTGTTGTCCACACACTTGTCTAGAGCGCTCGAAAGGCGCGCTGTGTTGTGTATTTATTACTATCACCGCTACGCGCCAGATGCAGTTTTTAAAGATGTGCATGCACAATATGGCCTTGTTTCGAGCGCAAAGCCACTAGAAAATGACACAAGTTTACTCCCCGGTGCGCCGTTCGAGCGAGATACCTATAGTAGGCATGACTTTATAAATAACAAACGTCCGCCGCGAATCATAATTTTTTTCCTGAAAAGATTTTCTCTCGGTTTCGATTGCCGTAAGGGAAGGGATAAGGGAGGGAGTGAAAGTAGAAAGGAAGAAAGGTGCCGTAGTGGAGGGCTCCGGAATAATTTCGACCACCTGGGGATCTTTAACGTGCACTGACATCGCACAGCACACGGGCGCCATAGCGTTTTGCCTCCATAAAAACGCAGCCGCCGCGGTCGGGTTCGAACCCGGGAACTCCGGGTCAGTAGTCCAGCGCCCTAACCACTGAGCCACCGCGGCGGGGCACTTAGGGCGCGGTTCAGGTGTCCAACGATATATGAGACAGATACTGCTCCATTTCCTTCCCCCCAAAAACCAATTATTATTTTCGACTGCCATAAGTTTAGGAATTTTCGAAAGCTTTCACTGAAACAATCCATAAATTTGTGAGCATGTCGCATGAAAGAAACGTCTACAAGGACAACAGAATTTAATGTATGCACGTGGTTTGCGAAAACACGATGTGTAGCTCTGAAGAGGAGTCCTTTTTAAAGGTAAAAATTGCTTACAGCAGATCCCGTGATGATGTGTACGGGGGCACGAGGGTTCGTGTATGGCTTCTCTGCACTTCCATTAAACACCTGCGCAAAACAATAAAACGGTCTTTGTATTTGTATAGTTGCTCACATGCTGAAAAAAGACGCGAGGTACGTCATTATAAATGACGTTACTTTTTAGTTGGCGAAACTTCGCATTAGCTTTGGCAGCTACAGCTTGCGGACCCATTAGAGCCGAAATTATGACGGCAGAGTCTATACCTTCATGCTTAGACAACAACTTTATGGTTCTTGCTCAATTGGTTCAAAGATCATTTCTTCAGCTCAAACTGCTCTTAACCCGTTGGGCTCCAAGATGGTTTTTGCCCAGTTGTCAAGCTATAGCAGCGTACAAAGCTGCTGAGTATTTACGTTCATATGAAAAAAATCGGAGCAGCCACTTAAGCTCCGCCTTGATGGTATGACGCGATAGCATCCTAGAGTAATTGCCATATATGCAAGACGTCATTCTCTACTCTCCATTCATAAATCCCTGGGAGTCCTCTTCGCGCAGTGGTGCAGCTGTTATGCGATGCGCCATTGCACTGCAAGGACAGGTGCTCCCAGCGCTCGGCTTTGAGAGGTTCAGGCTACTCTTCCCGAGCGCCCAGTCATTACTTTAACTGCCAGCTTCCGCGGTGGGCCATTTTCTCACTATCCGGTGTGCAGGCTCTGAAGACTGCGCAAAGTCACGTAATCTAGGTGGCCCTCCTGCCTCCTAGGTTGCTCTATGGGGACCACCTGCCAAAGCCATGCCTGTGAACTTTCGCTCACAACAACGACAACAACGCCGGATTTTCCGCGTAACGATCTCGCGTTAAAGATCATGTGATATCTATATCACCGTTCTTTAACTCCTTGTTGCAGTAAAAAGTAGGAATCTTTAGTTAATGAGTAGCTGAAGCGCACAAAAGACAGCACACAGACAAAGAATAACACGAGACAGACGCTGCATGCAACTTTTTATTGAAATCAAGACCTGCTTATTTATAGCCAAGAGAGGCGTGGTGGAATGGGAGACAAAAAACAATAGAACAAATAACAGGTAAATGACATGTGTGAGGGCAAGTATACTACACTGGAGGGTACAAAAGTAGAAAAATTCATTCTAAACTTATCTAAACACATACTTTCCTTATTATGAATGACAAGCAATTGGGGGCTAACAGAGGAACTCCCGCTTTTTTTAATCCGGTGGGCTTCTAGCAATATTGTCGGAGCTAAGGCGAGGAAGAACCAGCTCCGACAATAAAACTGCGAGCAAACACCGGAGGCCCCGAAGTCACGATGTGGTGAGTGATCGAGTGTTTCACAGGTTACTGTCTGGTATGCGGAAAATCAGCAACACCTTCTCATACGGCGAAACAGGGACGAGAGCGCGCAGCCCAGTCGCCGCAGTGATGAAGAGGTGCGTGCTGAGATCTATGAGCCGATGAGCTTGCATGTCGACGTCTAGGTTGAAGGAACTGAGGAAGTCCGCGCCGAGTACGGCTTGCGAGACGTCAGTGATAATGAAGATCCAGCGAAACGTGCGGCGCAATCCGAGGTTAAGCGTCAGAAACCGTTGGCCGTTAATACGAATGTGGGAGTTGTTGATCGCTTGGGGCGGGAAGGTCCGTTCGTTGCGACGGCGATCTGCCTAAGAGGCCGCTATGACGCTGACTTGTGCTCCCGTGTCGACCAGGAAACGAGTGCCAGTAATCTTGTCCGAGACGTAAAAGAGACGGCATGTCCGGCCACCAGTACCACTTGCCGCCGTCAGTGGCCGGTCGCAGCATTTCCCCACCAGGAGCGCGGGTGTGTGCAATTGCGGGCAGAGCTGCCGAAAATGCGGTCGTACCAGCAGACAGTCGAGGGCGAGGTGGCTGGCCGCGCGTCGGATGGTTGGGATTCGGGGAAGCGGCAGCGTGGCCTGAACCTCGGCGTAGAACGGCGCGGCAAAGGCGCGAGGACATCGAGCCACCTGGCAAGAGCATCAAGTCGACATTCGATGCTGGCAACCTGAGAGTCTGCGGCAGTAGTTGGAGACGGACTGCTCACAGAGCTGACGTTGGGGATCCGTGAGTAGCCCGCAACACAGTCAACGAGATCAGAGAGCTTGTCTAATGAAACATCACCCCCAGCTGCGAGGACGGGGTCCATGTGTCGGGGAAGACGCTGAAGGAACAACTCACGAAGAATTGGGTTGTGCTGACCAGCGGAGTCTACCAGAAGCTGGCGCATGCGACGGAGGAGCTGCGAAGGGCGGCTGTCATCAAGCTCTGTAGCGCTGAGGAGGCGCTGGAGTTTGCTGCGCTCGGACGCTGACTTGCGGTCGATGATAGCCACCTTCAAGGTTTCGAAGGGTCGAGCAAAGTCCGGCGAGCTGATGACGTCCACTAAGTCCTCGGCGACGTCAGAAGGTAAGGCCGACACGAGGTGGAGAAATTTGGTCTCCTGGCTGGTGATACGTCGCAGCTGGAAATGCGCCTCAACATGCAGGAGCCGCCCGCGGGAGCTATGGGGCCAAAAAGGCGTTATGCTGACTGGCTGGAACGCGGCCACCGAAGCACCGAGAGGTTGAGCGTTCTGGGACGGTGCGCCGCCGGTGGGAAGGGCGGAAGAGCCAGGAGAATCCATGTAGGACGATGGGGTTGCGTGTTCGAAGCCGGGTCGCCAAATCTGTCGGAGCTAAGGCGAGCAAGAACCAGCTCCGACAGTGTTGAGGTTCGAACTGTTTATTTGCGCTGCTCGCGCTCCAGCGGCCTAGCCCAGCTTGCTCTTTCTTGTCTAGTTGGTAGCCCCTCGGTTTTTTCTCCCAAAAGCTGAATCCACCTGAGACTAAATACAGCACCTTCGGTCGAGAATTGCTTGCTACATACCTCGCCATCAAGCACTTTCGTCATTGCCTGGAAGGCCGGGACTTTCACGTCCTCACGGACCATAAGCCCTTGACGTTTGCCTTCCAAAGGAACCGCAGCGCCTACACTGCACGCGAGGTCCGCCAACTGTGTTTTATCTCCGAGTTTACAGTGGATCTCCGTCACGTTTATGGCCCGGAGAATGCTGCTGCTGATGCGCTTTCTCGTGTTAGTTCCATGGCGTCTGAATCACCAGTGGACATGGAGGAGCTAGCGGCTGCACAGCGCAATGATCCAGAGCTGCATTGTCTTCGCTCCTCATCCACGTCCCTTCCCTTCGCCGACTGTCCACTGTCGTTTTCCTCCCAGTTCATTATGTGCGAGACATCCAGTGGCGTCTCGCCCCCCTACGTACCTTTGGCTTTTCGTCGCACCATTTTTGAAGAACTGCACCGCCTGAGCCACCCTGGTATTCGCGCTGCGTAGAAGCTAATTAAATCTCGTTTCCTTTGGCCAAGCATGAATGCCGACGTCCGCCGCTGGGCACGAACCTGCCTTCACTGCCAGCGCGCCAAAGTTCACAGGCATACCGTAACGCCTGCTTCTCATTTTCGGCCGCCTGACGCATGGTTTTCCGACGTTCACGTAGGCATTTTTGGGCCACTTCCATTATCACGTGGGGCCTGTTATCTGCTCACCTGTGTGGATCGTTTCACCCGCTGGCCCGAGGCGTTGCCCATTGCTGACACTACAGCCGAGACCGTTGCTTTGCCTTCATGGCCGGCTGGGTCTCTCGCTTCGGCTGCCCATCGGTCGTCACCACCGACCGCGGCCGCCAGTTTCAATCGGCCCTGTATACTGCTATTGCCAATATTCTGGGCGTTCACCACATCCATACCACCGCCTACTATCCTTCGGCCAATGGCATGGTGGAACGCCTGCATCGACAACTGAAGGCTGCCCTTACCATTTATCGGTCAAGGGGACGCTGGTCCGACCACCTTCCCCTCGTCCTCGTGGGCATTCGCTTGACACTGAAGGCTCACCCCGGCAACTCTTCTGCTCTCCTTCCTCCCCTCCGTTAATCCATGACGCTTCCACCTACATCCAAGACCTACGCAACACATTGCACCACATTACTCCTGTCACCTCTGCAGCTCGTCACCCTTAGTCCGTGTTCGTCAGCCAGGACCTGGCCTCCTGCACCAATGTTTTCATCCGCCATGACCACGTCCGTCCAGCCCTCACGCCGGCCTACGATGGACCGTTCAGTGTCCTCCGTCGTGCGCAGAAGACCTTCACATTAGACGCCAAAGGCCGTGAAGACGTCGTGGCTGCTGACCGCCTCAGCCGTCGGCCCTATATACACTCGCTCTCGCTCCGACTGCGCCACCATTGTGCGCAGCATCCTCCAAGCACATCTGCTGGGCGAATCCTGTGGCTTCGCTCTACGGGGGGGGGGGGGGGGGGGGGAGCCCTGCAGCGCCCCTCGCGCCGCGGTCGGCTCGCACTCCATGGCACGCGGCGCCGGACAAGAAAGAGGAAGTTGTGTGAGGCCGCCGCAGCGCGAGCAGCGGCCTCAGTTTAAGTCATTAAGATATCTCGGAGTCATTTATCATGACAGACTCACATGGCGCCCTCACCTTGACCATGTTGCAGCGAAAGGAGCTCGTGCTGTGGGCGAGAGATGCACTTTTGTTGATTTATGTTTTGTATGTCCGACCAATTTTAGAATTTGGATCTGTGATGTTTTCTGGTACGGCTGCTTACGAAATTTGCTCGCTTGTTCTTTTGGAGCGGGAAGCGTTTCGGTTATGCCTTGGCATTCCCAAATTTTTGGCCAATAATGTGCTTTATCTTGAAGCCTGTATTCCTCATTTATTATATAGATTTCAATTCCTAGCTGTTCAGACGTGCCTAAGGATATATGAATGAGATTTACACAGCTCTTTGTCTGTTTTTTGTTGTCAGCCGACTTGCTTTTTTAGAGTCCATTGGCCTAGATTTCATACCCCGCAGGTAGTTATGGTACAAAATTTGCTTGATCCTTTAAATTTACTTTTGTATAATATCCTTCCGACAAAAAACAGTGGGTCCTCTGTAGAAATTGTCTATGATGACATTTTCCCGAAAAACGCTAAGCATTTACCACCCCGCATTTTAAATTGTTTATTAGAAGACCATTTACAAAGCATACCTATTAGCTTAACCATAGCTACTGACGACTCACAATGTGATGAAAATGCAGGGGCGGGTAAATTACCCGCTTCTAGATTGGTCTATTTCTGTGCGGCTTCCTGACTACACCCCAATTTTCTAAGCGGAGTTTCTGGCGGTGGTGCTTGCTGTTCGAAAATTAGAGCCAGCTTTCTCTGCAGTGGCTGTCATTACAGACTTTTTCTTTGTGTTCGACATTTGCTTCGGCTGTGGATTCGCCAATCTTAAACATCTTCCATTCATTACTCCCTCCGCATTTGAGCCTTGTTCACATGATATGGGTGCCAGGTCATAGCAGTTTGACAGCCAATGATGTTGCGGACTGCCTGGCAAAGGCGTCCCTGAATGGCCCCGTGCTTCCTATCGTTCCGGCTACAGCGTACATCACAGCAGTGAGGTTTCGAAGACAGAATTTGTTAAGAATGACAACTGAATCTATTTTAAGATCTTATGATTTCCTGCAACTGAAGTATTCGAGGAGCAGGCAATCATGCCATTCACGGCAGCTTGAGGTATCGTTATCAAGGCTGCGCTGCCGGATCCCACCCTTAAATTTTTATTTGCAAAGGTCTGAGTTGGCGCTTAATTCCGTGTGCGTTATTCAGTGGTGAGCACGAAACCATAAACCATTTTTTTGTTGTTTTGTCGCCGGTACACCATGATGAGAAGACCGTTTTTAGAAAAACCACTACAACAGCTTGGCCTTTGTTTGAGCAGCCCAGTCATATTGTCGTTTGGAGCCAGCATACTTGGGTACAGACACAGGTCTATTTTTAACGCCGTCCCAAATTTTTGAATGGAATCAAACCGGCTACGTTGGTCATTTTATTATTTTTTTCCAATATTAATCTTATTCTTACTATTATCATTATCATTTAGCCACTCGGCTATAAGCATCAGTCTCGATCTCCTGCGTGCGTTATGCATTTCCCGTTTAATTTCGCTATTTCTTTTTGTTTACTTCTTCCTTCCTCAGCATTCATTTTATTTTCATCCAGGAAATATTTATCTGAAAAACTCTCTGTGCCCCCAATTCTTGGCCAATGCCCCTACGTGGGCATGTGCCATTGTATGAGGGTAACAACAACAACAACAGCGCAAATAAACAGTCGAACCTCAATGCTGTCGGAGCTGGTTCTTCCTCGCCTTAGCTCCGACAGACTCATACCTCGTGTACTTGCTGCATTGTTTGGTGTCGCCATACCATCCATCGGTCATGGTAAAAGAAAGTGCCAGATGTTAAGATCTGAGCTATGACGAAACGTTCGCCTGTTCTACGATTGGCTTCGTCTAATATGGTTTTCCTTGGACCCTATGACCATCGCCGGCATGAAGCTGCAGTCTGACCTGCGGAAACTAGCAGCCCAGACCGCACAATTCTTGTGGCAGGAGGCTCTGCTTGCGCTACCCAAAGACAGCAAAGACGCCCAAGACGGCGGTACGCCACTTCAGATTCTTGAGGGAGCATACATTCCGGGAGACATCGTTGAAGTGCTCAAGAAGGTTTCAAAGTACAGCGTCGAGCCGAAAATCCCGGAACATGAGCTCCTTTCCCTGAACCGCCGAATTTCCAACAAGGCCGACGCGCAGGGCAAAGTAAGGTGCTTGCTCGACGGTGTTGACAGCATCACCAGGACCGTACCTACTAACGGACCTCTCCAACGATCTAGAATGAAACATGTCGTAGATTTTTTCAAGAACAATGACCTACGACTCATGCAGCCCGACAAAGAAGTAGGCTTCGTCGCCTTGCCGTCAGGCATGTTCAGCAAAAAAGCGGTCCAGGCTATCTACAGGAATTTCAAGACCCCTAAACAGAACCTGGAAAGGTAAAAGTAAGGTAATTTCCTTATGTGAACAATTGGGTTTACAGAAGCTCGCAAAATATATTCAGGACACTAAGCGCAATAGTTTAGATGTGGTACTCACTGCGCGGACACACGAGGAAGGTGTACATCTCGGGTGCATAGTAAGCGAAAGAGGTTCCTGGCAAAATCAAGTTAGCCGCTCCCTTATAAAACAGCTCAATAACCTGGTCGTAGAATATCCGTTTGGCGTCAGGAACAGCCTTGAAGTCATTGAATTTCTGCCGGAGAACAAGTCACTGGGTTGTGTTTTTTCTGTAGATACGGTAGATCTGTTTTACTGTATACCGCACGAAGAGTTGATGGCACCTGTCTTGGCCTGCATCGAAATGAACCGCCTAATTTCTTCCCAAAATATTGCTGGTATATCTGCAGGTAAATTCCAAGCACTGTTACTGTTTTCTTTGTCTTCGACGAGCGTTTCTTCTCAAAATCAAATGTATGTGCAAAAAATAAGAATATCTATTGATTCGAGAAATGAAGCGCAACAAGGACAGCACACAGAAAGGAGAACGAAGGAACAAGCGACAGGGAAGCGCATGCCCCGTCGTTCTCCTTTCTGTGTGCTGTCCTTGTTGCGCTTGATTTCTCGAAGCTATGCACCAAGTTCCCCGAAAACTGTTTTAGTGAATATGTACTGGTTCGTGCGTCGCTCCCGTGTTGTGCAACCTATTTCTTGCGGGCATTGACAGAACCTTATCGGGGGGTTTGACGCAAAGTTCTCAAGACCTTTATGTGGGTGGACGATTTTTTAATTATATTGACTAAATAATCGCCCCTGTCTTACTCGCAAACTGTGCAGGGTACTTTATTAGATTTTAAACAACGTCAAGGGTTTGGATTTAACTTATGATATCGCGAAAGAAAACAAGCTACAGTTTTTAGATATTGACATAACCATACTGACGAAGAAGGCGTTTGCTGGATGTATCATCCTCGTGCCCGGAAGAAATCGTTGCTGTACGATTCGACGTGCTCGAAAACTGTGAAACTGGCATGTCATTGCCATCATGTGTCTTGAATCCGCTCTAAAGAAATATTGCTGTCATAAAGTGCAGGAAAGCTTTGACGTGCACAGATTCAAAAGCTAAACAGCCAGGATTTCTTTCCGTGGTTATAAGTTCGGTGGCAGAAGCGTTGTTGAAAAGGTGAAAAAAAGAAAGAAAAAGGAAGAGCGAGGCGGATGAAGTATCTGAAAGGAGAATCAAACCGGAGGTGATTCCACACTCCCACAAAGTGGCTCATAATCATAATCATGTAGCTGTGAAATACAAAGTTCTTGTGGTCTTTTCTGCACATAGCAAACTTGCGTCGCTATGTCGAAAGATTGGAACTGATAATGCCAAGCCATCAGAATGCGGAACTAAGCATGAAAACGCTTTTGTGAAATGTGCTGTGGGGGTAGTTTAATTATAGCATCCCGCTGACTTGTGGGAAGGTGTACAGGGTGGTTCAAAATATGTGCGAACACGGCGAAGCGTGGCCGCGCTCCGCGTCAGCGCATCCGGTGCGGTCGCGCATCGAAACCATGTGGCGCAGACGCACAGGAGGCGGTGCTTCGTGTCGTCTGTTACAGTGCGGAAGCGCACCGTGTTTGCTTTGCTGGGAAGCGCACATAACTCTGTGCTTTCAGCGCTCAGATTTTCAGCGCTCCGCGCAAGGTCTGTGGAAAAGAAGAGCAGAAAATTTGGGACGCAAAGCTCCAAAACACTCAGATATTACATAAAAGCAAAGATAAGATTGTCCGCGAATTGCTAGAAGCCCATGCATGGGATGTAGAAAAAGCGGGAGTTCCTCTGTTAGCACCCCATCGCTTGTCATTCATAAGGATAAAAGTATGTTTTTAGATAAGTTTAGAAAGAATTGATTGAATTTTGTTCCCTTTGTTCTTGCCCTCGCAAATGTCATTTACCTGTTATTTGTTGTATTGGTTTTTGTCTCCCAATCCACCACGCCTTCCTCTTGGCTATAAATAAGCAGGTCCTGAATTCAATGAACAGTTGCAAGTATAGCGCCTCTCTCGTGTCTGTGTGCTATCTTTTGTGCGCTTCGTCTACTCAAGCTGTGCACGAACTTTCCCAAGAACGTGTATTACTGCAATATCTTTTGAGGAGGCAGGTTTCCGGGTCACTGTGCCTTGCGGTTATCAATATGAATGAATGTCAAAATATACCCACCTTGCGGTCGTACACCGGCCAAAGGCGCTCGTACGAGTGCTCGTGGGCCCAGAACTCGAGGTCGACCCCGTACTTGTAGAAGAGGTCCTCTAGTCCGTACAGGTGGACCAGGGGGATGCCCTTGCGCACCTGCATGCACGCATACCGGCAACACCAGCGACAATCACTTTTGCAGCTTGGTCTGCATGAAGGGATGCGAAACTTTCCATTTCACCCTTAGAGATATCTTTAACAACCAGTGTAGCATTGAATACCTGCGACTATATATCCAGCACGGATATATAGCGCCGTGATATTTCCAATTATTCGCTGCGATGGCCTCTTGAAAATCAAAAGTACAGGAATGTATAGCAGCATATAAAACTCCTCTCTCGCCGCTCCTTCGAAACATAGCACACCGTGCGTGCCGCGCCCTGCAAGTGGCTCTTCTCTTAACGAGTCGGCTGCGCGGCCTTTGGCGCCTGCTGACAGAGTGTAGACCGAGGCCTACGCACCCGCACTGCTGGTGTATCGCGGATAGAGGGATAGGAAAATCCAAGGACTGGTGGAGTATATCAGCCTAAGACATTGCAGCAGGTGTGCTCGAGGTGCTTGTATGATATAGGCTGTAGCTAGCTCTGAAGAACTGCTCGCTTCGCGTTCGATGCGAAGTATAGGACGGGCATAGCAACGCCTGGTGCGCTGTCACCACGCTGACGGGTGGCGTGTCGCTGAAAGAACCGCCTCAATAGCCTGGTTGCAATGTATTCTTTCTTCTTTATTACAAAGCCGCGGCGGTGCCTCAGCGATTATGGCGCTCGGCTGCTGAGCCGAAAGACGCCTGTTCGATCCCAGCTGCGGCGGTCGCATTTCAATGGAGGCGGAATTCTCGAGGCCCGTGCATGTACTGTGCGATGTCAGTGCGCGTTAAAGAACCCTAAATGGTCGAAATTTCCGGAGCGCTTCACTACGGCATCTCCCAAAAACTGCGTCGCTTTGGGATGGTAAACCCCACAAACCATAATCCATCGTATGACCGATGAGTTCAAAAATCGCCCTCTCTGTATATTAATGAGAAGGTTGCTTTACTACTATTTTTCTGGTGCTCCCAGCTGCCGGTACGCGGCTTTATCGCTTTGTTTGTGGTGCAAAGTGCGACGAGGTTTATTTTGAATGATCGCAGCCAGGGGCAACTGCTTCTACGTAATCCGAGAAATAAGTGTTAGCTTTTTGTCCTTTACCTCGAACGTTTTCAGCTTTGTGTGGGGCCGAGAGGAGCGTTGATTCTGTCCATCGACAACCGCAGAGCACATTTGTTGCCATCGCTACCGCTGAGTCCTTCAGTTCCTTTTGGACCCAAACCACCCCAGTAAGGAGTTCATTTCGGCGCCAGCTCCGTCTGCTCGTCTGCTGTCCCCGGCGCTGCTACCACCACGTATTAGTAAAGAATTATGAATAAATGGAACAATTTTGCGGTCAACTTCGAGGTAGATATTGCCAGCCTCGACTGTATTGTATTGATTTTGCATTGCAGTTACCATCACCTGAATTATATGCCGCATGCCTTTAAATGTTTTCTTCCGTGGATAAATTCTCACTGAAAAAACGAAATCCAAATACAATATGCTGTAGGCCTTCAAAATTTCACTGCCGGTGTCAAGGTAAACATATGGTTGCTCAGTTCCTTATCCTTGCCTGGAGACAACTGCAGACTATTACATAATCCAATCTCATTTTACTAAGCAAAATCTATCGTTCAACATAAGACAGCAAATGCCTGCTCTGCGGGGAACACTCAGCGCTTTATCACGTTACATGGGCCTGTCAGAAAATCCAGGCAGCGTTAACAAACAACACACCAACACCGGAGCAGTGGGAGGCTGCGCTGTCCTGCTCGAAACCTAAAGAACAGCTGAAGCTGATCGACAGGGCTCATAAGACTGCAAAGGCCACTGAGACCCTGAACAGAAGGACCCACCTACGCCGCGAGAATTCTCCTTAACAATAAAGGTTTTCATTCATTCATTCTTTATCTTTTCTCAAAATCAAGATGTTCAAAATATACAAGATTGACCACACCATCCGTAGAAAGCCGCGGGCTGAAGTTTTGCACGAGTTAAGGGCGCAATGTTACACGCATAGAGGTACAAAAATTTTGAGCCACCGCTTAAACAGACGTCTTTATCCGAAAACAACAAGGCACCCAGAGCGCGATCCTGAGAAAAAGGCGGGCGATGGCGATTATAGATATGTACCGATGAAAGAGGCGAAATTTCTGCCACCGCGTACTCAGTATATATAAAAAATATCAATCGAAGCACAGTCGAAGAACGAACAGCTTTAATACCAACGTTCTCACCGGGGTTTGGTCTTAGAGAAGAGAAGACCAGACCGGACCCTGACCGAAATGCCAGCATTAAAGCGGTTCATTCTTTCACACTGCGTCGATCTACCTGCTTTTACGTTCCACCGGATCCATACGACACCCAATTTCGTTTAATATAATTTTATACAAAGGTAAATATGGCAGGCAACGCAAGGGAAAATAGCGCCCCGTTATGACATACATGAAGGTAGCCAGCAGTCACCGAAATCAAGGAGCATAGGGGTTGGTTTTTATTAATTTGTGGAGTTCAGTTCCTCTAATATAATTTTATACAAAGGTAAATATAGCAGACAACGGAAGGGAAAACAGCGCCCCGTTATAACATACATGAAGGAAGCCAGCAGTCCCCGAAATCAAGGAGCATAGGGGTTGGTTTTTATTAATTTGTGGAGTTCAGTTCCTCTAATATAATTTTATACAAAGGTAAATATAGCAGACAACGGAAGGGAAAACAGCGCCCCGTTATGACATACATGAAGAAAGCCAGCAGTCCCCGAAATCAAGGACCATAGGGGTTGGTTTTTATTAATTTGTGGAGTTCAGTTCCTCTAATATAATTTTATACAAAGGTAAATATAGCAGACAACGGAAGGGAAAACAGCGCCCCGTTATGACATACATGAAGGAAGCCAGCATTCCCCGAAATCAAGGAGCATAGGGGTTGGTTTTTATTAATTTGTGGAGTTCAGTTCCTCTAATACAATTTTATACAAAGATAAATATAGCAGAAAACGGAAGGGAAAATAGCGCCCCGTTATGACATACATGAAGGAAGCCAGCAGTCCTCGAAATCAAGGAGCATAGGGGTTGGTTTTTTTTAATTTGTGGAGTTCAGTTCCTCTAATATAATTTTATACAAAGGTAAATATAGCAGACAACGGAAGGGAAAACAGCGCCCCGTTATGACATACATGAAGGAAGCCAGCAGTCCCCGATATCAAGGAGCATAGGGGTTGGTTTTTATTAATTTGTGGAGTTCAGTTCCTCTAATATAATTTTATACAAAGATAAATATAGCAGACAACGGAAGGGAAAACAGCGCCCCGTTATGACATACATGAAGGAAGCCAGCATTCCCCGAAATCAAGGAGCATAGGGGTTGGTTTTTATTAATTTGTGGAGTTCAGTTCCTCTAATATAATTTTATACAAAGATAAATATAGCAGAAAACGGAAGGGAAAACAGCGCCCCGTTATGACATACATGAAGGAAGCCAGCAGTCCCCGAAATCAAGGAGCATAGGGGTTGGTTTTTATTAATTTGTGGAGTTCAGTTCCTCTAATATAATTTTATACAAAGATAAATATAGCAGACAACGGCAGGGAAAACAGCGCCCCGTTATGACATACATGAAGGAAGCCAGCAGTCCCCGAAATCAAGGACAATAGGGGTATGTTTTTATTAATTTGTGGAGTTCAGTTCCTCTAATATTATTTTATACAAAGGTAAATATAGCAGACAACGGCAGGGAAAATAGCGCCCCGTTATGACATACATGAAGGAAGCCAGAAGTCCCCGAAATCAAGGAGCATAGGGGTTGGTTTTTATTAATTTGTGGAGTTCAGTTCCTCTAATATAATTTTATACAAAGGTAAATATAGCAGACAACGGAAGGGAAAACAGCGCCCCGTTATGACATAAATGAAGGAAGCCAGCAGTCCCCGAAATCAAGGAGCATAGGGGTTGGTTTTTATTAATTTGTGGAGTTCAGTTCCTCTAATATAATTTTATACAAAGGTAAATATAGCAGACAACGGAAGGGAAAACAGCGCCCCGTTATGACATACATGAAGGCAGCCAGCAGTCCCGAAATCAAGGAGCATAGGGGTTGGTTTTTATTAATTTGTGGAGTTCAGTTCCTCTAATATAATTTTATACAGAGGTAAATATAGCAGACAACGGAAGGGAAAACAGCGCCCCGTTATGACATACATGAAGGAAGCGAGCAGTCCCCGAAATCAAGGACAATAGGGGTATGTTTTTATTAATTTGTGGAGTTCAGTTCCTCTAATATTATTTTATACAAAGGTAAATATAGCAGACAACGGCAGGGAAAATAGCGCCCCGTTATGACATACATGAAGGAAGCCAGAAGTCCCCGAAATCAAGGAGCTTAGGGGTTGGTTTTTATTAATTTGTGGAGTTTTCCTCTAATATAATTTTATACAAAGGTAAATATAGCAGACAACGGAATGGAAAACAGCGCCCCGTTATGACATAAATGAAGGAAGCCAGCAGTCCCCGAAATCAAGGAGCATAGGGGTTGGTTTTTATTAATTTGTGGAGTTCAGTTCCTCTAATATAATTTTATACAAAGGTAAATATAGCAGACAACGGAAGGGAAAACAGCGCCCCGTTATGACATACATGAAGGAAGCCAGCAGTCCCCGAAATCAAGGAGCATAGGGGTTGGTTTTTATTAATTTGTGGAGTTCAGTTCCTCTAATATAATTTTATACAGAGGTAAATATAGCAGACAACGGAAGGGCAAACAGCGCCCCGTTATGACATACATGAAGGAAGCGAGCAGTCCCCGAAATCAAGGAGCATAGGGGTTGGTTTTTATTAATTTGTGGAGTTCAGTTCCTCTAATATAATTTTATATAATGGTAAATATAGCAGACAACGGCAGGGAAAATAGCGCCCCGTTATGACATACATGAAGGAAGCCAGCATTCCCCGAAATCAAGGAGCATAGGGGTTGGTTTTTATTAATTTGTGGGGTTCAGTTCCTCTAATATAATTTTATACAATGGTAAATATAGCAGACAACGGAAGGGAAAATAGCGCCCCGTTATGACATACATGAAGGAAGCCAGCAGTCCCCGAAATCAAGGAGCATAGGGGTTGGTTTTTATTATTTTGTGGAGTTCAGTTCCTCTAATATAATTTTATACAAAGGTAAATATAGCAGACAACGGAAGGGAAAATAGCGCCCCGTTATGACATATATGAAGGAAGCCAGCAGTCCCCGAAATCAAGGAGCATAGGGGTTGGTTTTTATTAATTTGTGGAGTTCAGTTCCTCTAATATAATTTTATACAAAGGTAAATATAGCTGACAACGGAAGGGAAAATAGCGCCCCGTTATGACAAACATGAAGCAAGCCAGCTGTCCCCGAAATCAAGGAGCATAGGGGTTGGTTTTTATTAATTTGTGGAGTTCAGTTCCTCTAATATAATTTTATACAAAGGTAAATATAGCAGACAACGGAAGAGAAAATAGCGCCCCGTTATGACATACATGAAGGAAGCCAGCAGTCCCCGAAATCAAGGAGCATAGGGGTTGGTTTTGATTAATTTGTGGAGTTCAGTTCCTGTAATATAATTTTATACAAAGGTTAATATTGCTACGGACGCTAGGAGGACGACGAAGTGGTTGGTAACGAAGACGACGCTGAAGTGCGCGCTTGTGTGCTGAGAGTCTACATCCCTGCTGTATACATCCCTCTGTCGCCTTCTCCTCCAGTCCCTGATGGAGACTACGTCGCCTGCCCTATCACCGCTGTGATTCTGAATCGTAATGTCCTCTTTCCCCACACCATTGTCCACATCACCAACAACTGCACCTGCCTCCCTGTACTCAACTTCAGCCTGTCCCCTCAGGTACTTCCGGCCGGCATTTCCCTTGCTGATCTGTCCCCATTGACCGATTGCACAGTTTCTGTCCTGGCTCCTGACCCAACGACTGCCGTCTCCAATGTCCCTACATCGCAACCCTCCCATGAGGACTCTATTTCCCGGATGATCGCGGCCGATCTGCCCTCTGCTGATTCTACAGCTCTTTACAGCCTTTTGTCCTCCTACAGTGATATTTTTGACTTTGGGGACCGTCCCTTGGATCAAACCTCTGTTGTCGCCCACCACATTGACACCGGCGAAGCCCGCCCTATTCACGGACGGCCCTATAGGGTCTCCCTCGCAGAGCGCCGTGTTATTCAGGCAGAGGTGGACAAGATGCTGGCCCGCAACGTCATCGAGCCTTCGAGTAGTCCTTGGGCGTCCCCTGTCTTGCTTGTTAAAAAGAAAGATCAAACCTGCGATTCTGCGTCGATTACCGCCATCTGAATGCCGTCACAAAGAAAGACGTCTACCCTTTGCCCCGAATTGACGACGCTCTCGACTGCTTGCACGGCGCCATTTACTTTTCCTCTATCGATCTTCGCTCAGGGTACTGGCTGATCGCTGTCGATGAACGCGATCGGGAGAAAACCGCCTTTGTCACCCCGGACGGCCTGTGCCAGTTTAAAGTCATGCCTTTCGGCCTGTACAATGCTCCTGCGACCTTCGAGCGCATGATGGACTCCCTCCTGCGCGGTTTTAAGTGGACGACATTCCTCTGCTACTTAGATGACGTGATTGTTTTTTCGTCCACATTCCAAAGCCACCTGTATCGCCTTTCAGCCATCCTTGCCGTCTTCCGCCGCGCTGGTCTTCAGCTGAACTCGAAAAAATGTACCTTCGGCCGCCGTCAGCTCAAGGTCCTTGGCCACTTGGTCGATTCTGCTGGGATCCAAACCGCCCCCAACAAAGTCCGCGCCGTGCGTTCATTTCCTACTCCGCGCTCCTCCGGTGATGTGCGCAGCTTTCTCGACCTATTTTCCTATTTTCGCCGGTTCATCCAGAACTTTGCGGAAATAGCCCGACCTCTTACCACGCTCCTCAAGAAGGACATCCCGTTTACTTGGGGACCCCCCCAAGCTGACGCCTTCAGAGCCCTTATCAGTGCCCTCACTGCTCCACCTGTGTTGGCGCACTTTGATCCTTCAGCCCGTACGGAACTTCGGACCGATGCGAGCGGCCATGGCATTGGTGCCCTACTTGCTCAGCGGCAACGCAACAAGCTTCGCGTTATTGCGTACGCCAGCCGTCTCCTTTCTGTGTCAGAGCGCAACTATTCTATCACCGAGCGGGAATGCCTCGCTCTGGTTTGGGCTATTGCAAAATTCCGCCCTTACTTGTTTGGGCACCCTTTCTCTGTTATCACGGATCACCACGCCTTATGCTGGCTTTCTTCGCTCAAAGACCCTACTGGCCGGCTGGGGCGCTGGGCTCTTCGCCTTCAAGAGTACACATTTTGTGTCGTCCACAAGTCCGGCCGCTTGCACCAGGACGCGGATTGCTTGTCCCATTACCCTGTCGATCCGCCCTCCTCCAACGAATGCGAGGCTGACGCCTGCGTCTTATCCATCTCGGCCTTCCGCAACATTGCGCAAGAACAGCGCTTGGATTCGTCACTACGTTCCCTCATCGACCGCCTCACTGCCAACCGCTGTGATGCGTCCCTCGCCCCGTTTGTGCTCCATGAGAACGTCCTCTACCGGCGCAATATGCGGCCTGACGGCGCTGACCTCTTGCTCATGGTCCCTCAACACCTGCGCAGCACCGTCCTTGAACAGCTTCATGACGTTCCCACGGCCGGTCATCTTGGAGTCTCCCGCACCTACGACAGCGTGCGCCACCGCTTCTTTTGGCCCGGTCTATACCGTTCTGTCCGCCGTTATGTGGCCGCTTGCGAACTGTGCCAACGGCGGAAGACGCCCTCGGTTCTCCCTCCCGGGCACCTTCAGCCGATTCCCATCCCCGTAGACCCGTTTTCCCGTGTCGGCCTCGACCTGCTCGGCCCTTTTCCGGTGTCTGCTATGGGAAACAAATGGATCGCGGCCGCGACGGACTACTCCACGCGCTACGCTATTACTCGAGCGATCCCAACCAGCTGCGCAACTGATGCCGCTGATTTTCTCCTGCACGACGTCATACTCCACCACGGTGCTCCCCGTCACCTGCTCACCGATCGCGGTCGCTGCTTTCTTTCCAAAGTGGTCGCCGAACTCCTCCGCTCCTGCTCCGTCCGTCATCAATTCGCCACGGCCTACCATCCGCAGACGAACGGCCTCACTGAACGTCTGAACCGTACCCTCACCTTCATGATTTCCATGTACGTCTCCGACCATCACCGCGACTGGGATATTAGCCTCCCATTTGTTACATTTGCCTACAATTCTACGCGTCACGATACAGCCGGTTTCTCTCCTTTTTACCTTCTCTTTGGCCGCGATCCTTTGCTGGTCTTCGACAGTGTACTGCCCCCCACCGCATCCACGAGTCCTTACGCTCGGGACGCCATCGCTCGCGCCGACGCTGCCCGTCTTGTCGCCCGCCAGCGGCTGTCGGCCTCCCAAGTCAATCAGAAACGACGTCATGACTGTCGCCGTCGTGAAGTCACCTACTCTCCTGGCTCCCTTGTGTTAGTCTGGATCCCTTCCCGCCGTGTGGGCCTTTGTGAAAAACTGCTCCCCCGATATACAGGCCCTTATCGGGTCGTACGTCCGGTGACCGCGGTGACGTACGAGATCACCCCGCTACATCCGCCATCTCCGGCCGCTGCAGCCCGCACCGACATCGTCCATGTGTCCCGCCTCAAACCTTACAACTTGCCGTATAGCTGGCCTGTGTAGTGCGCACCGGGACGGTGCTTTTGCCGCGAGGAGGGGTCATGCTACGGACGCTGGGAGGACGACGAAGTGGTTGGTAACGAAGACGACGCTGAGGTGCGCGCTTGTGTACTGAGAGTCAACTCCAAGCCATCGGTTCCTTGCGTAGCAGGTTACCTCTGCTCTTTCTACTGCTGCTTCTAGCCGCCACGTATCAATATAGCAGACAACGGAGGGGAAAATAGCGCCCCGTTATGACATACATGAAGGAAGCCAGCAGTCCCCGAAATCAAGGAGCATGGGGGTTGGTTTTTATTAATTTGTGGAGTTCAGTTCTTCTAATATAATTTTATACAAAGGTAAATATAGCAGACAACGGAAGGGAAAATAGCGCCCCATTATGGCATACATGAAGGAAGCCAGCAGTCTCCGAAATCAAGGAGCATAGGGGTTGGTTTTATTAATTTGTGGAGTTCAGTTCCTCTAATATAATTTTATACAAAGATAAATATAGCAGACAACGGAAGGGAAAACAACGCCCCGTTATGACACACATGAAGGAAGCCAGCATTCCCCGAAATCAAGGAGCATAGGGGTTGGTTTTTATTAATTTGTGGAGTTCAGTTCCTCTAATATAATTTTATACAAAGCTAAATATAGCAGACAACGGAAGCGAAAACAGCGCCCCGTTATGACATACATGAAGGAAGCCAGCAGTCCCCGAAATCAAGGAGCATAGGGGTTGGTTTTTATTAATTTGTGGAGTTCAGTTCCTCTAATATAATTTTATACAAAGGTAAATATAGCAGACAACGGAATGTAAAATAGCGCCCCGTTATGACATACAAGAAGGAAGCCAGCAGTCCCCGAAATCAATGAGCATAGAGGTTGTTTTTTATTAATTTGTGGTGTTCATTATTAGATTAACTGGACAAATATTTAAATATTTCTGATTACAAACCGGAAGAAAAGTGACAGTGACAATATTGACCACCGCTAGAGCACCAAAGGCGAAATTCTGATGTCGTGGGTTCAAATCCCACCGGCGACACGTGGTTTTTCTTCTGCTTTCTATTAAGTTACCTTTACTCTATCTAATGTATATCAATGACCTACCGAACAAAATTCAGTCTGGCGCTGGCCTTTTTGCAGACAACTGTGTAATTTATCGCGAAATAAGCAATCCTGATGATGCAAGGATTCTGCAATCGGTCCTTAACTCAGTAACTACGTGGTGTCAGGCTTGGCTAATGACTCTTAACACAGAGAAGTGTAATGTAGTGCATACATCTTGAACTAACACTAATTGTTCATCTCATATCATGCAGATTTACTCACTGGAACAGGTAACATCCTGCAAATACCTAGACGTCTTGTTCTCACCCAAGTTATCGTGGCAACAGCACATCAACTATATAACTAACAACGCTAATCGTTCTCTAGGCTATCTGAAGCGTAATTCTTCGAACCTTTCCTTATGCCTTAAACTACAACCTTATAAAACACTTATTCGTACCAATCTTGAGTATGCTGTCTTTGTATGGGACCTCGGCCTTGATTTTCTAGTAACAACCATCGAAGCTAATCAGAATCGACCTGTTCGTTGCAAACTAAGTAATTATCATCTTACTGCCAGCACAACTAACATAAAGAACACGTTACACCTACCACCACTCTCACTGAGACGTCAGATGCTTCAACTTTGTTTGCTGCATAAAATATACTACTACGGCACACTTCACGATCTTTTGCTCCAACGGCCCTTTTTTACGTCACTTCGCGTGGACCATCGTCATAAAACATAAAATTGGATCTTTTGCATGCCGCACAATTGCCTTTCACAATTCATTCTTTCCGCATTCAGTAAAAGAGTGGAAGCGCCTTCCCGATGCTCTTGTGTCTATTACAGATGTTACCTTGCTCAAAAAGCCTCCGCGGCGGCTCAGTGGTTATGGCGCTCGGCTACTGACCCGAACGACCCAGGTTCGATCCCAGCCGAGGCTGCCGAATTTCGATGAAAGCGATATTCTAGAGGCCCGTGTGCTGTGCGATGTCAGTGGACGTTAAAGAACCCCAGGTGGTCGAAATTTCCGCAGACCTTCAGTACGGCGTCCCTCATAACCTGAGTCGCTTTGGGACGGTAAACCCACTAAACCAAACCAGACCTTGTTCAAAAATGCTTTAACAGCTCGTTTTAGTGTCCATGTTTATAATAGACGTGCTATTAGTTATTTTTCGATTCTTACTTGTATAGTATTTTTGGATTCTTACCGTTATATATTAGTGTTCCTTATTAATCATTTTTGCACTGGCTTGTGCTCTAATCAGGGATTCTGGTCGTTATATTTTGGT
This sequence comes from Amblyomma americanum, assembly GCF_052857255.1. Classification (NCBI taxonomy): domain Eukaryota; kingdom Metazoa; phylum Arthropoda; class Arachnida; order Ixodida; family Ixodidae; genus Amblyomma; species Amblyomma americanum. The sequence goes on from NC_135500.1 coordinate 20,874,001, forward strand.
GTTCCTATTTAATCAGTTTTGCACTGTTTAACATTTCTCGATTGACACCTGTATGTGTACGCCTGTGCTTTTCTCTTATTCATGTTATGTATATCCCACTCCCCTCTGTAACACCCGACCCTAGCCCTGAAAGCATCACAAATAAATAAATAATTACCCAATTAGTCTCCTATTAAAGAGCACCACCATTTTTCTTTTCAATCCCCTATTCTCCTTGGTTTCAGGTACTGTTGGCTTCCTTCAGGAATATGTATGTATGTATGTATGTATGTATGTATGTATGTATGTATGTATGTATGTATGTATGTATGTATGTATGTATGTATGTATGTATGTATGTATGTATGTATGTATGTATGTATGTATGTATGTATGTATGTATGTATGTATGTATGTATGTATGTATGTATGTATGTATGTATGTATGTATGTATGTATGTATGTATGTATGTATGTATGTATGTATGTATGTATGTATGTATGTATGTATGTATGTATGTATGTATGTATGTATGTATGTATGTATGTATGTATGTATGTATGTATGTATGTATGTATGTATGTATGTATGTATGTATGTATGTATGTATGTATGTATGTATGTATGTATGTATGTATGTATGTATGTATGTACGTACGTACGTACGTACGTACGTACGTACGTACGTACGTATGTATGTATGTATGTATGTATGTATGTATGTATGCAGTGAGCAAAAGATATATTTTCAATTTTCTCGCATAAATATAAGATATTTCGGGTATAAATCACCCTGGTTGCTATTTATGAATCTTTGCCGTATATACTCGTGTAACAGCCACCCACCTGTATAGCCCCGACCCCAAACTTTCAGCCGAAAAAATTTGTAAAAAAAAAGAATAAAACGCGCCACAAAGTGGTACAAGATGGGGCCAGTTTTTCCCACACCTCATCCATTACCATCATCGCTGCGCAACACGACGTTTCCAAGGCTTTCTGTTTCCGGTTATCATGGTGCCTTGCCCAAAGCCATTTGGTCTTTGTTATCTGCTGCTTCGTTCGGAAGAGTCGCTAACGGTATCCGAAGAGTCACTAACGGTATCCCTCCGTAGTAATGAAGTTTCCTTTCTTGACAGTTTTTTGTGACGTCATGTACTGTGCGACTTTCTAGCCCTGCATTACTAGCAGCCGTTTGTTGTTTGTTTAGGTAAGTTGTTAATTTTTTTTTTAATTTTTTGTTATTGGTTTTATTTTTTCCCATTTTTGTCGCTTTTCGGTTTCTGACTCTGCTTTTGCGACGATTGCTATTTGTTATTGGTTTTTTACTTTCTGACTGCTTTTGCTTCTCATGTATGACTCTGCTGTTGCTGTACAATTGTGTGACACTGCTTTTGCTAAGAGATGGCGCCTCCTTTTCGTTTCTAATTCCTTTTATCAGAATCTGTTAGTTTATCTGCACGGGCTAAAGTTTTCTTGTCAGTTATCCTGATGTAGCTCCTTTTCGTTCCACGTGCTGGGTTCGGAGCGATAATGGGATAAACCTCATGCTTGAGCTGAATGTTTAAATATGCCACCGTTCGGTGAAATAAAATGTTCGTATCTTTCGCCAGCTTATTAATTAGCAGACACAGTAATCGCAGTGGCACCACAGTGTGCTAATGTGTAGCTGTAGGCCTGATTCGTATGTAACCCGCAGCTGAAAAAATTTGATGAAAAACGCGCGGCTTAGACACGAGTATATGCCGTATAATGCAATAATGCCTTCTTCTTCCATCTGGAGTTATGGGGGGGGGGGCGTGAATATTTGCCTCCAGTTCGTTTTCCATTTTTGTTATTTCATAGGCGCTTTTCACCGTGTTCGTTTTCCGTCTGTTCTAAATTATTATTAACTTACTGTCACTTTCAGGCGACATATTTTGCGGTTAAATGCGTTACTTCATATTTTTATAAGCAATAGGTGGAGCGTGAGGTTTCCATAACGCCCTCAGGACAGCTCAAATAGCAGTTATGAAATCTAAGGTTCGACGAAATCTCGTCTGGTCGGGTGAATACATTGGCGAAAATAATGAAGCGCCGACCAAAAGGTGTTGTCAAGATGGAAGGACGTTTCGACTTCCACACGGAAGTCTTGTTCACTGATGGAAAAATTTCGCACACAAAGATTAAGTACGTTGTGCTAATCGTCGCAGGCATCTAGCGTACGAGGGCGGTAGATTGCCGATGTTACGGTTGAGCGTCTGATCTGTTGTCTGGATAAACAGAGACTCCAGATATTGGCGTGACATCCAGTTTTTTTCACGGCCGATAATTTCCGCTTCTTCCCAAGCGATATCATGCTTCGTGTTTTCAACGTGTTCAGCCAGTGCGTTGGAACAAGCCTTCTTTTTCTTGACATCATTCTTGTGCTCATTCAGCCGTCTTTCAAAGTTTCCGCTTTCACCTATGTAGGAGTGATCGCAGTCTGAGCAGGGGATTTTATAAATTACTCCGGGAAACTTTTCCTTTTTTAGCTTGTCCTTTACGGACACCAACTCGTGACGAAGCTTGAACGCCGGCACGTGAGCTATATGCACATCGTAGGTGCGAAAAATGCGGGCCAATGACTCGCTCACGCCTGGCACATAGGGTATTGCAGCTCGGGCACGGCAAGGTAGGCGAACGGGCTGAGCTGGTCTCGTTGTCTGCTGTATTACAGCGTTCACGAAGTGCTGTGGGTAGCCACAATTGTTGAGCTCGCGTCGCACTTGGCGTATGTCAGAGGCTTTTTCTTCGGGTTTCGAGCATATTCTTTCCGCACGACGGACGAGGGTAGAAACGACGGAGCGCTTATGGCACGTAGGATGGACTGAATTAAAGTGAAGGTATTGGCCTGTGTGCGTGTCCTTTCTGTACACCTTGAACGATAGGCGGTCATCACGTCGCTCCACCATTACGTCCAGAAAAGGAAGACGGCCAGAAATCTCCTCCTCGACGGTAAACTGGATGGAATCTTCCATGCTGTTCAAATGGTTCGTGAAAGCAGCCAAGGCATTCTTTTTGATTATGCAAAAGCAGTCATCAATGTACCGCAGGAAGACCTTCGGGCGCGGCTCGAACGAAGCCAAAGCGCGGCTTTCCAGTGCTTCCATCGTGAGGTTTGCGGTTGTGACCGAGATAGATGCTCCCATGGCAGTGCCATGAACCTGCTTGTAGACAGTGCCCCGAAAGATGAAGTACGTGTTCTTCAAGCAAAACTGCAGAAGCTTCAACAGGTCCGATGGATTGATGGGTGTCCTAGCACTCAGTCCGTCGTCGTCCCGAAGCGCTGAACGGCATACCTCCACTGCCAGATCCACGGGGACGCTGGTAAACAGTGATCTGACGTCAAATGACACCATGATCTCTTCGCTGTCAATCGTGATTTCGCGTATTTTTTTCAGTAAAATCAAAGGAGTTGCGTACGAAAGTCGGTCTCTTGCCAACGAGTGGCGAAAAAACTTTGTGCAAGTACGCTGAAAGCCGGTACAAGGGAGAGCGGGTAAAATCCACTATTGGTCGCATTGGAACGCCTGGCTAGTGGATCTTCGGGAGGTCATATAAAGCAGGGGCAGATCCATTGTGGCAGAGGAGCGTGAAGTATAACGACCTGTGCTGTGGTGGAACAAACTGGAAGACGTCTGTCAAAAGCCTTTGCAACTCTCGCTCTACCTTGAGTGTAGGGTCCAGCTTGAGTCGCATGTACGTGCCATCATCCTCCAAAGCTTCGTCATTTTCTCAACGTAGTCGCTGTGGTTTAGGATGACGGTGGCGTTGCCTTTGTCAGCAGGTAGGATTACGATATCCGTATTGCTCCGCAGGCTCCTGACTGCATCACGCTCCTGAGCAAGGAGTGGGATGGGGTGCCGATGTGGCAGCTTGGCGAGTATGCGGATCGCACGGGTACGAGCTTCTTCTCGGCGATTGTTTTCCACACGTCCCACAGCCTGTTCCACGGCACAAATGATTTTTCTTGCGTCCGGAGCCGCTCTCGTATTGGAGTTCAAACCAAGCTCCAGAACGGCGAGCTCTGTTCGAGTAGGCCTATACGAAGACAGATTGTGGGCGGTGGGGGTAGGTCTGTTGGCCGGACTCTCTTTACGGCCAGGTAGCAGTCTGATTAGCTTCTCTTTGTGTGTGCGCTCACGCTGACCAGACTGTAGACTAGCTACGAAGTTCGCGTGCAACTGGATGCTGACGAACTCGTTCGGACACTGGTGTTCAAGGCGGCGACGGGCAAAAAAGGCTTGGTTGTGAAGGTGCCTTATTGAGTCCTTGCACTCCAGGATTCTGGCTTGACGCAACTGTCGTTCTGCTCTTGACACCACGCTATGACCGAAGGGCGTATCGACCGGTCGTAGCAAGCGGAGGGACCGCGGGGTTAGGTTCCTGCATTTGCATATGAGGTTGAATTCTAGATGAGCCTTGAACGCAGAAAGCCGGACGGTTAGCGAAACGAACTGGCGCACTTGAGTGATGAAATTCTGGCCATACGACCGTCGTAGCATGATGAAATCTAAGGTTCGACGAAATCTCGTCTGGTCGGGTGAATACATTGGCGAAAATAACGAAGCGCCGACCAAAAGGTGTTGTCAAGATGGAAGGACGTTTCGACTTCCACACGGAAGTCTCGTTCACTGATGGAAAAATTTCGCACAGAAAGCTTAAGTACGTTGTGCTAATCGTCCCAGGCATCTAGCGTACGAGGGCGATAGTTTGCCGATGTTACGGTTGACCGTCAGATCTGTTGTCTGGATAAACAAAGACAAAGGATAGACAAAGATATTGGCGTGACATCCAGTTTTTCTCACGGCCGATAATTGCCGCTTCTTCCCAAGCGATATCATGCTTCGTGTTTTCAACGTGTTCAGCCAGTGCGTTGGAACAAGCCTTCTTTTTCTTGACATTATTCTTGTGCTCATTCAGCCGTCTTTCAAAGTTTCCGCTTTCACCTATGTAGGAGTGATCGCAGTCTGAGCAGGGGATTTTATAAATTACTCCGGGAAACTTTTCCTTTTTTAGCTTGTCCTTTACGGACACCAACTCGTGACGAAGCTTGCACGCAGGCACGTGAGCTATATGCACATCGTAGGTGCGAAAAACGCGGGCCAACGACTCGCTCACGCCTGGAACATAGGGTATTGCAGCTCGGTCACGGCAAGGTAGGCGAACGGGCTCTCGTTGTCTGCTGTATTACAGCGTTCACGAAGTGCTGTGGGTAGCCACAATTGTTGAGCTCGCGTCGCACTTGGCGTATGTCAGAGGCTTTTTCTTCGGGTTTCGAGCATACTCTTTCCGCACGACGGACAAGGGTAGAAAGAATTTTTCCATCAGTGAACAAGACTTCCGTGTGGAAGTCGAAACGTCCTTCCATCTTGACAACACCTTTTGGTCGGCGCTTCGTTATTTTCGCCATAAGTGCTCTGAATTTGAAAATTAGGAAAGATTCTCATACTTCTCTATCATGGTGAGATTTGAAGCAAGATTCAAGTATTGTGGCTGTAATGTTATCAAATGAGTGGCCGGGAGTTGCGACATGTCTTGAGAGCGGAAGACTAGGAAGGGTTTTGGCATGTGATTGGTGGCTGTTGAATCAGAACCTGAAGGGTATACAGTTCAGTCGGTCCGATGTACTGCAGCTTACACACACTGCATTCGAGCAGATAGATAACATTACTGCTGTCGCAAGTGAAACTCCCTTTTATTTTACAGTAAAAGTCTGACGCAGTTCTTCTTGCCAATATGGTAGTGGTCATATGAGGGCATACCTTACAACGTACATACAATATAGTGCCTACAATAGTATGCAGTATATCATATATATATATATATATATATATATATATATATATATATATATATATATATATATATATATATATATATATATATAAACGTATTTGGTTGCTAGATGCAAAATGCAGTTGTGAAACGCTTCATTTAGCCATATATTTATTATTGGTTATGTATGTATGTATGTGTGTGTGTGTGTGTGTGTGTGTGTGTGTGTGTGTGTGTGTGTGTGTGTGTGTGTGTGTGTGTGTGTGTGTGTGTGTGTGTGTGTGTGTGTGTGTGTGTGTGTGTGTGTGTGTGAGTGTGAGTGTGAGTGTGAGTGTGAGTGTGAGTGTGAGTGTGTGTGTGTGTTTGTGTGGAAGCTGTCAGGGTTGCTCAACGGGCCAGTGAAAATTTGCACAGTGAAAAGGTCACAACTGGTTCGATTATCTAGGTTTATTCACCAACAGTTTCAGAGGGTGGACCGTCCTTCATCAGGGTTAAGTCGAATGAATACACAGACGTGCGCATTTACGGTCCTAAATGCAGAGGGAGAGGAGGCACTTTCTCTCTCTCTCTCTCTGTGTCGGCGTCCACTAAGGGGAAAGGAGAACGGATGTGAAACAAGTTAAAAAAGCTAGTTAAAATACAGAGTTGACACATGCAGCAGAGGCTGAGGGGGTTGGATTTTCGCCGAGAAGACTTAAGCAAGAAAGGTTTCCTTCTGTGGAAGCTAGAAGTTCGAGCACAAGGGGAAAATAACGAAAACAGGGAAAACAAGAAAAGAACAAAAAGGAAAACACCAGAATACACTGAAACAAAACACAAAGGCGCACATAGCATGACCCGCTCCCCAGCGGTGCAGATGTTAAGAACTCTTGTAATGTAATTTACTGTCAGCTGTCAAGACCGCATCATTTCGCCTTGTTCAAGAGGCACCAATAACCGTTAGGAGGGCGGCACACGCCGCCCCAGCGGCGGAAAAGCAGTCGTCCAGACACCGTGTGGAAACCCGATCCCGCAACAAGCCGCTGCAGACAGCAACCACCGGCCGTTCGTCAGAGGGCGCCTGCGCCGCGCGTCCCACCGCTGACAATTTCGAGAAGGGGGTAGGAGGACAAGGAGGAAAAGGGGAAACCGGCATGGAGTAAAGAAGAGGGGGGGGGGGGGGGGGGGCGCATGGTGAGCAAGATAAAAGGAAAACAAATGGAAAATAACAGACGGGAGCTTCTTTCTCAATTGGAATGGTTTTTGAGGAAGGCAAAATTGCCCAAGTTCTTATTAATGCCGTGGGTTAATGTCCGAAATTTATGTATGAAATACGATTCCCTTTGTTCGCTTTGGCGGCCGGTTTGAAAACCCCACTGTAGGAGGACGACCCGGATGCTTTCAAATGAGTGCTGTGGCAGACATAGGTGCTTAGAAAAGGGTAGGTCTGGCAGTGTGTGAATGTGGGCCTTGTGGTTGTTGAATCGCAACCTGAACGGAGTTTCTGTCCGCCCGATGTACAGCATGCCGCACACGCTGCAGTGAAGCATGTAGACCACATTTGCACTGTCGCAATTTAGAGTTTCTTTGATTGTGAAAGTAAAGTCAGAGAAGGTACCTTTTGCAATTCCTGTTGTCAGCATGTGACAGCAAACCTTGCAGCGTGGTTTTCGACAGGGTTGACACCAGGGGTTTGGGTTAGCATTGCGCGATGTTCTGGATTTAACTAAAATGTCCTTGAGGTTCTTGCCGCGCCGGTATACCGCTCTTGGGGGCTGCTTAAAAATGCGGGAAAGGCGACTGCTTTGCTCGATAATGTTTAAATGTGTTAAGAGGATATTGTTCACGCGTGGCATGTTTGATGAATGTGTGAGAACGAGGTTGGTTTGCCTTTCACCTTGCAGGAATTTTTGGGGACTCAGTATTTTATTTCTGTCTAGACCGCTAGCTTTCCGAATAGCGTCTTCCACGATGGAAGCGGGATATTTTTTCAGTAAGAGATTTGTCTTTAGTTGTTCAGCATGGCGGTCAAAGTCATCGAGCTCAGAGCATATCCGTCGGTATCTATGAGCCTGAAAGTAAGGTATGCTCGTCTTGCAGTGGTGCGGGTGGCTGCTCTTAAAATGTAGATACTGCGGGCGGTCGGTGGGCTTTCTGTAGAGCGTTGTCTTAAGTACGTTTCCTTTTTTCTGTATTGTCACGTCCAAGAAGTTTATGTTTTGGAGATGCTGTGGGTGAACGATATCGATGGGTGAAATTTGTTGTAGTTTCCTATAAATGTTAATAGGCTAGCTTCATCGTGAGGCCAGATGAGGAAGATATCGTCCAGAAAACGCTTGTATATATATATTGATACGTGGCGGCTAGAAGCAGCAGTAGAAATAGCAGAGGTAACCTGCTACGCAAGGAACCGTTGGCTTGGAGTAGACTCTCAGCACACAAGCGCGCACCTCAGCGTCGTCTTCGTAACCAACCACTTCGTCGTCCTCCCAGCGTCCGTAGCATGACCCCCCCCCCCCCCTCACGGCCAGCTAGACGGCGAGTTGTAAGGTTTGAGGCGGGACACATGGACGATGTCGGTGCGGGGTGCAGCGGCCGGAGATGGCGGATGTAGCGGGGTGATCTCGTACGTCACCGCGGTCACCGGACGTACGACCCGATAAGGGCCTGTATATCGGGGAAGCAGTTTTTCACAAAGGCCCACACGGCGGGAAGGGATCCAGAGTAACACAAGGGAGCCAGGACAGTAGGTGACTTCACGACGGCGACAGTCATGACGTCGTTTCTGATTGACTTGGGAGGCCGACAGCCGCTGGCGGGCGACAAGACGGGCAGCGTCGGCGCGAGCGATGGCGTCCCGAGCGTAAGAACTCGTGGATGCGGTGGGGGGCAGTACACTGTCGAAGACCAGCAAAGGATCGTGGCCAAAAAGAAGGTAAAAAGGGGAGAAACCGGCTGTATCGTGACGCGTAGAATTGCAGGCGAATGTAACAAATGGGAGGCTAATATCCCAGTCGCGGTGATGGTCGGAGACGTACATGGAAATCATGTAGGTGAGGGTACGGTTCAGACGTTCAGTGAGGCCGTTCGTCTGCGGATGGTAGGCCGTGGCGAATTGATGACGGACGGAGCAGGAGCGGAGGAGTTCGGCGACCACTTTGGAAAGAAAGCAGCGACCGCGATCGGTGAGCAGGTGACGGGGAGCACCGTGGTGGAGTATGACGTCGTGCAGGAGAAAATCAGCGACATGAGTTGCGCAGCTGGTTGGGATCGCTCGAGTAATAGCGTAGCGCGTGGAGTAGTCCGTCGCGACCGCGATCCATTTGTTTCCCATAGCAGACACCGGAAAACGGCCGAGCAGGTCGAGGCCGACGCGGGAAAACGGGTCTACGGGGATGGGAACGGCTGAAGGTGCCCGGGAGGGAGAACCGAGGGCGTCTTCCGCCGTTGGCACAGTTCGCAAGCGGCCACATAACGGCGGACAGAACGGTATAGACCGGGCCAAAAGAAGCGGCGGCGCACGCTGTCGTAGGTGCGGGAGACTCCAAGATGACCGGCCGTGGGAACGTCATGAAGCTGTTCAAGGACGGTGCTGCGCAGGTGTTGAGGGACCACGAGCAAGAGGTCAGCGCCGTCAGGCCGCATATTGCGCCGGTAGAGGACGTTCTCATGGAGCAAAAACGGGGCGAGGGACGCATCACAGCGGTTGGCAGTGAGGCGGTCGATGAGGGAACGTAGCGACGAATCCAAGCGCTGTTCTTGCGCAATGTTGCGGAAGGCCGAGATGGATAAGACGCAGGCGTCAGCCTTGCATTCGTTGGAGGAAGGCGGATCGACAGGGTAACGGGACAAGAAATCCGCGTCCTGGTGCAAGCGGCCGGACTTGTGGACGACACAAAATGCGTACTCTTGAAGGCGAAGAGCCCAGCGCCCCAGCCGGCCAGCAGGGTCATTGAGCGAAGAAAGCCAGCATAAGGCGTGGTGATCCGTGATAACAGAGAAAGGGTGCCCAAACAAGTAAGGGCGGAATTTTGCAATAGCCCGAACCAGAGCGAGGCATTCCCGCTCGGTGATAGAATAATTGCGCTCTGACACAGAAAGGAGACGGCTGGCGTACGCATTAACGCGAAGCTTGTTGCGTTGCCGCTGAGCAAGTAGGGCACCAATGCTATGGCCGCTCGCATCGGTCCGAAGTTCCGTAGGGGCTGAAGGATCAAAGTGCGCCAACACAGGTGGAGCAGTGAGGACACTGATAAGGGCTCTGAAGGCGTCAGCTTGGGGGGGGGGGGGGGTCCCCAAGAGAACGGGATGTCCTTCTTGAGGAGCGTGGTAAGAGGTCGGGCTATTTCCGCAAAGTTCGGGATGAACCGGCGGAAATAGGAACATAGGCCGAGAAAGCTGCGCACATCACCGGAGGAGCGCGGAGTAGGAAATGAACGCACGGCGCGGACTTTGTCGTGGTCGGGTTGGATCCCAGCAGAATCGACCAAGTGGCCAAGGACCTTTAGCTGACAGCGGCCGAATGTACATTTCTTCGAGTTCAGCTGAAGACCAGCGCGGCAGAAGACGGCAAGGATGGCTGAAAGGCGATGCAGGTGGCTTTGGAATGTGGTCGAAAAAACAATCACGTCATCTAAGTAGCAGAGGCATGTCGTCCACTTAAAACCGCACAGGAGGGAGTCCATCATGCACTCGAAGGTCGCAGGGGCATTGCACAGGCCGAAAGGCATGACTTTAAATTGGTACAGGCCGTCCGGGGTGACAAATGCGGTTTTCTCCCGATCCCGTTCATCGACAGCGATCTGCCAGTACCCTGAGCGAAGATCGATGGAGGAAAAGTAACTGGCGCCGTGCAAGCAGTCGAGAGCGTCGTCAATTCGGGGCAAAGGGTAGACGTCTTTCTTTGTGACGGCATTCAGATGGCGGTAATCGACGTAGAATCGCCAGGTTTGATCTTTCTTTTTAACAAGCACTACAGGGGACGCCCAAAGACTACTCGAAGGCTCGATGAGGTTGCGGGCCAGCATCTTGTCCACCTCCGCCTGAATAACACGGCGCTCTGCGAGGGAGACCCTATAGGGCCGTCCGTGAATAGGGCGGGCTTCGCCGGTGGCAATGTGGTGGGCGACAACAGAGGTTTAACCCAAGAGACGGTCCCCAAAGTCAAAAATATCACTGTAGCAGGACAAAAGGCTGTGAAGAGCTGTAGAATCAGCAGAGGGCAGATCAGCCGCGATCATCCGGGAAATAGAGTCCTCACGGGAGGGTTGCCAGGACAGAAACTGTGCAATCGGTCAATGGGGACAGATCAGCAAGGGAAATGCCGGTCGGAAGTACCTGAGGGGACAGGCTAAAGTTGAGGACAGGGAGGCAGGTGCAGTTGTTGGTGATGTGGACAATGGTGTGGGGAAAAAGGACATTACGATTCAGAATCACAGCGGTGATAGGGCAGGCGACGTAGTCTCCATCAGGGACGGGAGGAGAAGGCGACAGAGGGATGTAGACAGCAGTTTGTGGCGGGAGGCATGCAAACTCGGTGGATTGAAGGCGAGGTGAGCTGGTGGAGTCGTCATTGCACAGGGGCAGATCCAATCGAAGAAGGCCTGAGGAACAGTCAATAAGGGTTGATGGGCGGTTAAAAAGTCAAGGCCAAGGATTATGTCCTGAGGGCACCGGGTCAGGACGGTGAACAGAACGGGTATATGACGCCCGGCAATGCTGACTCTCGCAGTGCACATTCCAATCACGGCAGCGGGGCTGCCATCGGCGACGCGAACCGTGGACATGGCGGCAGGCGTCTTGCTTGAAGAACACGTACTTCATCTTTCGGGGCACTGTCTACAAGCAGGTTCATGGCACTGCCATGGGAGCATCTCTCTCGGTCACAACCGCAAACCTCACGTTGGAAGCACTGGAAAGCCGCGCTTTGGCTTCGTTCGAGCCGCGCCCGAAGGTCTTCCTGCGGTACATTGATGACTGCTTTTGCATAATCAAAAAGAATGCCTTGGCTGCTTTCACGAACCATTTGAACAGCATGGAAGATTCCATCCAGTTTACCGTCGAGGAGGAGATTTCTGGCCGTCTTCCTTTTCTGGACGTCATGGTGGAGTGACGTGATGACCGCCTATCGTTCAAGGTGTACAGAAAGGACACGCACACAGGCCAATACCTTCACTTTAATTCAGTCCATCCTACGTGCCATAAGCGCTCCGTCGTTTCTACCCTCGTCCGTCGTGCGGAAAGAATATGCTCGAAACCCGAAGAAAAAGCCTCTGACATACGCCAAGTGCGACGCGAGCTCAACAATTGTGGCTACCCACAGCACTTTGTGAACGCTGTAATACAGCAGACAACGAGACCAGCTCAGCCCGTTCGCCTACCTTGCCGTGCCCGAGCTGCAATACCCTATGTGCCAGGCGTGAGCGAGTCATTGGCCCGCATTTTTCGCACCTACGATGTGCATATAGCTCACATGCCTGCGTGCAAGCTTCGTCACGAGTTGGTGTCCGTAAAGGACAAGCTAAAAAAGGAAAAGTTTCCCGGAGTAATTTATAAAATCCCCTGCTCAGACTGCGATCACTCCTACATAGGTGAAAGCGGAAACTTTGAAAGACGGCTGAATGAGCACAAGAATGATGTCAAGAAAAAGAAGGCTTGTTCCAACGCACTGGCTGAACACGTTGAAAACACGAAGCATGATATCGCTTGGGAAGAAGCGGAAATTATCGGCCGTGAGAAAAACTGGATGTCACGCCAATATCTGGAGTCTCTGTTTATCCAGACAACAGATCAGACGCTCAACCGTAACATCGGCAATCTACCGCCCTCGTACGCTAGATGCCTGCGACGATTAGCACAACGTACTTAAGCTTTGTGTGCGAATTTTTTTCATCAGTGAACAAGACTTCCGCGTGGAAGTCGAAACGTCCTTCCATCTTGACAACACCTTTTGGTCGGCGCTTCATTATTTTCGCCAAATAGCAGTTATCTATGGCCGCAACTGTATGATGAAACGCCAACAAATTTCACCAGGTTTCAGAGCAGCGCAGTGAACGCCATCAGAAGTTGTGAAGAGATGTACGTTCAGAGGATGTTTGGTTCCGCGATCTTCGCAGGAGACAAGCCAGAATGACCAACCAAGTTGTTAAGAAAGACATTGTTCCTGCGAGCTTAAAAAGCTCTAGACTATCTGTTATCGACACTTCAGATGTGACCATGTTATCAGGCTCTACAGTGGGTCAATGGAATGAGAGACTTCGTGTGCAATGTGCTGAGTTAAACGACAGGAGCCCAGCTCAAACCCGTACATCTGCAGAAAGAATTGGGTTTCCAGGGTGAAGTTGGTAAAGTAACACCCACTGGGGACAGGTAACGAACGGGAAAAAGTGGATGATTAATTGGATGAAATGAACGGCTGCGCAAATCAGGGCACAGACAAGAAAGAGACACCACCGTGCTTTAGCTTCTTCCCTCGACAGTGGCCCAGTCTTGCGAATTTTTAGATACGTGGATGACTTCTTGGTGATACTAAAATCTACCAACTCTGCACTGACGCTCCCCAGCACAGTGGAAAGAATCGTATCCGCGTTTAGACAACAAGGAAAAGGACTGGCTTTTACTCACGAACTACCAGACAACAACAGCTTGCAGTTTATAGATATTAATATCAAGTTTTCAGGTGGGCGAGTGTGTTGGATGTATTCCCCCCGAGCAAAGAAGGAGCTGCTTCCGTACGTATCAGCGCACTCAAAGACAGTAAAAAGGGCTATCGCTTCTCTTTGCCTCGAGTCTGCATTGCTGAAGTCCAGTGCTCACATGGCTGAAGCTAGCTTCAACCATCAGATCGAAAGGCTTCAAATGGCTGGCTTCCCGTGTTCTGTCGTTTGCAGCGTAGCAGAGACCCTCCTTCAAAAAATGAAAGGCAAGAAGAAAAAATCCCTTGCTAAGCCGGGATCAAGAAGACCACAAGTCGTCCCCTATATACACCGAGTGGCGCACAGTTTGAAGAAGGTTGCTGGCCGGTTCGACGTTCCTGTCGTTTTCTCCGCGCCAAAAAAGCTGAGCGGGTTACGCTCGCGGATCGGCCAGAAGAAGAAAGCCCTGTGTGAAAAGAGGCACGGCAAGCAATTCGTATCCTGTGCTGTCGGAGTGGTTTATGAAATCCCACTGACATGTGGAAGGGTCTATATAGGCCAGACGGGTCACTGCATTAACGACAGGGCACGGGAGCATGAGAAAACGTTAGAAAGCGGAGGCGGGTCAAATTTGCCTCCCCATTGTAGAGACTGCAAGTGTGAGCCGGTGCTTAACGAAATAAGTATTCTGGGCAGGAGTCGCGATCAGGTGGCGCGTGAAATACTTGAGGCATTTATGATAAAAAAGACAGGAAGCACATGTGTCAGCGACGCCTCGGTATTCCTCCGTAGAAATGAAGTTTCCTTCCTAGACAGTTTTTTGTGACGTCCTGTTCTGTGCTACTTTTCAGCCTAGCATTTCTAGCGGCCGTCTGCTGTTTGTTTAGGGGGGTTGTTAATTTTTTTATTGGTTTTATCGTTATTTTCTGACTGCTTTTGCTTCATTTTTTTGACTCTGATTTTGCTACGATTGTTATTGGTTTTTTACTTTTTATATTTTGTTTTTTTGGTTTCTGACTGCTTTTGCTTTTCCTATACGACTCTGCTGTTGCTACGATAGTTGGACACTGCTTTTGCTAAGAGACGGCCCCTTTAATTCGTTTTTTAATTCCTTTGATCAGAGATATCTATTTGTTTAATCTGCAGTATATAGTCTGTTAACCTGACGCAGCGGCTTTTCATACCACGTGCTGGGTTCGAAGTGATAATGGGATGAGTATCATGCTTGAGCGGAACTGTTTAAATATGCCACCTTTCCATAGAATAAACAGTTGTTAGAGTGCGCATGTCGTGTCTCTTTCTTGTCTGTGTCCTGATTTGCGCAGCTGTTCATTTCATGATGCACCAACTCGCCCCTCAGGCCGTTATTCTGGATTAATTGGATGAATCGAAATTTTTGCCGTGCGGAAACGATGGATTTCTTTGTTTACCTCGCCTCAGACACGATTTGTTTGGACCCCATTGTCAGTTTAATATGTCAAAACAGACAGCTGGGAACGCAATGGCACAGGTCTGATTCTCCACTCGTGGAGATCGTCTCCTGGAGTGTATTTACTAATCGGTTTAATAAGCTGCAGTTGCGTGGTGCAACCTACAAATATGACCCCGCTTTGGAACAAGTTGTGAAGGTACTCGAACAAGAAGCGCGCAGTCCTGAATGACCGTAAACTCAAAGCAAGTGGTCATCCGGCAAGCTTCGAGAAATTTCTGTGCTTCTTGCAAACTTCCGCAGTATTGTTCCCAAACTTGACACCGTGAAAGGCATAATTTTTACGTGCTCTCCAGACATCATTCTTGGCACCGAGACATGGCTAACGCCCGACGTTACCAACAGCGAACTATCACTTCCTGTGGACCTAACTGTTTTTCGAAAAGACAGGAAAGAGGGTAGGGGAGGAGGCGTAATGATCGCCATACGGAGCGATTATCAGCCCTGTCCCGTCGCCTTTGAAACGTGTCTTGAGCTGCTATGGGTCATGGTTCGGCTCAAAGGTGTCACATATATCATAGGTGCATGCTACCGGCCTCCAAACAGTCTTCCCGGTTTTGTCGATCACCTGCAGGATGCACTAGAATACATTTTCGTTACATACCCCCAAAGCATTGTACTGTTAGGAGGCGACTTCAATTATTCCGCTATTAACTGGAAAACGTCATCTGTCACTTCCGGATCGAATCGCCATGAATGTTCCCGCCTGCTTGATACTCGAACAAGAAGCGCGCAGTCCTGAATGACCGTAAACTCAAAGCAAGTGGTCAGCCGGCAAGCTTCGAGAAATTTCTGTGCTTCTTGCAAACTTCCGCAGTATTGTTCCCAAACTTGACACCGTGAAAGGCATAATTTTTACGTGCTCTCCAGACATCATTCTTGGCACCGAGACATGGCTAACGCCCGACGTTACCAACAGCGAACTATCACTTCCTGTGGACCTAACTGTTTTTCGAAAAGACAGGAAAGAGGGTAGGGGAGGAGGCGTAATGATCGCCATACGGAGCGATTATCAGCCATGTCCCGTCGCCTTTGAAACGTGTCTTGAGCTGCTATGGGTCATGGTTCGGCTCAAAGGTGTCACATATATCATAGGTGCATGCTACCGGCCTCCAAACAGTCTTCCCGATTTTGTCGATCACCTGCAGGATGCACTAGAATACATTTTCGTTACATACCCCCAAAGCATTGTACTGTTAAGAGGCGACTTCAATTATTCCGCTATTAACTGGAAAACGTCATCTGTCACTTCCGGATCGAATCGCCATGAATGTTCCCGCCTGCTTGATACAATGACAGCGTTTCATTTAACTCAGCTGGTACAGGAGCTCACCCGAGGTGATCACGTTCTAGATCTGTTATTTACAAACCTTCCTACTCATTCCCGCACCTACGTACTCGAAGAGATAAGCGATCACAGATTCGTCCACAGTTTAGTACCCATGTACGTTCCTGCCAAACATATTACGACCAAATGCATCCTAAACAACCCGAAATGCGATCATGAAAAAATAAACCGCATGCTAAGAGACTTTGCCCATGTTTTTCAAACCACCTTTGTAACTCGCACGGCAAACGAAAATTGGTTGTTATTTCGCGATAAGTTGAAGGAAATCGAGTATGCCTGCATCCCAAAATTACACATCAAAACAAGAACTGACTCCCCCTGGTTCACAAAAGATGTTAAGAAGTGTCTAAACAAAAAGAAAAAAGTGTACCGTAGAGCTAAGGAAGTCAACTCTGACAGCGCCTGGCAACAGTACAAAGACGTATCTGCTGCGACCAAAATCGCCATAAAGAAGGCTAAAAACAAATTTTTTAACCACACTTTACCCGACTTGTTAAGAACCAACCCTGCAAAATTCTGGCAAGTGAGAAACCCTAAGGGCAGCCATGAGATACCAGTATTGAAAGATGCGGACGGACGTGTGACACCTCCAGAGGCAATGCCTGGCCTATTCAACAAGCATTTTACAGACACCTTTACAACCGAATCCGTGCCTTTTAATTACCGTGAACCTCAACAACCGTTAGTGCTTCATCCATCAGAACCAATCATCATTAGCGCAGCTGGTGTTGCCCGAGCTATTGAGCGACTTCCACTTAATTGTAGCCCTGGTCCAGACGGTATCAATACCAAACTTCTTAAACTTACCGCGCACGTGTCGGCTGCCTTACTAACTTTAATATTTCAGCAGTCTTTAGATACAGGATGCATTCCCGATGACTGGAAAACCGCAAACGTCAGCCCAGTTTTCAAATCTGGTGATAGCACGTCACCGGAAAATTATCGCCCCATATCACTAACATCGATTTGTTGCAAGTTGCTTGAACATATCCTCTACTCAAACATAATGGCCCACCTAAACGCCAATAACTTGCTTATTGCTAACCAGCATGGCTTTAGGCAAAAAAAGTCCTGTCAAACACAGCTATTTGAGCTCTTAACAGATCTTCGTGAATCGGTACACGAATTAATATATACTGATGCCATATTTATAGATTTTTCAAAAGCTTTCGATCGCGTTCTCCACATAAGACTAATGAAGAAAATTAACAACCTACAACTGCACCGCGATATCACCCGTTGGATCGGAGAATTCTTAAGTAATCGCTCCCAAAGCGTCAAAATTAAAGAGTATTCATCGAGCAGTTCACGCGTCATATCGGAAGTCCCACAGGGATCCGTTTTAGGGCCATTACTATTTTTAATTTACATTAATGACATAGCATCTAACATATAATCTAACGTGCGACTGTTCGCTGACGACTGCGTAATCTATAGAAGGATAGTCACCCCCCTTGATGCAGTTATTCTACAGACCGACTTAGTGCGCCTAAATAAATGGTGCAAGCTATGGCAGATGGAAATTAATATAAAAAAAACAATGTTGATGACCTTTTCCACGCGCACTAATATACCTTATAATGTCTACACAATTAATGAGAATACAGTTGAAAGAACGGATTGTTTTAAGTACCTAGGTGTTTATCTCAGTGCTGATTTAAGCTGGAACACCCACATAAATCACATCACAAACAAAGCATTTAAGAAACTGGGACTCATCAAATGTCGTCTATATCTTGCCAACCCCGAGACAAAGCTTCGCGCGTATACTACACTCATAAGGTCAGCTTTAGAATATGCATCTTTAATATGGAGTCCAAGTAGTGTTTCATTAATTAACCGTCTTGAGTCTGTGCAAAATAAAGCTGTGAGGTTCATCCTTTCTTCATACTCACCGTATGAAAGTGTGTCATTATTGAAGCAAACTATTAGTATTCCCGACCTTATCACTCGACGCAAGTTCTCTCGTTTATCGTTTTTTCATTCCTTGTACTACGATGGCTCCCCGTTCACAGCTGATCGCATCGCCCCTGCCCATCATGTTTCATCCCGGTCTGATCATTCCCACAAAGTGCAACCCATCTTCGCACGAACACTGAAATATCAAACATCACCCTTACTATTATCTATGGCAGAGTGAAACTCGTTACCGGCTGACATAATTTCTGAAACTGAGTTATCACATTTCCAAACAAAACTTTCATCGCACCTTGGCCTACAAAATTCACCGTGATATTTTCAGTATTGTTGAAGCATTAAGTCTTATACGCTCAACCTATGTATCTTTCAGCGACTGCAGTGATGTGTACTTGCAATTTGTATATGTAGTTATTCTTTGTATTTGTTAACTACTGTGTGCCAATAATCTGTATTGTGTTGTTTTCATGCCCTCCCCCCCTATGTTATGCCCACTTGGGCCTTTAGGGTATTTAAATAAATAAATAAATTTAAGGAACCATGAGCGAAGAGGTTGATGAGGTCATTTTTGAAAAGGTTATGCTTAATACTATTCGCGATTTAACCAACCCATGCGGCACCAGGCGGCGCAGGCAAGAAACGAAGAGTGGAGGTTCCATACCAGACGCCCCTCGCCAGCCTAATGGAAACCCGTTAGCATGACGCTCATAGAGCACAAAATCCTAAAAAAGCGAACGGGAAACCAAGCATCCACCGTTCCGCAGTCCGTGCCAACACAGTGACGCATCATTTCATAAACCACTCTCGTGGTGCAACAATCGGTGCCGGAGGACTGGCCGTAGTGCGATTCTCCGCGGATCTAGAAAGAAAAATATAGACACAATAATATACAATACAATATTTATTGTGCGCAATCGAAAACACAATACACTTAACAGGCCGGCCAAAGACTCAGAGGGCTTGACTGGCAGTACTTCTTTCGCCGGTTCTGGTGGTACGATTTCGTCCTTCCTAGTGCGTATTATCTCCTCCTACGGTTACTAAGGTGCGAAACTCCTACGCAGCTGTTGTGGTCGTACTCGCCTTTGCTATCGCAACGTCGCCACCCATAAACAACTGCAGCGGCTGGGATCAGAGAGCACTTCAGGCTCGCACTATTATGTGATTGCTATCACTGGATGCGCGTAGGAGAAAAAACTATGATTGTTGGCTTTATTCGCAGCATCTTTTCTTTAAGGCCCAGCAGCACCGGGCTAGTGTTCCTAACACGTTTGGGCTTGGAGATTCAAGCCCAAACGTGTTAGGAACGCTAGCCAAAATTGTCTTAGAATATAATAACTTCGAATTTGATCTTCAATATTATCTGCAAGTAAGTGGCACTGCTATGGGAACAAGAATGGCCCCAAATTATGCCAATATCTTCATGCATCATATAGAGTCAAAATTTCTTTCTTCTTGTCCAATTCAGCCGTACTTTTACAAGCGCTATTTGGATGATATTTTCATAATATGGACAAACACAGAACAACAACTTATCCATTTCATTGACAGTTTCAACTCCGTGCACCCAAACTTAAAGTTTACGCACACCTACTCAGCCAGTCAAATCAATTTTCTTGATGTTGACATTCTGGTGGACAAGGGGTCAGTTCGTACAACCGTTTATAGAAAACCAACCGACTCACAAAAATATCTACATTTTCAAAGCGCCCATCCCCGTCACTGCAAAACCAGCATCCCTTATTCGCAGGGCCATCGTTTTCGAAGAATCTGCTCTAACGACCTAGACTTTCATGAAAACTCCGAACACATGCGCAACGTGCTCTTAACACAGCGCTGTCCACGTTCCCTTATTGATGACGCCATAAGCAGAGCTTCAAATCTTAACCGTAGTCAAATGCTCCAGGGGCACCGAATAGATAACCGAAATGATTACACTACAAACCTTATCCTCACTTTTAACAGTAACGCACCGAACATAAACAGAATTCTTAATAAGCACTTTAACATTCTCCAGCAAAGTCAATGACTATCGGAAATATTTTCATGCGCACCCCGCGTGATTTACAGGCGTGCCAAAAACATTCAGAACCATCTAGTCCACTCCAAGGAACACAAAACCCCAAAATATGGATGCCAGCCCTGTGGTAAAGGTCGCTACAAAGTTTGCAAGCACATGCAGACTACGTGTTCCGCAACTAGTACGAGGTCAGTTTTTCAGCATTCAATCAACGGTAACTTTGACTGCGACTCATCAAACATAATTTACCTTCTTGAATGCACTGTGTGTAACCAGCAATACATAGGACAGACAAACACTGCATTCCGCATTCGATTTAACAATCACCGCGCACACGCCAAGTCTCTCCCAAACCTTCCCCTATCCAAGCATGTAAACGCAGAAGGACACCCATTTGATCAACTAAAAGTAACAATTATTCAAGTCAAGGGGGCTTCAAAAACAGGCGAGAACGTGAACAACGTGAATCCTATTTTATCCACAAGTTTAATACTATTCAAGAAGGTCTTAACGAAAAGCCTGGTACCCTTTCTTTTATTCACGACCTCCAAACAAAATAATACTACACTTCTCGTTAATTGGCTAACTCAGGTATACCTTTTATAACTCCTAGTGTATATCATAGGCAATCATACTCCTCCTTACTTACACTATCCAGCCTCGTGCAGTATTGATAAGCTTTTGACATTCTTTCCTTACATTTTCCGACAATTTGAAATCTTTGCACACAGCTAGCCCAGCCCTCCTTCCCTACAAACAAGTATTCCCGGCGAGGTCGGTTCAACGACCCGCCCAGGGAGAGTGGTGCACCGTTCAGTGAAACCCAGACCCCGTGAGTAAGTTCTTACACATGTGCTCGTTAACGTAGCCCACTCCTTCCTTAACGTTCAAGCCCTCGGCACACCGGAATAAGTGACACCCCCAAAAGGCGCCTGGTTTGGCCTGTTCGTCACTGCCAGTGCCATTTGCGCAGCGGCTCCTCTTTGGCCACGCATCTGCAGCGGCGCCCTTTGTGTTAGTGCATTTTGTTTGAGTTTTGTTTGCACGTTTTGCTTTCGTAAGCCTGTGGTTGCCGTGCTGCCCATGTCCCCCGCACCGTCTTCCTGTCCCTTTCTCTCGTTTCGCCATCTCCTTTTGTACGCCACCCTTCCTTACTATACTAGTTTTTCCCCTTTTTTCTTTTATTTCTATTTTTTTGCTTCCTCCCCCAATATTGTACCTGTCTGCTCCCCGCACCCCATCTTTATTTTTTATTTTTTTTCAATTTTTTGAACTGTTGCTATTTGCGTGTTACACTCCTTTCTCCCTCCTCTTGAGCTCACAAACTTAAAACGCCCATCTGACGCGAGACCACTACAGTCCTGAAGAAGACCGCACCGCGGTCGAAACGTTGATAAATGAAAGTGTCTTTGTAGAAGTGCCCACTTCTCTCTATATGTATGTATGTATGTATGTATGTATGTATGTATGTGTGTGTGTGTGTGTGTGTGTGTGTGTGTGTGTGTGTGTGTGTGTGTGTGTGTGTGTGTATGTATGTATGTATGTATGTATGTATGTATGTATGTATGTATGTATGTATGTATGTATGTATGTATGTATGTATGTATGTATGTATGTATGTATGTATGTATGTATGTGCGTGTGCGTGTGTGTGTGTGTGTGTGTGTGTGTGTGTGTGTGTGTGTGTGTGTGTGTGTGTGTGTGTGTGTGCGCGTGCGTGCGTGCGTGTGTGTGTGTGTGTGTGTGTGTGTAAGATGCCTCTTGGATGGGGTTGATAGCCTCATCAGGACGCCGTCCTCGATCGCCAACGAAGCGTGTTGTGAATTTTTTCCGGAACAATGACCTTCGGCTCATGCAGGCCGACAAAGAAGGAGGGTTCGTCGCCATGCCGGCGGGCATGTTCGGTGAAAAAGCGAATGAGGCCATTCGCCGAAATTTCAAGGCGACAAAACTGAAACCAGGGAAGGTAAAAAGTCAAGCCTTTTCTTTGTGTCAGGAGCTGGGTTTGATTAAGCTCGCAAACGGTGTTCGTGACTGAAAGAGTAATAATTTGGATGTATTTTTTACCGCCAAAACCCATAAAGAACTTGTCCCTTTTAGGTGCATAGTCAGTGAAAGAGGCACCTGGCAGTACCTGGTTAGCCGCTATCTTTTGAAACAGCTCAAAACATTCGTAGTAGATGATCCGTTCTTTGTAAGGAACAGCCTTGATATTAGTGAATTTTTGAGTAACAACGAGTTCGTCGGATATATCTTTTCAGTTGACGTTGTTGATCTTTTTTACTCCGTTCCACAACCAGAGTTGCTGGCGGCTGTTTCGCTCGGCATTGAGGAAAATGGCCCAATTGCCTTCCAAAATTCCGCGGGCATTTCAGTAGATAACTTCCTGACACCTTTAGAAATTTACTTGGGTTCCACGACTGTCTCGTTCCAGGATCGGGTCTATTTGCAGAAGAACGGAATATGTATTGGTTCGTGTGTGGCACCCATACTGTGCAACATTTTTCTTGCGGGTATTGACAAAGCCTTGGCAGGTGCTTTTGTTGACGGCAGTGTTTTGAAGAGTTTTAGGTACGTTGACGACTTTTTAATTGTATTAAGGAAACAATCATCTTTGTCCTACCAGCGGGTCGTGGAAGAAGTTTTAGCTGATTTTTAAAATCACGCTGGATGCTTAGATTTTACCTATGAGCTCCCGAAGGGAAATAGCTTGCAGTTTTTAGATATTGACATCACCATTACTGACGAAAGCGCAGCTGGAAGTATTGCCCCCGTGCCCGCAAGGAACTGTTGCCGTACGGCTCTACGCATTCGAAAACGGTAAAGCGCGCCGTCGCCATGATGTACCTGGAATCCTCTCTAAAGAAGTCGTGTTGCCACAAAGCGCAGGAAAGCTTTTACGCCCAGATTCAGAAGCTAAAACAGGCGGGCTTTCCACCTTCGGTCTTGAGCTCAGTCCTTGAAGCTTTACTAAAAAAGGTGAAGAAAGTACGAAAAGAAAAAAGAGTGGAACCTCAGAAAAGAAAATTAGACCAGTTGTGATCCCGTATTCGCATAAAGTTGCACATAATCTTAAGCATGTTGCTTCCAAGTACAAGGTGCCAGTGGTTTTTTCTGCTCCCAGGAAACTCGCCGCATTGTGCCGAATGACTAACCCGGATAAGGACAAGAATAAAGTTTGCCAAACGAAACATGCTAATCCTTTTGTAAATTGTGCGGTTGGAGTTGTGTATAGCATCCCACTGACGTGTGGTAAAACTTACATCGGCCAAACGGGGCGATGTATTAATGACCGTTTGAGAGAACACAGTCTGTCATTAAAGAATGGGACCGGGTCAAATCTACCGATTCACTGTAAGGATTGCTGGAAAGAAGAAGGAAGAAAGAAGGCATGTGGAGCAAAACTTCTGGAAACAAGTGTAATCTGCAAAAGTAAAGACACGATCGCACGCGAATTGATAGAAGCGCACAGAATATGTAAGAGTGGGAGTGCATGTGTTAGCACCCCGTCGATCGTGATGTATAAAAAAGAATGTCAGTTTTTAGATATGGCATAGTATCTGCGGAATCACCTGTTCTTGTTGTGCCATATTCGAGTTTTCTACGCACGTGCTTTCAACTGTGTTCCCCCCTATCTGTCTTTACCCCCCCCCCCCCCCCCTGTGGTTGATATATACGCGGGGGTTTATGAAGACAGTAAAGTGTTGCAAGTTAGCGCCTGTCCTGTCGGTTTCCTCCTTCTTTGTGTCGTGTTGTTGCGCTTTTATTCTTGTTAGCTCTGTTACCAAGATTTTGCGAGAATCGACAGCAACGCCGTCGCCGCAAATTCTCTCTGATACTCTCCGGAAGCCTTAGATAACGTCAAGATTGAATACTCAGCGTCAAAGATGGAATTATCCCCCACACAACAGGGCGAATTTCGCCGCATGCAAGGAACGCCCATACATTCATAAGCGACGAGCTACGAATGCCATGCCATGTAGCCAGACTTCGCTGCGCCCCCTAAAGTTGAGTTTTCTCGCGAATAGGCAGGCGAGAATTTGGGATTTCAGTATGTGTTTCTAAAGAATTACGTCCTGAAAGATTGAATGAAGACGAAGAGGGTGGACCTTAGGAGTGGTCAAGCTATCCTGAAGAGAATATTCCCATTGAATAGAGCTGCCGCGGTGGCTCAGTGGTTATGGCGCTGGGCTGGAGCCGAAAGACGCGGCTTCGATTCCAGCCGCGGCGGTTGCATTTCGGTGGAGGAGAAATTCTAAGGCCGTGTACTGCCGTTAAAGAAAACCAAGTGGTCGAAATTTCCGGAGCCCTCCAGTACGGCGTCTCTCACAGCCTGAGGCGCTTTGGGACGTCAAACCATCAGAAACATAAACTATCTAATAAATATATATTTGGATAACCGTTGTGCGTTGCCTGCACTAAAAAAAAGCCTGGAAAGCCTAGCATTAAGTTGAGAAGCTGCTGCAAAAGTGGGACCCTGAGCTAGACGTTCAATGCCAGCTTCAATGCCAGTCTTGGGCGGGATCAAGCAGTGATCGCCGAAAAAGGCTTACGTGTGTCACTGATACAGTAGGCTATTGTGAAAGAGGTCTTCTTGCAATTGTTGCCTCAGTTTGTAATACAAAATATATAATCACCGATACCTTCAAGCAGCGCAGAAGGCATTTCGAAAAAATAACTGTGGGAACAAATTGTCGCTTAATGTGATGATAAACATTGGTTGCTATTGTGAAAAAAGACTGATATTGGCATCCCAACAACCTCTTGCGAACATTTTAGTGCGCTACAAAAAGTTAAATTTGAAAAAATGAAATATATCTTTTTCTTCACTACAGCATATATACACGAAAGAAACAGGCGTGGTGAACGAACACAGTTCTGGATGTTTCGGCCGGGAACCGGTCTTCGCGTGAATAACCTGAGCTAGAGACAGTCTCCTAAGTTTATACTTGGACGTTATCAGTATCTATATCAATGACGGTGAATATGTAAGAAAAAACACCAAGCTAAAATGTGGTCTAAATCATGCGATCGAAAGCCGCGATGTTGTGTTTTAGAGGTCATTTAATATACCAAGAGAACATACCCACATCGCCAACTTACAGGGTGCAGAATAATGAGCAACACACCCATGGGTAAAAGGGTGCGGCACAAAAAAAAAAGAAAAGAAAGGACAAGAGGCGAAGCTACACTTAGGCTGACAAAGCCTAGCCTGCGAAATGTACACATCCCATAAACTGAACAAAAACACGTGAAAGGGCAATGACTCAGAGTGGCACGCAATCACAATACAGGCATGTTGCCTGGCCACGTATAGCGCGTTTTATAAACGAAATAAAAATGCCAGCGAGGTGAGCATTATTCTTAAGAAGGTGGCCAAAAAAATAGGGCGACTGAAATAGACAAGCTAGCTTGCCTACGCTTTGGTTTAGACCTCGCGACACAACTTTAAAATTCTGAAATAAAAATGATTCTCTGATTGATTGGTTGTAGTGCGATTGGAACCCAGATTCCAAGATGGTGGCTTTTATTTGTCAAGTGTGTGACCCCAAGCATGTGCATGCTTTGTCAAAAACGGTAAGTTGAGCTAGATTGTATCTGTACTTGCCGGAATCATTTTCTTAGCGGTATGAAAACGCAGACGATACACCTACGACAAAGACACAAGGGACACCCGCTGGACGTGAAGTAACTTTTACTGGACGTATGCGAGACATATACCAATTTCACTGAGCACACGCAGGTGCCTCGTCGTCTAAATCAGGTCTAACTGCACCCCCCCCCCCCCCTTTCTGCGTGGCATGTGACTGCGCCGACAATTTCTTTCACTGTCAACGCCAGCGAAGGGGCGCTATCACACGTGTCGCCCCCTCATCAACTTCAAAGGCTTCAGCAATTTCTATTTCTTTTTCGGAGCTCCCACTGGCATCACAGATGTAGTCCTATACCGGGAAATAATCTTAGCAACTTTTGCAATGTTTCACCAATTCTGCTCCGCCGGCCAGAGAACCCTTCGGTGCTCTCGTATGCTGTCGTTCGCACACTGTCCAGTTTGGGCAATGTATACTTTGCCACAGGCAAGAAGAATGGTGCGCACAACTCCCGTTCTTCAAGTCACAAATTTGTCTGGTCCATCTTGCTGCAACACGCCTGCTTCGTTTCCGTGACTGATGAACATAGCCGTACCAGCTTATCAGGAGCTGTGAACAGAACGCCAAGACCACACTTCTGTGCCACTTCTTTGGGGCGGTGGGATAGACGGTGGAAATAACGGATTGGAGCCCACCGCTCCTGCCTTCACTTTGGCACTACCAAGGTCATCATTAAGCTCCCTTGTGGTCACTTCTATCACCGCAATCGCCGTTTCCGTGGGGTAGTCCGCGTTGGCTAAATGGTCTGCAAGAGCAAGCAGAGAGTAAAAATAAGTGACTGCAGCAAGGCGGAAATTTGTGCAAGTTGGTAAGTGTTCATTTTCGCTCTCCGCGCAACAGGAACGGGACACAAGACGAAGGACTAGCACAAACAGGTGCTGACTATCAACTGGTTTTTTATTGCAGAACGAAAAGCGTATAAATAGAAACAGTGAACTACTTATCAATCAACAAAAGTTATCTGGAAGGCACGTGGGAGGTCAGATAGCTCAATTCTTTCTCGGATAACGTTATGGAAGGGCTGCTGATAGATTTTGTGCCATTGTGATGAATATAAAAAGCCTCCATTACCTCGCGTGTTAATTTATTGTAATGTCGGAACAGGATGCACGTGTTCTTGTAACCGGGAACTCATTGGCACTTTTTGCACTGGAAAGACGCCTGGGCAAGGGGGTCCCCTTTAGTTCTCCTTTCTGCATGATCCTTTTCATGCCTGCATTGGCATTGCCTGCTGTGGGAGCTTGTGTGAGACAGGGGGTCATTTTTCCTGGTGTTTTCATGCTCCATCAAGCGTTTGTTAACGCACTTCGAAGTCTGGCCAATTTACATGGCACCGCAGGAGAAGGGGACCTGGTATACCACCCCTACTTCGCAAGGTATAGATGGCGACACATGACGCACCTGACAAGCATCCCTCTTGCTCTTGCCCTAGTGCCTCTTATTGAGCTGTTTGCACATTGTGCTAAGTTTTCTAGGCGCAGAAAAGACGACATCAACGTCGTATCTGCCCGTAACTTTTTTCAGCCCATGCGACAAGCAGTGTGCATACGGGACCACAGCCGGCTTTTTCTTCTTTTTGGCTTCCTTCGGCTGAGCCTCATTCTCGAGCTGCCTAAGAAGTTTCTCCGCTGCCCTGGAAATGAGTTGACCTGGTTACCCGTTCACACGTAACCTGCCTGTTTGCGCCAAAATGCTCTCTCGTGTCCTTTAATGGCAAGATTTCTTGAGAGCTTAATGCAGGCAAGATACGGCAATGCCCCCCTTTATGAGCTTAGAATGGCCAGACCGGAAGTTAAGCAATGGTTTGGGCAGTCCTCAGGCGATACCACCAACACAAGTGTTTTTCCCTCCCACACAGTGCCAAATCCAAAAACTGCAGTTCTTTGTTGCTTGGAACCTCAGTTGTGAACTCCAGCCCACGTCCGCATTCCTTAAGAACGTCGACCAGACTTCTAGGCGAACTGCCTGTTCGGGTGAACACCAAGCAATCGTCGACATACCGAAAAATTCTGACAACTACGCCATCCAATGCCTTTTCAATTTCCCTATCAACCCTGCCTAAAAAGATGTCGGCTAACACAGGTGCCACCCTGGAGCCTATGCAAACCCCCGACGCTTGTACAAAAGCCTTTTACCTCCCAATCAACCAATCAATGATGAAAGTGCTTTTATCAATAGATGCGGTGTCTTGGTTGACAGTTTTTTTTTAGAAATCTTGTCCTTTTATCTATCTGCAACACTGGTTGATTGGGAGGGAAAGGCTTTTGTACAAGCGTCGGGGGTTTGCATAGGCTCCAGGGTGGCACCTGTGTTAGCCGACATCGTTTTAGGCAGGATTGATAGGGAAATTGAAAAGGCATTGGATGGGGTAGTTGTCAGAATTTTTCGGCATGTCGACGATTACTTGGTGTTCACCCGAACAGGCAGTTTGCCTAGAAGTCTGGTCGACGTTCTGAAGACATTTAAGGAATGCGGACGTGGGCTGGAGTTCACAACTGAAGTTCCCAGCAGCAAGGAACTGCAGTCTTTGGATTTGGCACTGTCTGGGAGGGAATAACACTTGTGTTGGTGGCATCGCCCGAGGACTGCCAAACCATTGCTAAACTTCCGGTCCGGCCATTCAAAGCTCATAAAGGAGGGCATTGCCGTATCTTGCCTGCATTCAGCTCTCAGGAAATCTTGCCATGAAAGGACGCGCGAGAGCATTTTGGCGCAAACAGGCAGGTTACGTGTGAACGGTACCCAGATCAACTCATTTCCAGGGCAGCGGAGAAACTTCTTAGGCAGCTCAAGAATGAGGCTCAGCCGAAAGAAGCCAAAAAGAAGAAAAAGCCGGCTGTGGTCACGTATGCACACTGCCTGTTGCATGGGCTGAAAAAAGTTGCGGGCAGATACGACGTTGATGTCTTTTCTGCACCTAGAAAATTTAGGGCAATGTGCAAACAGGTCAATCAGAGGCACTACGGCAAGAGCAAGAGGGATGCTTGTCAGGTGCGTCATGTGGTGCCATCTATACCTTGCGAAGTAGGGGTGGTATACGTATACCAGGTCCCCTTCTCCTGCGGTGCCATGTACATTGGCCAGACTGGCAGGTGCGTTAACAAACGCTTGATGGAGCATGAAAACACCAGGAAAAATGACCCCCTGTCTCACACAGGCTCCCACAGCAGGCATTGCCAATGCAGGCATGAAAAGGATCATGTAGAAATGAGAACTAGAGGGGACCCCCTTGCCCAAGCGTCTTTCCAGTGCAAAACGTTCCAATGTGCTGCCGATTACAAGAACACGTGCCTCCTGTTCCGACATAACAATAAACTAACACGCGAGGTAATGGAGGCTTTTTATATTCACAACGGCACAAAATCTATCAGCAGCCTTTCCATAACGTTATTCGAGAAGGAATTGAGCTATCTGACCTTCCACGTGCCTTCCAGATAACTTTTGTTGATTGATAAGTAGTTCACTGTTTGTATCTATACGCTTTTCGTTCTTCAATAAAAAAACCAGTAGATAGTCAGCGCCTTTTTGTGCTAGTCCTTCGTCTTGTGTCCCGTTCCTGTTGAGCTGACAGCGAAAATGAATAAGTGACTGCAAGCCGCCGATGACTGACGGGTCGTAGTCCCTCATTTCCACCGTTTATCGCACCGCCCCGAAGAACTGGCACAGAAGTGTGGTTTTGGTGTTCTGTTCACAGCTCCTGAGAAGCTGGTGCGGCTATGTTGAAGTTGAAGCAGAGTTTATTTTGGCAACAACGCAGTTGTCAAGGAGGTTGACGAAAAGGCAATAATATGTCTGACAAAACGTCAACTTTCATTTCATTTGTTTTTTATCTCCAAGGTCCAAAGGAATTCCATAAGGGGGATGTGTGTCCTATGTTACTTCCACTAACGTAGGCCACATCATAGAGAGAATGGCAAGAAAAAATGTTTTAAAATGTGCATACAAAAGCATGCACAACCACATTTATTGCATGCACTAGATAAAACGCACAGTTTATTAAAGATGTTAAAAGAAATCACTTCATTACAAGCGCTGTGGGTGGAACATTATAAGTGATCAAAGGATAATACAGATTTTTCAGGACGGTTCTTCAACATTCTTAGAATATGGTTTGTTTTATAATAGGCATGATTAAGGTAATTGAGATGGTCCATCTTGTAGGTCCGTTATTTTGGGGCCATAGTACGAATTTTATCTTTTGTGCGACTTCATCACTTGCGTATTTTATGTTCATCACTAACGGAAACGAAGCAGCCGTGTTGCAGCAAGATGCACCAAAGTTTGTGACGTGCAGAACGGGAGTTGTGCACACCATTCTTCTTGCCTGTGGCAAAGTATACATTGCCCAAACTGGACAGTGTGCGAACGACCGCATACGAGAGCACCGAAGGGATCTTTTAACACTGGCCGGCGGAGCAGAATTGGCGAAACATTGCAAAGTTGCTAAGATTATTTCCCGGTACATGACTACATCTGTGATACCAGTGGGAGCACCGAAAAAGAAAGAGAAATTACTGAAGCCTTTGAAATTGATGAAGGGGGCGACACGTGTGAAATTGCACCTTCCCTGGCGTTGGCAGTGAAACGCAGTCACATGCCACGCACAAGGGGGGGGGGGGGGGTGCAGTTAGACCTGATGCAAACGACGAGGTACCTGCGTGTGCTCAGTGAAATTGGTATGTCTTGCATAGCGTCTGCAGTTTCAAACCGCCAAAAAAATGATTCCAGAAAGTACATGCTTATAAGTTAATTCAGGTTGATAGAATTGCATCGCGAGCCAGGTAAGAGACGCTACGAATGCAATTTCCAGTTGTGACTGCAGTTACTTTGGGAGGCTGGCAAGTTAGTCTTTAGCTCTTTAGATACCTCATGGGACAGAAAAAACTGAAGGGGAAGGTTAGAAAACTACACTTCTTACAACACGTGAAGGAACAAAATGAATTTATCCTACTTTAACGTCCGCGATCGATAATGTATATCTGCAGATCTAGTAATGCGCTTGGGCTTCGCAAAACGCGGCCGCATGAAATCTGTATTATTTGCCGGAAATGGGCTCTTCCACTGTTATTGAGACGTAATTCTACGAATCTACCGATTTGTAGGTACGAATCGACCGATATGTAGGCACAAATCTACCGATATCTGCCAAATTTTGACAAGCCGCAATGATTGCCAGAATCCACATTGGTCCGTAATGAAAAACAGCGGGTCAGTATTGGCATTGGGCTCCGATTAATTTATTCCTTTGTTGTTTTCCTCCTCTGATACATTCAGAAGAACCAGGCAACAAGCCAGCTTTCTTTCACATGGATGGATACGGCTGAACCATTTAAATCTAGCGGTGGCTCAAGCCACCTAGCCATGACTTGCGAAATTTTACTCCTCTTGATTTAAGCCACCAATCCGATAACCTTCGCTTGGTTACTTCTACCAGCTTAAAATCTACTTTCCCTTCACTGTCCTTAAACCCCAGTGCCTTGGGTAAATCAGCCCCGCTGCTTTCCACTGTAGGGTGAAGCCCTTTACAGAAAAGTATCAAGTGCTCAGCCGTTTCCTCCTCCTCTTCGCACCAAACGCACAACGTGTATATCTCGTGGTGCCTGACTCTATATGTCTTAGTCCGCAAAACTCCCGTCCTGGCCTGAAAAAACAAAGAGCTTCCCCTACAATTATCATAGATATTTTCTTTAGCAATTTGCTGCTTAAATATCCCGTATGTTCCCAGTGCCAATTTCGCCAGCATCCCTGTTTTGCACAGAGCTCTCTCTGTTTCTTTAACCTTTTTCTTAACCGCTAACTGCTGATTTTCCCCCCTACTGCTGTCCAGATATTTGCGTGTCAATTTTCTAGTTCGCTTTCACCATTTCGCGTCAACATTCCTTATATACAGGTATCTGAAAACTTTCCTAGCCCACTGCTTTTCCTCCATTTTTCTCAATCGCTCCTCAAATGTTATCTTACTGCTAGCTTCTCTGCTCTCGAACGACACACCTAAACTGCCGGAACGCCCCCTCGTGGGAACTGACTTATTCAGCGGGACAGAAAGAGACACACTCACGATGCTCTCGTACATGGTGCAGTCGTCACGGTCGTTGTTGCTGCAGTACATGGGCCGGTGTCCCATGGTGATGATCCAGGGCCTCTCGCGGCGACGCTCCGAACGAGTGGCTTCCTGCAAAACACGTGACACCGCTGCCAGTGAGCGTCGCCGGCCTCTTCGTACCCGTGAGAGCGGCGCCCTTTCAATTCACTGCTAGTCTGGCGCCGGGGAATCGCAAAATGACACAAACAGCACGATACCTAGCTGTCTATCCTTTCGGGGCCTGTGCATGACAAGGGGCAAAATAATTTTTTTACAAAAACGCCTACATGACATGGAAGACAGGTAACGCCGCGATAATTCCCTTTTTCAAGGACTCATAGATTCATCTGAAACTTGGCAAAAAACAGAAAGCACACTGACAACAGCACTAACGAAGGTTCTTGACTCGCTACCAAACGAGTCATTTCAGCGTGTTGTATCGTTTAGGGATCTTTTCCGCTAATAACTGCACACCCATCATTGCCAAGTTTACCAACTACAAAATACAAGGGTTAATCATATCGCATCGCAATGACTTCAAGGAACACAAAATTTCAATAAGCGAAGATTTTTCACCCGCCACTCGAATTGCGAGACGGAAACTCACCGAATTTGGAATCGGGCATCCGGGATCACCTAGATTTCGCTTTCGCTACAATAATCTATATATACGCTGCAAAGGCTTCATGTATGTACTACAATCCATCCAATGACACAATTGATGAAATCGAGGTGCCATCCAAACACGCGCCCCAAGGATCAGTCGCTTCGTCACATGGGGCGTCCTAGGGGCGCGAGAGGGGAAGCGGTCATTCATCCCCATCGGATCTTACGATTCTGTATACTGACATCAGAAGTGTCTTCAATAAGAAAGATTATCTTTCAGAGGCGATCAACACCTGTTCTGCGCATATCACCGCACTTAGTGAAACTTGGCTATCATCTAAAATTCACAACGAAATCTTTCACAACATACACCTCTTCGCAATATATCGCAATGACCGAAGTAATCAGCGGGGAGGCGGCGTACTACTTGGTATTTAGAAAAACATACCGTCATCATGTATGAACACTAATAGCGTCGAGGAAACTGGGCATCAGTTACTCTAAACCATCAGAAAATAATATTTGGCGTATGCTATCATCCTCCTCCTTTAATACGCTCGTTTATGAACGACCTTCATGACGAACTTATCATAGTACACACCAGATTTCCATCGGCTTCCTTGTTTTTACTAGGTGATTTTAACTTCCCGAATATTTCTTGGAATACCCAGCCTCCCACCCTATCTCAATTTTCATCCGATGCCAGTGATTTTCTTGGTTTATGCTCCATTTTTTCACTTAACCTTTTGGTCACTAACGCTACCAGAATCTCTGTAAATACAGCCAAAAATTTAGGTTTGATCCTAACCAATCGAGCCGGCTTTTCTTCAGCCATCACCTACTTACCTAACACAAGTGACCACTCTGTGCTCATTTTCTACATTAACACTGCCTGTTCTAAAACTACAAGAAAGAAAAAGACCATACTAGATTATATTAGAGCAGAATTCGATGCCATTAACAATGAATTATCGGTTTTTACTCAAAACTTCTTCAGAAACTTATACGATCGCTCTGTGAAAACTAAGTGAGATATGTTCACGGCCAATGTTCACGAACTCAGAAATATATTCCAAGACACACCATCACTTCTAATCCTCAAGCCCCATGGTGTACCGCCCATATAAGACGCTATCAAAAAAAAAACGCCCATATCGTACAGCTGGGCTATCACCTTGTAGCGCACACTGGGACGCATGCAAGACTGCCGCTGATGCCTGTATAACTTCGCTTAAGCAAGCAAAAGATTACTTCCTTTCTAACACGTTACCATCCATGCTGTCTACCAACATTAAAAACTTTTGGCGTGCCATCAACACACATACCGAAGAATCTATTAACTTAGCTGACTCGTCAGGGGACCCTATTCCGGCTCATTTATGCGCATCAGAACTTAACGAAACTTTTGTTCAGAACGTTTCGCGCACATTAAGCACCATACATCCCGTTCCACTCCGGTATAATTTCCCAACTATGCCTCAAATTTTCATCGCTTCATACGGCGTTGCTAAACTGCTAAACTTTGATTCATCGCCTCGTTTTGACTGTATTCATGCTGAATTTAAAAAAAATACAATTGCCTCCAACACCTTAATACTACCAAAGATTTTTCAGCAGACTCTCAATAGTTCCATTCTGGCAACACCATGGAATGTCGGGAAGGTGGTTCCATTATTCAAATCAGGAAATAGAACACCCCCTACAAATTATCGCCCCATCTCGCTGACTAGTACTTGTTTCAAACTATTAGAACATCTCATCTTCACTAACCTTGTGAACTTTCTCGAGTCTAATTAGTTTTTTACACCCGCACAGCGTGGCTTTCGGAGGTCATTTTCTTGCGAAACCAAACTTGCCAGCTTCACTATCAAACTTCACCATATTTTTGATCGCTCATCAGAGGCTGACTGCATTTTCCTAGATTGCTCTAAACCATTTGACAAGGTACGTCACCGTTTATTATTTTTAAAGCTAACCAAACTGAATATCGACTACAACATTCAGAAATGGATTGAATACTTTCTTCTTAACCGATCGCAGTTAGTTTCCGCAAATAATTTTAACTCACCTTTCAGCAAAGCTTACTCGGGCGTGCCACAAAGGTCAGTGCTTGGACCCCTTTTACATCTTATTTACATCAATGATCTCCCTTCCATTCTATCATCTAACGGTCTTTTGTTTGCTGACGACTGCGTTGTTTTCCGTGAAATAAAATCTCCCGACGATGCTAATATTCTTCAGCGTGATCTGTATAACATTTCTCTTTGGTGTAATGAATGGCTTATGGAACTTAATACTAATAAGTGCAAAATTATACGAATATCAAGAAGTGCCAACTCTCCGCCTGTGTGCTACCTAAATAACGTTGCCTTAGAAGCGGTCACTTCATATAAATACCTGGGTGTTCATATTTCTGCTGACCTTAACTGGACGCGCGATATTGAGTACATTACTTACAAAGCTAACCGCATGTTGGGATACGTGCGCCGTAACTTTTCCAAAACTCCATGTTCTTTGAAATTATTGCTGTTTAAAACACTAATACCTTCTAATCCGGAATACGCCGCCGCCATATGGGATCCCCATCATGAAAAGCTGATTACTTTGCTTGAGCTGGTTCAAAATAACGCTGCTCGTATTGTCCTGTTAAACGTTAACCCTACCGCAAGTGTAACAAGCATGAAAGGTAATCTTTCTTTACCTCTTTTAACATCCCGCCGGCAGACAATTCGTTTGAGCCTTTTTCATAAACTATAACATCAACCCACGCTACGCGATTCTCTCATTTCGTCCCCCCGATACGTGTCAAATCGCATTGATCATCGTCACAAATTTGGCATTGAAACATGTAACACTAAAACGGCATTTCAGTCTTTCTTGCCTCGTACATCATGTGAATGGAACCGCCTTCCCGCAGATATCGTCGACATAATTGATAACACGCATTTTCGTTCTGCACTAGTTAACATTGTATAAGAGGTGGATGATAATACTTGTTTTGTAGTATGCATTGAGATCAAGAGTTGGACGAAAATTCGTCTGGTCGGGGTGAATCATAAAACGTGACATTGAAGACGCCGACCACAACAAAGAAAATAACACACAAAAGACGTTTCGGCTCCCATACGGGAGTCTTGTTCACAGTTACGGGGCCTTGTTCACAGTACTGTGAACAAGGCTCCCGTATGGGAGCCGAAATGTCTTTTGTGTGTTCTTTTCTTTGTTGTGGTCGGCGTCTTCAGTGTCACGGTTTATGTAGTATGCATTTTATAATAATAATTTGTTTTTAGGGAAAGGAAATGGCGCAGTATTTGTCTCATATATCGTTCGACACCTGAACCGCGCCGTTAGGGAAGGGATAAAGGAGGGAGTGAAAGAAGAAAGGAAGAAGAGGTGCCGTAGTGGAGGGCTCCGGAATAATTTCGACCACCTGGGGATCTTTAACGTGCACTGACATCGCACAGCACACGGACGCCTTAGCGTTTTTCCTCCATAAAAACGCGGCCGCCGCGGTCGGGTTCGAACCCGGGAACTACGGATCAGTAGTCGAGCGCCCTAACTCTGAGCCACCGCGGCGGGTGTATGCATTGTATCTGTTTATGTATTTTTGTTTTGTAACCACTTCCCTCTTTAATGCCTTTGGGCCTGAGAGTTGAATGAATAAAAAATATGAAATAAAAAATGAGCAGTCTAAAGCGATTTCCGAGCTTTCTTTTCCACCTATTTCGTGGTGTTTTTTTTTTTTGAAGCCTTGCTGTCGTTGGTCGGTCTACAACCATGATGTCGTCTGCTGTTCGTGTGAGTGTTCCCAGAAGGTGAGCGCTACATGAATTCTCGTTGAGCTGCAACTGTACTGAAGTGCAAATAGGCCTGTCGTACAAATCACCTGAAGCAAACCGCTATAAGTGAGCTGTAACTTTCCTCTCGAAGTCCTTGATACAAATGCGCTGAAGAAATATGTAGACTACTCTCAACTACATCACGTGGCAACTTTCATTGCGGAACTTGGCAAGCTCTACTTCAGTTGATCCGTAAGCCAACCATGAAATTTAAAATGCAAGTGCAAATTTATGCACCTCTGAGATCAAAACTTTAAAATACAGCTGCTAAAATTAGCTCCAAACAATGAAGAAAAACGAAGTGTTCATTAAAAAATACCGCGGCTTTTGTTGCTGACGCCGCCTTCTTCGCGCAATGGCTTCAAGGCTTTGCCCCTTCCAAGCTTTCGTTGACGGAAGCGCCCAACGGTACAAGTTTACAAAAAGTTTTTGCTATGAACATGTAGCTGAAAATTCAGCAGTGCGTCGTGCTGCACGTCTCTAGCCACGTTTGCATAAACAAACTGGCGGTGCATTAGTTTACTGTTTCGTCCCCAGTGTCATTCTTCATTATCGCTACTCGCCCGTAACTCGAGGCGCGAACGACAGCATAGGCGCCGCCATATTTGCCCACGTCATGACGTCGCCATTTAACCAACACCCCCCTTTGCTTGTTTCCTTCAACTGATTCAATGAGTACATGTGATCGCAGAGCCATGAAAACCTTCCTGCAAAGACATGGCTAGGGTTGAAGAGTGATCCTCTTAGGTCGAGGTGCTAATTTCATAGCCTTTAGCCTACCTGCCGCTTTGAGGCGTTAAGCTCCACATACAGCATACTACACTTCTTTCTTGGGGGAATTTCAAAATCAATTTTGCCAGTTTCTTCTCATCCCTTGCGACACTCTTCGGGAAGTTTTATTAAGGCGCACCACAATGCCAAATGCCACGCGCCGATAGCCTGCTCTAAGTTGTGTTTATCACCTCTGGCAACATTTATTTCAGTATTTTCTACAGCCCTTGTGGCCCTATGACCTTTTTGCAGTGAAAATCCGTGGTTGGAATATCGCTGTGTGTGGAACGAAGCGAAAAGCTGAAGATGAGAAGCAGTGATTTCGACGTCGACGGGAACTGTCTATTTCTTCACTGAATCCCAGTGCAATTGTGAAGCTGTGCCGAAAAAGTGCAACAAGCAACGTTGCTTCTAGTCCGGACCTCGTGAATAGCACAGCGCATTAACTGGAAACATGCATGACGACAAAGTTGCTCAGCTGAAGCCGTAACTCGAAGAATAGCAAGACTTTTCCCAAGAGCCTGCCACAACGGCGGAAGAAACGGTGATAGCAAGCGTTATTACGTGAAACCTACTTGAAAAATCTCCAAAAGCAGTTTGCTGATGGTTTATTTGTGAAAAACTGTTTGCTTGAAGTCGCTCGGGTTATCTGTCGCAAGTTTAAAAACAAGCAAAAAGTTAACAAGGGAAGGGAAAACCTCATGGTGGTCGCAATTCGAAAAAAATAAGCCTTTCAACCAAAAACTGTTGTTGAGCGAATTGATGTGATGGGCCACGGCATTGAAAAGGCATTAGTGAATTGTTGTCTGGACTATCAAGCTATCAAGCTGGACTATTCTTGGTATTTACATAAAAACTCACATGAGAGATAACGTTCATTCTGCTATTTTCACTACGGGCGCTGACAGTAATCTCAACGTGATAAAGAAGTTCTGGATTTGGTCTCGATAAGAGGCAGCACAACAGCAGCGCCAAACATGTCGGTGCTTGAAGGACTTGATGAACGCATCGGCATGCCGTGGGACTGGATGCTATGTGGCAACAAACTGTACGCAATGATCAGAAGCAGGAGAGGTCTTGAAGGATGTTTGCGAACGAATCTTTCAGGGCTGGGGGTCACCGAACAATTTGCACCGGTGCATCTCACATTTAAGCAAGGAGCAAAATGCACCACGATACTGAATATGAAATCTCTCATGAACATTGCTACTTCGTCATGAATTAATCACGCGTGCATCCTGTACACATTTCTTATTGAAATATTTTCTGTGTATTACCTCTCGCCCTATCCTCTCTTCCTGTTTCCTCACTTCTTTCATTTAATTTCCCCATTCTGCCTGCTATCCTTTACTTCCGCTGCCCCAGCTCAGGTGCTTCAGTATCGATGGCAGATGCCGGGGCTAGAAAAAATCTTATCCTCTTTTAATTGTTATTTTAATGAACTACTACTACTACTGCTCATGGACATTGCGTTTGGCGCACTGAACTTCGTTCATTTTTGAGCCGTCAACAACCATCAGCTCACATACATCTCTGTCACAAGAGATACAGTCCAGTCGCAGTGGAAATCCTATAAGACATGAACGAACGCCCGTTAAGCCATGGAAAAGCGCTGAAGCGATTTTTTCGATCTCGGAGAGGAAGTGTACACTTTTTGAAGGGGAAAAAAAACTTTTTTGAGCGGTCATATCAGAAGTGGCTTCTTTCATAAGCTATTCTCGAGACATATATGCGATTACCTGAACATATTGAACGCAGAATTTCCGGCAAAACAAAAATCTTCACGAAAGTTAGAGAGGATATTCGTGCGTTTAACGTAAAGCTACAATTCTAGAAGTGGCAGATAAGAGCGAGAAAGCTAGACCATTTTCCAACTATCAAGTCACTAGGGTGTGTTGCCAAAGGATCCAATTAGTTTTTCGCAGATTTGCTCCGTATTCTCTGGGAAGAATTCAAAATAAGGTATCAAGACATGCGCAGCCTCTCCAAAAAGTTCGAAATTTTCTCTTTTCCCTTTGCTCTGCGGGTCGACCATTTTGAGCACGAGTTGCAAATGAAGCTATTTAGCTTTAAGGCAGCACCACTTTGCGAAAGAAGTTTGAAGACATAGTGTCCCGGAGTATTATGCTCTTTTTATTTTGGCTAAGAGAATTTTTCCAGCCATGCGTCACCAAGAGACAAGAATCATTGCCATGTTCGCGGGCAGATTCTTGAGCCAGCACCCATTCTCTTTACTGAAAGTAAACAAGTCTGCTCTGCACTCAAAAATCGCAGGCGTCCACTGCAGAGGCACCATGCGAATCATCTCCGCAGGTGATCTAACACCTGACCCTGGTCGTTGCTCATCATCATCAGCCTGACTGCGTCCTCTGCAGCAGAATGGTCATTGCCCTTCTCTCCAATTAACCCTCTCCTGTGCCAGCTGCGCCCACCGTATCCCCGCAAACTTCTTAATCTCATCCGCCCACCTAACATTCTGCCGCCCCTGCTACGCTTGACTTCCCTTAGTGTCAAGTCCGTTACACTTAACGACCGTCGGGTACCTTGACTTCACAGTACATGCCATGCCCTAGCCCATTTCTTCTTGATTTCGACCAGGATGTCACTAACCGGAGTTTTATAACGCTTTAATAGACCGCCAACGAAGCCAGCACGACAAAAGACCGCATATTCCTGTGGTGTGACATGTTTTTCAGCCCAACGACAGCGACAAATCACGTCGGCGTACGGTCGCTGATGACTTCACGCTGATGAGGCGACGGCGTGAATATATCTGCTCTTTTCTCTACCTTATCTGCATTAGAAATAAGCGAACAAAAATTCTACGTTTGATACGTGCACACTTCAACACCTACGGTTGCCAAATTCTTAAATTTTAGTCGAGGATGACCCGGTTCCGTTACTAGCAGGCCTAACGAGTCCGCAAGGTTACTGTATTCGATTTGGTCGATTGTGTAGATCAAATTCACAAGTCTTAGTTAGTGCAAACGGCCATTGATTGATGTGTTGACAACAGCGACCTGAAACAGACTGCTTCTTACATCGCAGGACACACGTACAATGAACGGGAAGCGCCGGTGTGGCACAGACTGCCCAGCAGTGCTTCAGGCGGCCAGCAGCAGTCTTCGCCATCGCATGCGGATAACAAAATAGGCCGCTTGAATTAATGCGAACGACCATTGAACATATTTCTGGACCCAGTGATTTAAAATGTAATATATTCACATCGGTGATAGTAGATAAAATTAGTGAGAAGCACCAGCCGTATGCGATGTCAGCAACCAGGCTATCAAGTGTTTCCCAGGCTGCGACCGCACTGGTGAGTTCTACAGAGTTGTCCCACTGCGTATACAAGCAAGGGTAAAAGCGGTACAAACAGAATACGCTGTCTAATAAAGATAAAGCGCAAATTGTGTTTTATGCCATGCAGACGAGCACCAGCTGTTTGTACAGAGCGAAGAGGGCTGTATAGTGCAGGCGTCCTAATCGGCGCCTTTCTGGGGACATTTCGCACTCACGCGGCAAATTCTTAATGGTGTTCTCAGAAGTTCTCCGAAGCGAAGAGACACACTTCGGCAAGCAAGCAAGGTCCTTACAGCGCGAGCGGTTGAAAAACCTTGGCGTGCCTCAGATGACGATTACACCAAATGCGAATGGCTCAAGCGCGCAGCTGCCATCCTCCTCATTTATCGCCAGTCGACTCTAAGCAGGTGTGAACAAAAACAACGAAGAGCCCCGCACGTTTTGCGTCAATGCCCAGCAGACAGCCAATGGAAAGGGCATACCTTAAGGTCTTGCTCCAGCCATTCGTACTGGTGCTTGATCTGCATGAACCCGTATTCAAGGAAGAAGTAAAACTCCGTTGATAGGCTTATGATGTGCGCTGGCCCGATATCAAAGCTGAAAAACAAGAGAGACATGAACACTTGTTTTTAATCGAGTAAACTGCAGCAGCCCGTCACTGAGAACTGTGCCCAACTCCTACCGCCGTCCAGGACGTGTTCGGAGCTTTCTTGGGACGCTCAGGCGAAAGGCGTCTTCGGCACGCAAAGGCATAGAAGCCACATTTTGTAGTCCCTGCACACGTTTCTCATTTTGTACTTTTAGCCAACACCTCGAGCTTCTTTCTCTTCTTTCGATCTTGATTTTTGCACTTGACAGTCTTTGCGCACCACCTTCCTTTTATTTATTTATTGATTGAAAAATATCTCTATTCAAAGACGCCTGTACCACGTGCAGTAAATATGACGGCTACCAATTTCTACCGCACCATGCGCAGATTTGTGTCCTCACGGAAACAGGGCACAGCTGTCTACACCTGTAACACTCGAACGTTGCTGAGGGCGCCCAAAAACTCAGAAAAGTGTCAAGATTCGTCTGCTCTGTAAAATCGCCTTGAAAAGCGCGTTCTGAAGACGACTGGTCAGCCGGACTCATTTCAGCACATCGCGGCGGAAGTGGCGACAGTGTTTAACTCTGATCTACGCGCCATATTCAACAACACTCGTCGAGCTGGATAGCGCAAATTTGAGCCTATGATGACGTTCTTTTGTCCCTGGCGTGCTTTTAATGATGACTACTTGACTACTGACTGCACTCCTATCGTTTTTGCTTCTGAAACGCCTAATTCCTCAAATGAGCAACTGAGAATGACGTTACTCGAAAATGTTTTTCAGCATGTTCTTTGAAAATTGTACATTCCAATATGAGGTGTAAAAAGCATGAAAACATTTTGCTTTCGGCCCGCAGGTGTTAACAGCAGTTTCAAACATTAAATACGTCAAAAACAGTACCTTGCAGTAGCTTTCTTCCTCATGGAAAGATGTTCATATCACCGCAAGCCTTAAACGTTTGCTAGGAAGGAAAGCTGCAGGGCGCGGGTGTCTACGTCCTACAATGGTAGCTTAAAATCAATGCGTCCAGCTTTAATGCTCTCAATGGAACGATTAAACCATCTTTCTTTCAGGCCCATGGACACACAGCGAACTGGAGGAAACAGTAGGAAAAGCGAGGCCACCACGAGGATTGAGGCGAGGAAGTTCGTACCTGAAAAAGTGGTTGTTCACTCGCCCGGCGCTGTCGACCATGGAGAATCTGTTGACGTAGTTGGAGAAGTTGCTGGCAAAGAAAAAAATTACAGCCAATTTAACTAATTAATTAACACATCATTTTCCATTTCGCTTTCAACTCGAGGCTACGGTTTCAAGGGCAAGCAGGGATCGGCATAAAACGGAGATTGATGACCTTAGTGCTGGCGCACAAAAAAAATTATTAAAGAATTAAGTTGGGCTAGTTGGTGCTTTTGATTCACAGACGGCGACATATTACTAGCGTTAATAAACACAAAGGACAGAGAGCAGAAACACACAGGACAGACGCTAGTCCTGTCCTTTGTGTTTATTAACGCTAGTAATATGTCGCCGTCTG
This sequence comes from Amblyomma americanum, assembly GCF_052857255.1. Lineage (NCBI taxonomy): Eukaryota > Metazoa > Arthropoda > Arachnida > Ixodida > Ixodidae > Amblyomma > Amblyomma americanum. The sequence continues at coordinate 20,916,540 of NC_135500.1, forward strand.
TGAAACAAAAAAATTTGTGACCGCTTAATGCACTTTAAAAGACAGCTGAAGAGGCACTAGAATTCGATGAAAATAAAAGGGCCAAAAGAACAAAGCATGAAGGTAAAGCCTGCGATATCGTTTTGCGCTAGCATTTGAAATGGCGGCTCAATCACCGCACAAAGCGGCGTTCAGGCTTCTCTGCAGTGCACTGCCACGGACCCCGATAATGATGTCACCTACGAAGGTGCTACGTTTTTAGAGAAGAAGCTGCTGTTAATTGGATGAAAACCAGTGCCATCGAAGGTGTCTGTGAGGCGACATCGGACGATGCACAGCAGCATGCAGGCGAAGCATATCTGGAATTTCAGCAACAATGACGTCATCACGAGTTTCCCCGCACTTCTGCAGCGCAGTGAGAAGCCTGAAAATCGTTGAGGTTCAATAGACGATTACGACACCATATTAAATGCTAGTGCAAAAACATTTTGCATGCTTTACCTAGAAGCTTCATAGATTCGAATTCTTATAAGCATCGAATTTGCAAGCTTCTCCTGCATGTTTTTTCCCTCATTAGGCCCCTTTGAACTCATTTAATTTTAAAACTTCTTTGGGCGTCCTTTAATAGGGCACAGCGATAGCGGTGTGTTCTGGATCCATTGCGCCCGGAGAGGAGTTGATGAAGACGACAACGTGCAATTCAAAGCGCGAGAAAGCGGCAGTTAAACACGAGGCGTGATCGCTTCCGGCAACAGCACCGTGCCCTCGTGCAGTGGCCAGCACAGCTGGTCTGCTCGAGCCGCCGCGGGTTCAATACCCAGGTGTGGCGCAGTAGCTGATATATGTATTTTATTTCTACAGGTCTAGCGGGCTTCAGACAAAAAGCCAACTGGTTTTTTCGAGATTGGAAGCCATAGCGCTAGCGCAGCAAAAAAAAAAAAATGTAGTGAGCTGCAAGGCGGTTTAGTATGCTTCGCCAACTGCCACTGGGTTGTGAAAATTTCAACGCGCACTCAGCAAGCATAGAAATTGTTTTTCTAAAAAAAAATTACCAAGGTTCGTGGCAATTCTGCCGAACCTTAATGCAGAGCGAAAGCTGCTTTTCTGCAATTCTTTAAACATATCTTTCTGCAGTTCTTTACTTTTATTTCTGATATTTTTATTTTGATGTTTTTTTGTCTTATTGCACCTGTCATTTTGATTTATTCAACTTTTTCTTACTTTCAGTTTTAGTTTTTTATCTTATTTCTGTTTTGGTTTCAGTTTTATTTCAATTTAGGATTGTTCTCGTTTCTTTTGGGGGGGGGGGGGAGGGAAGGATTTTAGTTTGCTCTCCGCTGCCTCCCAAGGTCGTCTTTCGTACCGGCATGACCTTGAAGAACGAGAGTAGTTGAGTCTTCGCTCTAAAATGGTCCCAAAATTTCAGCGTTTGGCTCTAAACGTTGCAATGAATTGCCTACACGCTTGAGGTCACATAGCGCGAAAACCCGGGACAAGACCCACTAGCCCGAATAATCACCCTTCTGTGCCTAAGCACTCCTCGGTTGAATGAATAAATGAATCAGTCTTTACTGAACGGGATTTGCGGTTGAAATTCCTCGTCCAGGACTCCAATGGGTGCCCCTACATCCGACAGTGTGTTTCTGTGCTGCGCGTGATGGCCAAGAATGACCCCGAGTCGAAGCCGCCTCGCAACGCGCCTCCTCTACACTCTTATTCGCAAAAGGCGTTTATTTAATTCCTCAATGGGGAATCAAGGCGTGTCTCGTGCTTTAGTTCTTTCTTTACCCCACCAGACTGAACGGAGGAGCAACGCACTCCCTGAATAAGTACCATTAGCGAGTTTGGTTCGCCTAGGTAGCACTGATTTCTTTATTAGCGCTAGCAATACAGCGGACGAGACGCGAAGACGTAGGACTAGCCTTCATTCATCCTGTTATTTTGTGCCACTTGGTCCTTTGTTTCGCTTGCACAACTGTTAATTCTGGAGGTGGGTTACAAATAGCAAGCCCTAATTAAAGTGCAGGGAAGCGGGAATCACACAGCATACATTTCTGTCGGATCCAAGAAACTACCTCAGAATGAGCGCTGGAGCGATTTCTGTAGCTTCTGAATTTGCTGGACTCAGAGTTTTCCTTGGTTTGAATCCAAAGGTTGGTCAGCGTTTTTTTTTAATGGCAAGCTTGCCGCTTCGATACACATGCGGGACAAAATGAATGAAGTTGCCCAAAAAAGGCGTATTTTTAACTTAGCGGAGTAGCACTAATTGCTTCACAAGAAAAACTGATATACAGTTACTTTAAACTACATGTACCATTAAACCAGGCTTTCACTCAAGATGCGCATGCCTTTAGTAGCTGTGGCGCATTCTCTTCTTCGATACACTGACAAAAATGTGGCCTCGCTACAAGTGACTAAACATTTTCCCATCCACCGCAGAGAACGCGGAATTAATTCAAGTAGATGGAGCAGAAGGGTCCTCCAACTTCTTCAACCTACACGGCGAGTGGACAACTCTGCTCCACTCTGCTTACAAACCAGTTACGAATAAGAAAATTTCGGCAGATACCCGACTGCGAAAGCATTATATGTCCATGTCGAAGGTGTGCGATCATGCTACGTTGCGACGTCTATGAGTTATTACAAGGCATACTTTGTACGAACTCTATGCTCTGTACACCTTACATTACGTTACTCTAAAGCGCTGAGTAAAAATATCTTGTTCAGTCCTAGTGTGCCATAATGTGCACCTAAAGAAGAAAATGTATTGTCACTGCCGTATGCACGGACAGCTACCAATGAGCACGAAGTGTGTTGGTCCCCCGTGGCGCTGCTTTACCCTGGTTGTTTCGCTCCACCGCTGTCAGCTATTCCTTCGCAAATTCGTCCGCCGTTTGTGCGCGCATCTCTACGCTACGTCGCGAAAGCAGTAGTGCTAACGAGTTGACGAACGCTGTCCGTGCCGTGAAACACAATGCGCACGGTGCTTTCATTCTCTGATTTGAGCGGCAAGCGGAAACTATTACCTGCGCTTCTCGCGGGTGCCACTTACTAGGCGTTCTCGTGGTTCCCCACACAGGTCATGTAGGGCACGTAGGCAGCCACCGGCTCAATCTGGCGCATGAACTCGTCCCCAACCCTGGCGTTGTCCTGGAAAAGACCAATGACATTCTAGGCTTCACCCTAAAACGCAAAAGGCGCCCGTGAACTGTCGAAATTAATCAGGAGTCCCTCGTCACTCATTGCCCATCAGTCGCTTTGGCACGTTAAAGGGACACCCTAGCACCAATAGATGTTGGCCTGCATCTATAATAGACCACCGCAGAGACTACTCTATCCGGAAATGGAACCTTTTTACAAGCTAGACAAGAATAAAGAGAAGTGAAATACAGGTGTCGCCATCATCTACCTACTTCGCAAGTAAATTGCATCAGTCGACGCCACTTTCTGGGAGCGAATCTCAGAGGCTGCGCACACTACTAATAAACGGTGACGCCTCTCTTTTCCGGTGGGCGTGACGAGTTTGAGTGGACTAGCGGGAAAATTTTCGAATGACATTTTCTCTCCGATAAATCTGTGTTTTGCGGCTGGGGAACTGTCAGCATAGCCAGAAAGGGCAGAGAATTAATTTAACCTAGAACATCGTTTGGTGGAGTTGTACTCAGTGTTGCTTTAAGCCTCGCAGTTTACAATTCACTAAGACTGCGCCAGAACCACTTTTTCTCATCTTCTGTCCTGGCGACGAGAATGGCATTCTTAAGGTTTATACTGAATCAGCGAGAAACCATGCAAGCCTCAAAAGAGTGCCAGCGTGTGCCAGTAGTTAAGTGGCTCGTGAGTGCGAATCCCTGCGGATAACAGCGCACGAGGGAAAACACACAACATTACCGGTAGCATGTACTGCACTGCTCTGTTTTTTTTGTTTTGTTTTTTTTTTGGGGGGGGGACTGATATTCATTTCAAATGACTATACAATGATTTCTGCAGTCACCACAGGGAAGGCCTAGGAAAGGTAAAATCTTCATGCCTTGTCTATGCGGTATTTTAGCGCTGTCGTACAAGAAACGAGAGCAGTTGACTTTTTTAAATGCGTATTCGCTCTGCCAGCACCTCGAATTCATCTACCGAAGCTTTTTTTATTTACTTATTAATTAATTAATTTATTTATTATTACTCAAATGCCTCTATATATGAGTGGCGACGGTGGAAATAGATAATTGAATCTTTTAATGCTAAGGGACATTAACCGAGTTTCACACCACTTCTCCCCAATGTTTAAGTCACGTTGTAAAGCGACGACGTCCGAGTTATTTCTAATGGGCCTGTAAAAAGCACAATCATCAGCAAACAGTCGTTTGTTAGAAGAAATGCCATCAGGAAGGTCGTTAATATATATTAAGAAAAGGAGGGGACCAAGAACGGAGCCTTGTGGCACACCGGAGGTAACTGGGGAAATAGGAGAAGAATGTTTATTTGCGAAAACAAACTGATGACAGCCAGTTAGGAAGTTACATAACCAAGCATAAACTAAGGAATGAAGATTTAAGTGTGAAAGTTTCAAGAACAGTCTGTTGTGGGGGACCTTGTCAAATGCTTTGTCGAAATCTAAGAACACGGAGTCTACCGGTACGTTCAGGTCTAATTGAGAGCTTATATCATTTATGAAAAGAGAAAGTTGTGTGTCACAAGGTAAATTTTTAATAAAATCGTGTTGGCTGGGATGAAAAAAGTGAGTGCAAATATAGAAATTCATAATGTGGGAAAACATGACATGCTCCATTAGTTTAGAACAAATGCTAGTAATGGAAATGGGTCGGAAGTCAAGACTTGTGCTGAGTGTGATGATTGCGAAGCGCACCTCAATAGGACCACTATCATCGCCCGTTATAAAGATGAGACCACAAGGCTCATTTCGGAGGCTTGCCATATCAGAAAGCTCGGTAACACCTGTATCAGCAGCCCATCGATAAATCTACTATCAAAGGAACTTGCGTATCTTAATCAGTGACGTCCCCCTTTTTTAGTCAAGTTGTGTGGTTGTGCGGTATCTTTCTCTCATGCTTATTTTGTGTTGTTACTCGTGCCATTTCATTTATATGCTGCCTCACCTGTAGCAATATACCGTTTGGTTGTTAACTAGCCCATGAAGAACCTTTTTCAGGGACTTGAATGACCTTGCCCATTTTCCAATTCAGCGGCACCACTCCAGATGAAAGTGACTGTTGAAAAATGTTTGACAAAACAATACTGGTGGTTCTTTTGTAGTTTTAAGCACTTTTGAGTTTATGTTATCTATTACGGTGGGGAATGAAGACTTCAGACCTTCAATTAGTTTGCAAATGGCACGGGAATCGAAAACTATTTCAGGCTTAAGAGGATAATGAAATTCGGGAAAATGAGGAAGGTTCCCACCCGGTTCTTTGGTGAAAACAGAACAAAAACTTGAATTGAGTGTCATTGGGACATCAGAATCAGGAATAGCAAGGCTATTTTGGTCGCATAAAGATATAGGTGTTTTTGAACGTGGGTTAATAAACTTCCAAAATTGATGCGAGTTATTACGCAACATATTAGGTATATAGTGTAAATAAAAAATTAACGTTTAGTTTTAGCAGCTATGGATTGAAACTCTTTGTCAATGCGATGGTATTTTTTCCATGCGCATGGTTTCTTTGACTGTTTTGCGCTGCGATAGAGCCTTTTCTTTTTATTGTTGAGGCGCTTTAGTGATTTGTTATACTAGGGCGAAGATGGTCGCTCTGTTAGGGTAATGGTGGGAATGTGTGATTTGATGAGCTGCTGCATTTTGAATTTGAACATTAACCAGTTGGCTTCCACTGCACGATTGCGAAACTTGTCAAAGAAGTGGGGACAAAACTGTGTTAGTTCGTCGTTGAACGCGACATAATCTCCTCTGTCATAAAGGCACGTGATTTTTTGCCTACTTTTTTCGGGTACGTTACTTGTGAGTGATGTATTGTGTGAATAACAGAGTCACAGCTTAGCACTGTCAAGATTGTCAGCTCAGAAAAGTTGTCAAGGTGTGTGTCGAGCAAAACATGAAACAAGCTGAAATATTGGCTATTGTGTCTTGTAGGGAAAGAAATCAGTTGCCAGAAACCGAACGTAAGAGAAGTAGTGACAAACTCGCTCTCGACTGAGGATTTGGAGGTTGTGAGTGCTATATCAGACCAGGCTATGGTTGGAAAATTAAAGTCGCCGAAAAGAAGCAATGGATTGTTAGGGAAGGAATATGACACTATGCAGAGCACTTAGTGAAAATGCTCGATAAAGCTGGCGTCAGCGTCGAGAGCACGGTAACAGGCGCCTATTATTAAAGGTGGGTCTGAAACATTAGTACGAACGAACAGTATTTCCAGAGGGAAGGGTACATCGATTTTGGTGCAGTGGAGATCGTGGTTAGATGCTATTAACATGCCTCCGCCTCGTTTTCCATCTGTGCTGCGTCTGCTACTGCACAGTTATATTAAGTGCCTAAATTGCGCAACTTCTAAGTCATGCTGCCAGTTGCACGTAAACGTTATTGCGACTGAATACTTGGCCAGCGGCAGGAAACTTCCTATGCATACCATTGTCCAGCCAGTCAAGACGACAGCTCCAATCCCTCCATAGCGGCCGGAGGAAAGGAAACCGGAGCGTCGTATGATTGTCATGGCTACGGGATCCAGCAGATAAAGAAATCATCGCCGAGCGGGATTCGAACCAACGCCGACGAAAACAGGGGAACTTCATTCCCCGGTGCCTCAAACAGTTTTGCCAATGCCGGAGCTTTCTTTTTTTGTTCTGCTGAAAGCGACTGAAGATTGCTAACAGACAGGTAGGAAGAGAAGAACACAGACTTATGCGTTGTTCACTCATTTCCATCAACATGCACCAATCGGATCAAACAAGCCCTGTTCTTCTTTTCTTTTTTCACCTTCGTATTTAATACAGTGATACAATGTTGTCTGTACGTAATTGACCTATTTAGTATGCCCTCATCAAGCGGTATCAAAATAATCCCCAAACCAAACACTTCGTGGCCACATATCGCTAGACGGGAGGCAAGGCTAAGCATGACACCAAGAGCGAACACCATTCTGGTTCGAAGTCCGTCTGGTCATACATCTCGTGAAGCTGAAGAATCGTTGTGCATGAAATTGAATATTCTCGCCGTCAATTTACCGTTCCCTTTATTCTGCATTGCCTGGACAGCACGTCTTTATACTTAAAAGCGAGGGTTACTGCGCTAGTTGGTGCATTATCAAAAATTATAAACTGCAGCAGAGAAGAAGAATGACAATGAAAGAACACACGTACAAGGACGATGATACACTGAGAACTGAATTCTATTTGAGAACGCCCACTTATATTCTAGATTCCCAGGCTTTTTTCATCTTAAGTTTCAGTTAAATAGCCAGTGCAGCATCGTCCTTGTTCGTGGTCTGCTTCTTTGTCATTCTTCTTCTCTACTGCAGTTTTTAATATTAACAGTACTGAACAGTGCTTAATTGATTCTAAATACGTAATATTATTTTGGGATGTGCTGGAGCGGGCATTGCAGAAGCAGGTTAACTGGACTTCTCATAGCGCACGGTACTGTATACTGCTTTGTCTTATGTAGAAGAACCCCTAGAGAGTGTTCTTCCTAATTAGACTACAGAGTTTACGGAAAACTCGCATAATAGACCAGCATTGTAAATATGTTGTTTGTACAAAATGGGCATCACCGCGCCCTTACGCACTGTGCGCATGCGCAGGAATGATTCATTCTAAAACGTCACTTCTCCTTCAGACACCAGGTGCGCTGAAATAATTGACACCGAAACTAACGATAAGCGGTTCAATATTTGTGTTTCTTTTACCAGCAATAACGCTCCAACTGGTAATAAGAAGCACATTTCGGCAAAGCAGTGACTAAATGTCTGCAAAGTTTTGCAAGACGCAGGAAAAATGTCTTTATCCTAACACGTCAAATGAATATTAAGGATTTAAAAAGATGCACTTTTATACAGGGAGAGTAGATCTTGCTTTAGTCTTCGGTGTCGATTTCTCACACAGTGAAATGCCTAAATTCCCAAGCTGGCTGGGCGCAGGATTAGAGGTGGTGGGAGAATTATGCCGTCGCTGCGTCCCAATGGCCCGCTTGGCGTTTGGCAATCGCGCCGGCTTTTCGAGCCCAGTATGCTGGGCTGCAAGCATGTCTGTGCAAAGTGCGATGTGAAGAGGTAGGAAAATATCTCACCGAATCCATGTTGTAGGCGAAATCACCTGCAGGGGTGACAAAAGACGCCAATGAAGTTATAATGTCTGCAGTGCAGGTACACTTCTATGTAACGTGGTCACAGCGCGAAAATCACATCACGAAAGGGAGAACAGGAAATACACAGTGCTGTGTGTGTTCTGCTCTCCTGCTCGTGATGTCGTTTTCGCGCTGTGACATTGAACAACCAACTCGCTCGTACTTCCGCCCTCGTGCACTTCTATGAGGCGCGCGGTTCGTTTTATTTTTCATTCGCTTCTTTTCCGAGACACAACGGGACAGACTGCACACGACGTCAACCAGCTCCACCGAGGACCGAACTCACGCTGACCCTGTGGCGTGTCACGGGCTCACAGGCACGGTGTTGCTTGCTGCAACAAAAGCTACCGCTTTCTTGCGATCAGCTACTAATATCTGTTTTCCCAAAACTACTAGCGCAAAGAAATGAACATAGTACAGTTGGGAACGTTCGCCTCAAGAATGCGTTAACTTATCCACCACCTCACTCCCTTTTTCTAAACGCACTATCAGAGATGCGCCATGGTGAGCATCACTGGGCAGGGGAAGTTGATTGCAGGGCGGCCAGCAGCTGTGTTTTAATTGCAATGACCTTTGTGTTCCTGCTTAATTGAAACCTTTCCTTATCAATTCTTTGCCCGACGTATCCTCTACATGATCTAAAAAATTATCACACCTTCTTCATTTCCTCCCAACAACGATTTATTCATGTATATTTTTGTCGATGTACGAGAGAACACATTACATGCACAAGACCGCGACTTTTCAGGCAGCACGATAGTTAATGCACCCGCCTTTCAATTACTGTGATTCAGCGAGGAATTTATTCTGCGCACCCGCTTGCCTTGCTTGTATTAGCCATAATCGACTACTGTTGCTGCCACTACCCGCACCGCCACTACGAGAAATACAAAGTGCAAACACGCAGCGACAGTCCGAAAATCGATCATGCTGCGGCGGCATCGCAGTATCGGCACAGAGAACAAACGCGAGCGGTCATTTTGTTCCTCTATGCTACAACTTAGGGCAGTGCCAGTGAGTGTTTCCCTCCCGCCCTTGGAACAAGGAAAACCTGCACTTATCGCAGCTTGCACCGTTCGTCGCCATGTCTCGTCTTGAGAGCCGTCTTTAGAACCTTGCCGCATATTCTCGGAACTGGCCGTCTTTCCCAGGGGCTGCCATATTTTCTGCCACACTATGCGCGTGTTTTCTTAAATTTTTATGCGCAATGTTCACAATGCCACAGTGAGCTATTTCTGGCTATACGGACACGAGAAATGAATTTTCGCACCAAGCCCAGGGCACGCAAATCCAGCCCGGACGATGTCCAAGGGTGCACAGTGAAAGCACTAATTTTCCAAGCGTGGTTTCACTGCTATGAGCTCGGAGACGCAGCCTTTGAAAGAGGTGGTGAACTGCCCTCACCGACATGCAGGGCGGCGTCGATGGTGCCCTTCTGGGCCTCTTCCTGCAGGAACGGCAAGGACTGGGCGTTCACGTTCCCCATGTCCCCGAACACGGCCAGCCGGGGGCTCCAATGGGCGCTGGCATTTTTCGACCGGAACCAGAAGGTGGCGCTCCAGCCCATTCGGGAACCACAGTGGTAGACTGCGCACAGCAAGGCGCAGCATCGCGGGAGCGCTTTCCCCGGAAGTAAAACCACAAATTCGCCGTAATTTATGGCCGTGGTCTCTACTCTTGTCATGGTAACAACCCTACTAGTGGCTCGGTAGCTATTCCTTTTTTAAGACGTACGTCACCAGGAATAAGGAATACGGTCTAGTTGTCACTTTCTTGCATCGTGTAAGGCATGATAAATAACTAACGGTCGTATCTTGTCTTAAGCCGAGACCGTCAAGTATGCTTTAAAGACTACCAAGATATGTTTAACATTCCCTACACCGCTTCCGCAGGCCACACAAGTATCGTTTCGATGCTTGTGCTTAACTGTATACTGTCTCCTTCCCACGGGTAAAAAAAAAAGCGAACTGCCGCTTGAAATACCGTACAACTTCTACTTCCTGATTTCGCTCTTGCCCTCTCTGATTTCACGAGAAACTGTTTTTATGCTTGTATTTGCTATCATTAACCATACTCAGCGACTCTAAATTTGCCATACGCAATTATGCGAGGAGCAGAATTTCTCAGTCAGCAATGAGCATATTGGGTCAAACCAAAGACTTAGACAGAATTATTGAATTGATATGGGCCCCGGCTCACTCGAGGAACCCTGGTAACGAAGCGGCACACATAACAGCTCGAGGATTCGTCAGCCGAGCAGGGGACGCTGTCGTTGCTGAGAGTTTTTCGAAGGACGGCCTATCATCTTTTCACGATATTACTAATCATTTTAAACTTGAAAGGAGGATATTCCCTCCTCCAGACAAAGCCTTTAATAAGGAGCAAGAGACCACTTGGAGGCGACTCCAGACGCGATCCTTCATGACGCCTTACCTGTTGTCAAAATTCTACCCCGGTGAATTCGACCCTGCATGTACATTATGTGGTGATTTAGCCACTTATGATCACCTATTGTGGAAATGTAAAGAGGAGCCGCCCCCGAAATCTCTAATACAGGTTCCTACTCTCGAGCAGTGGGAGGCCGTGTTGGTCAGCTTAGATTTGGGAGTTCAAACCCGGGTCATTGAGTGGGCTACACAGGTCGCTGTCAGCCGTGGACTG